>NC_056743.1:693102712-693250212 GCF_019279795.1 Protopterus annectens
TTTGACATCACAGTGGGCATGGAAGAAAACTGACATGGTGAATGTGATCCCCAGAAAAATGGATAAAAGACTTGTATCCCTAAAAACAGGTATCACTGGAGCAAGGGTCCCCCACTAGATGCTACAGTGGTAGAGAGAGAGAAACACTAAGAAGGAGCTTTCCAGGGAGAGCTGTTCTGTCCACTCCCCTGACAGGGAGTCCATGGCAATGGAAAATTTGGAAAGCAGACTTATACCTCAGCAACATTTGCTTAAGAAGCATTGAACTACCTGACTCACATGACTTGATTTCAGAGGAATTTGACTATGGAACTTCCAAATCCCTCTCAGGTAATCTACCTGCACACATCCAGGAAACTGTAGTCACAACTAGCTACCTTATAATCCATGTCTAATTGTCCATGCACTGACTTTCCACCATGGCAGATGGTATTGCGAGAGCAGCAGTCACTGGCATTGTTATTCGTCATCATGCCTGGAGGCATCACTGTGATTTTGCAGAGAACTTTGAAATGTCTTTTATCAATGCACCCTTTGATGGGTCAACACTTTTTATTTGTTTTGTATACATGGCAAAAGAGACACTCATCAGAGGTGAGCAAGAGGACAAGACTCGGTCTGCTGTAGATATAATATTTTTCCAACCCCCCTCCCCAAAAGGACTTTTTCCCAGAAACAGAAGGATAGAAAGAAACATTGGTTTTGTAAGTCCAGTAATTTTGCCCAAGATCTTTCTGGTTACAGAGCCACCCTCAGACAGAGGGGGAGAATAACTTTAATGGACATCACCCAAGGGGCAGAGGTGGACCGCAGAATCAAGGGTTTTGATATCTTTTCGCTGTGAAACCCTTCAAGTGCTCATAAAAGTTTCCTGATTACCACACTCTGGAGACAATCAAGGGGCACTTATCTTTGCACACTCATGCCTGCCTAGCCATCACTCAGGATTCTTGGGTGCAGAAGATGATCACCAGAGACTACATTATTGCCTCTGCTTTCCTACAACAAACAAAAAGAGAATCCTTGGCATCCCAGAGGGAATTAGCAGCAGCTGAAATGTTAAAGGTGCTAGAAAAGCAAGCCACACTGGAGGTCCCACCAGACCAGTGAGGATAGAGTCTAGTCAAGATTACTTTTGGTTCTGAAAAAGACCAAGAACTTCAGACCTATTCTGGACTTCAGTAACCTGAATTAGTTTGTGAAATAAGCAAAGTTCTGAATGGTCACACTACAGTCTGTTTTACCTCTTCTGAGGAAAGATGACTAGATGAGCTCAATAGAATTTTAAGGATGATTACTAACATGTAAAGCTAGTGAGGCAATCTAGAATGTTTCTCTGATTTCAGCTGGGGGCCAGTCATTTCCATTTCTGAGCCCTGCCCTTTGGCCTCAGCACAGTCCCCATGGTGTTCACCAAGTGCTTGGTAGTGGTCATGCCTTACCTAAGACTGCAATGGTTCTAGATGACTGACTTCTTACTGCACCCACCATAGATCTACTGACCCAATACACAAACTTTGTGGGGATTACAATACATCTGAAGATAAGCCATCTGACATCGACACAAGCAATAGAGTTCATAGGATGCCATTTGGACATAACATCTTAAATAACCAAACTCCTGGAATCAAGAGATGTATCCATCCATCTTCAGCTTCTGAAGTCTATTCCTCCAATCCCCCAGTATGGCTAATTTTTTTACTGCTGAGACCAAATGACTACACTGATTACACTGGTTCTACAAGCAAGATATTATATGAGGGTATTGAAATGGAGCCTTTCATTTTAATGGTCAGTTTTACATCAATCTCTTTACTTTCCAGTATGACTCACATCAGTATGCACATATCACATTCTGTTGTGGTTGACCTCTCAACTTGTCTCTTGATGTCAACTGTTCACCTATCCATCATGATGGACACTGTTATCATGAATGTTTCCCTTCTGGGGTGGGGTCATTTCAAAGGAAAGACAGTCCAAGGCACATGGTCCTTGATAGAGGGCAATCTTTACATCAGTACCTTGTAGATGAGGGTGGTTCTCCCAGCATTACAGACCCTTCAGGACTCTCTCCTCAGAAGTGTGATTTCCATCCAGACAGGCAACATGGGAGTTGTCTGGTACATCAACAAGCACTGGGGAACCCATTCATACCCATTATACCAGGAAGCCATAAGAGTGTGGCAGTAGGCAATGTCTTCTCTACACTTTCTACTGGCAACACACTTCCTGGGGAGTTCCAATGCATTGGCAGACAAACAGAACAGGTCTATTCTTCTTCATGAGTGGTCCTACAGTCAGTGAACCGTGACTATGATTTCAGTCGCTGGGTCTAGCCATGCTGTGACCTTTTCATTGAAAGTACTTCAGAAGTTATAGCTAGTGAGTGGAATAAAATCATGTGGAGTTTAAAAATACAGTAGAAATAAAAGAAAAAGAGATATGGTTAAGAAATAACAAGAATTATTAAGAGCAGCTAACAAATATTAAAAGTATTACAGAATAAGAGGAATCTCACAAAACAAGAAGAGGCACAATTGCAGAGTGCTAAAGAGAAAATAAGGGAGTATCTGGATAATATGCATGAGTTTAGAAAGATTGCTGTTAAGCATTTTTATAATAACGTCAACACAAAAACCTTTTAGCACAATGACAGGCAACAAAAGAAGAAAGGGTTGTTGCCAAGCTTAGCCTATAACAAGAAAAAAAAACAGAGATCCTGAAGAGATATTATAGATGTTTTGGAAATTTTATGAAAATTTGTATAAAGCAGAGAAATGTGGAAATCAAGAAAAAGCACAAATGGACACATTTATGAAAGACTTAAAAATGCCAAGGTTAGAGGTAGATGAGGCTCAGCAATTTAACAGTTAAAACAGGAGAAGAAGGGATAAAAATGATGTATAAGCAGTCTGAAGGAAAGTCTTCAGGAATAGATGGTATTCTGGTGGATGTTTGGAGCAGGGAAGAAAGTAATACAGATCTAGAAGGTTTGTTTGCCAGTATTTTAAAAAATAGGGGAAGTAGTAACATCCTGGAAAAAAGCTGTGGTGCTGTAATACCTAAAGATAGTAAAGACCCAGCAGATCCAACTTCATATAGGAAAATTTCAATTTTAAAACATAATTATAAAGTTTATTTCTATAATAGCTAAATAATGGCAAATGTGTTGCCAAAATTGATAGATACGGCTCAGTGTTGTTTTGTGGAGGGGTAGGCAAACATTTGACAACATTAATAGAACAATCATGATCCAGAAGGAAGCAGAAGGCAAGAAAATGCTGCTGTCATTGGTGGGTCTTGATACAAAGCATTTGACAGATTAAGCTGGGATTTTAGGAGAAGGGGTATGGAAGCATTTGCATTCCCTGATACAATAATAAGGTTAGTTAGGCAGATAATGAGGGATATGAGGCAAAAGCAAAGTAGGAAAGTTCCTCTCAGATAAGTTGAGCCTGAACAGAGGAACCAGGTAGGGGAGTTATCTTTCCCCTTTGTTATTTGTCTTATATTTATAACCATTGACAAAGAAAATAAAGGACTCATACATTCAATGATATAATTGATATGGTAATCAAGAAAAGTTAGTTTTATTTGCAGACAATATTTTGTCTCTGATAAAACCAGAAAACTACATCTTAGTGTTGTGGAACATTCTAAAACCATTTCAGTTTTTTGGGGGAGATAAAATCAATGGAGATAAAACAAAGGCTTTAGCTGTAAACTATGTACGCACAAATGAATTGGTTCAGCAATAACCATATTTATGCAGACACTTAGAAATATGGGTTAAAAAAGATTCTGTTACAGCAGCTAAGGACATGTGGAAAGGTACTAAACAAAAGATAGAAACTGAGAAACTGGAAGTTCTTGTCTATAAAAATGTTTTTACTTTTTAGTCCCTTTAGATTTCTACATAGGTCAGGAGTATTTTTACCAACCAAATGAGATGTTGTGGATATTAATTAATAAAGAGTGTTAGGATTTCATCTGGGAAGGGGAGAGGCCAAAAATCAAGTGTGATATAGTGATACTTCCAACACAACAAAGTGATTTAAGATTACCTGATTTGAAGAGATATTTTAGAACTACACAGTTAAGGCTCATATACATACCACAAGTAGAAAGTTAGAATTAAAAGTGGAAAGAGCTTATGATGAAGAGTGTGTGTGTGTGTGTGGGGGGGGGGTCAAGAAATAAGGAAATAGTAACATTTTGAATACAGAATCTTAAGGACAATAACAACAGTCGTACAGATGCTAAATGGATAGAAAAAATAAAAAAAGGAGAAGTTCAAATGTACAGGATATGAAATGGGATGAAATAGTGACCAGAGAGATTGAAACAAAGTTAAGAAAAGCCTCTAACTGGAAAACCCAGGCCCAGATGCAGTACCTAACTTCTGGCTAAAGGTATTACCATCTTTGCACAAAGATTTAGCTGGGAGTAAGAACTATTTATATGCGCACCCAAACAGACACCAGCCTGGCTAAAAACTGAAAAAACAAGGCTCCTACTTAAGAGTGAACCTGCATGCTACCCTAAAAATTATAGACCAATAACTTGCCTTCTGACGATGTATAAACTATACACTGGATTGATGCCAACAGAGTTTATAGTCATTTAGAAGAAAACTCATTTATGGCATTAGAACAAAAGGGTAATAAAAGAAAGTCATATAGAACAATGGATTATTTGTTGTTAAATAAAGTCATAATGGAGAACTGTAAAAAGGGGAAGAATCTTAGTATGGCATGGCTAGACTACAAAAAGCATTTGACAGTATCCCACATTCATGCATAAGAGTGCTTAAAAATGTATAAGATACACCCTACACTGATAAACTACATCACAGTGACCATGAAACTGCGGCAAACCATTTTACAGTTAAGCCATGATAAAGGACAAATTATTATTCCACAGATAAAAATTCAAAGGGGGATATTCCAGGGTGACTCTCTGCCACTGCTGATCTTTTGCCTTGCCCTTAGCACATTAAGCTGTCTGCTTAACAGATTAGGTAATAGCTATAATTTGGCTCCCAGAAATCAACAAAGTGTAAAGACTTCTCATCTTCTCTTTGTCGATAATTTAAAACTGTATAGCTCAACAACTGCAAAACTGAAAGCACTACTGCAAGTAGTCAAAGCTTTTTCAGATGATATAAGAATGTCATTGTCTTGATAAATGTGCAAAAGCAACCTTTAAAGCAGGAAAGCTGCAGCACCAAGAAAACATCAGTTTGGGACAAGAACATGATATAAAAAAAATGGGGAAGGTATAAAACATCCACAGGAACAAGCCACAGCTAGCAAAAAGTCTTTAGATGATAAAAAATCTCTCCACTGTTGTAGTATAAATCTCCTGGTGCAAACACAATTCTGTTAATCTCACCATATAATCGAAAAAACACTTTTATTAACAAAAATGGTAAGCGCTTTCACCTATAAGGCTTCTTCAGACCAAACAAAATCAATGTGTGCATACCTACAGCCTCTCTTATATAGGCCTCCTCATGAATTATTCATTGATTCAGTAAAATTACTCATGCTGACATCATTTCCTGAACTATAAAAATATATAAATATATATCGCTACATAAAACAGTATTTTTGTAATAATTAATGTTCTTACAAAAATTTTCCATGTTAAAAACAATCTTTAAAACATCTCTTGCCATTCTGAAACTAATCATGGCAGTATGTAAAGTCAATAAAAACTACTTTCAAAAATGATGCCTTGCATCTAAATACAGAATATATAAATATATAAATATATTTATGGGTAAAGACTGAATAAATAAATAACAATTCACACGTATATATATATATATATATATATATATATATATATATATATATATATATATATATATATATATATAAAGGACATGAATAAATAAATGTACATATATAAAGATATATGTATATATAAAAAGTATGTGTGTGTGTATAAAAAGGGGGGGGGGTTATCTAATGGACTTCAGTCTCCTATTTTGTAGGATTGTAGAGCTCCAATTGGTTCCAGAGTTGTGTAGCAGGAAATGAAAATCTCTTAATGCTGTATGAAGCTACGGAAGAAGTGAACCATAATGGCAACGAGGTAACTAATTTGGCAGGATTATCTGAAGTGTTCAGTACTCTTGAATCTGACTTTTTGAAGTTAAAATGACTACAGCTACAGAGACAGCATTTTGAGGTCTGCATTCGTAGGAAAATTGTACCAAGAGGACTAAGAATATTGAAAATGCCTACAACAGGTAATCTTTTTCCAGAACTGCTTTACAAATGGCAACAAATATAGAACTGAGTATGAAATATATGACATTATTGAATGACTTTTTTTGTCCTGAAGAGGAACAGCTAAGGGATAACATTAGGAAACAGCAACAGACTATTAGTATGAACTATCCGAATGCTAATGTAGACTTTGGTATGGAAAAGATGCTTGACAGTGTTCTGTTGTATGAAAGGAGACCGCTTGAACAAAAAAGAAACAAGATTCAAAGAGATACAAATGACTTTAGACTGGGCCATGTCTCCACTTGGCCCAGGGGTAATTTCAATGGAGCATATGAACAAAGGAGCAATGGACATCAAACTGCTAGAACAATGGGTCATTTTGAAAAAACTACTGTGGTTGTTTTGAACAAAGATAGTACAAGCAACACAGACAGTAATATCAATGATGTTAATGATAGTGTTTGTGATGTTAATAAATAAATATCAGTAACAGATGGGGCTATAAGTGTAGATACTACTACAACTGGACTACTAAATACTCTAGACAGCGGCAATGACAATGCAGCTTCCACTTCCAAAGGGTCAGCTGAATTAATAGTTAGAAAGAAAGTTCCCCTCGAAGTTACTGGGCTGGGAAATAGTTCAGCACAGTATACCCCTTTCCCCATAGACCTACAGCACCAAGGCAAATGGCAGAGGTCTATGAGCAGAGGGAGACAGAAGAGGAAAGGGTCAGGTGGAGAACACACAGGGCCGACACTGAAAAAGATGTGGGAATGTATAGACACTCACTAGTATTGAATTTATCACATAGAAATTTAACTACACATGAAGTTCAGGTCCTTGACATGGGCCTATCATTTATACCAACCAAGAGAAGTGATCTATTGGATACTATCATAGATATTAAAATGTTCTCACAGAATGTCCAAATGAAGTTAGAACTTGGCAGTAAGACAAATAATATAGAAGGCCCCATTTTTCGTGTTCCTGACACATACACTCCGAATTTACATCCATTATTGGATGCTTTTATGAAATTAGTAGAAGATGATATACATAAGATGAATAAGTCCACTAAGGACAGAAAAGGTAGTAATCTTACATTTAAACAGAGGACAGCACTGAATGATTTATGTAATGACGATCAATCATTATTAGACCAGCGGACAAAGGAGGTCCTATTGTGATCATGGATACAGAAAATTACAAAGTATGGCGATATTACTACAAGAAGAGAGATTTTACTCTGTTTTCCACTTCCTCTATGTTAATTCTAGAGTGTATAAAATTTATGATATGCTAAATGACGTGCTGAAAAGTGGATATATCAATCTAGAATTATTTAAATTCTTGAGGGTTAATAACCCCTTATTACCGATCATCCAAGGACTCCCCAAAGTACACAAGTCTCTCAAAAATCCCCCTATGAGGCCCATTGTAGCAGGGAGAGGTTGGGTAACTGAGTCCCTATCAATTTACATAGAATATTATCTTAGACCAGTGGTCAATGCCAACACTCACATTTTGAAGGACAGTAAACAATTTTTATTAGACCTTTATGATTATATGAGAAATATAACGAATGATATACCATATGTATTGGTTACACTGGATGTGAAAAGCCTTTCACTGTTATACCCAATGACCAGGGTATAGAGAAAATACACAGATACATGCTGACACACACTACTAATGAAGCACATTTCATAGATTTACTGACACTTTTTTTAGAAACTATATTGTACAATAATATTTTTATGTGCAATGAGGAAGTATATATACAGAATGATGGCGTAGCGATGGGCACTTCGTGTGCCAATAGCTACGCCAACATTGTTATGGCCAGTTGGGAAGAGGAAAAACTTTTTCCTCTAGAAAGTTACAAGGCGCATGTAGGGTTTTACAGACGTTTCGTGGATGACTTGTTTTTAATTTGGACAGGCAATGAAATATACCTACATGATTTTATGTTAGAGATAAATGGTCTTACTGAGTATCTGAATTTTACAATGGAACACTCACGGTACAGTATATCATTCCTAGATGTACATATTGAGAGACTGGAGAATATATGCTGAATACAGGGGACCACAGGAAGGCATGCTACAGAAATACATTGTTGCACAGGAAGAGCATGCATCCAGGGTATGTTTTTAGGAATGTAGCAAAAGGTCAAGCCATGAGAGCATCTAGGTTAAATCCAACACAGGAGGGATATGAACATGAGTTACAGGACCTGAAGACAAGACTCCTAGATAGGAATTACAAACTGAATGAAATTAACACTGCTCTTGAAGAAGCCAATCTATTACGGGCAACTAGAGCCTGTCCATACTTTTCTAGTGCAAGTACCTCAATGAGTGAAATGCTGAGAGAAGAAATAGGTGACCAGGTGAAAATACCAATGTTTTACACTCTAGACACCAATAATTTGAAAGACATGGTACAGAAACATTGGGATATTCTAACCCTAGATGAGGATATCAAAGAGATAGTAGGAGAACGACCAAATTTCCTTTTTAAAAACAGAAAGAATTTGAAACAGCTCTTGTGTCATCCAAGGAATATGGGAAAGAAAGATACTGACAATATGATATCTGGGACGAAACCCTGCAATAAATGTAACTTTTGTAGTCACATAGACGCCAGAACTCTTTTTATACACCCAGTTACATTACAAGAACACAATTTTTATATGAATGCAGACTGCCAGACAGAACATGTGGTTTATCTTGCTCGGTGCACACTCTGTAATGCATTTTATGTTGGTAAAACTGATAGGAAATTGAGAGAGAGGATGAGGGAACATCTATACCACATACGTATAAAATCTGAGCATAATGCATTAGCCAGACATGCACTAGAAGCAGGCCCACTACATTGTTTCAAGTTTACTGTCATACAAGTTATTACTCCTAGTTACAGAGGAGGAGATGTTAACAATTTCACGGAAGGCTGTGAGACTAAATGGATCATAAAGCTTAGAGCAGACAAGAGACCAGGACTCAATGATAAAGTACCCCTCAAACTGGTCCTACAAAATAGGAGACTGAAGTCCATTAGATAACCCCCCCCCCTTTTTATACACACACACATACTTTTTATATATACATATATCTTTATATATGTACATTTATTTATTCATGTCCTTTATATATATACATATATATATATATATATATATATATATATATATATATATATATACATGTGAATTGTTATTTATTTATTCAGCCTTTACCCATAAATATATTTATATATTCTGTATTTAGATGCAAGGCATCATTTTTGAAAGTGTTTTTTATTGACTTTACATACTGCCATGATTAGTTTCAGAATGGCAAGAGATGTTTTAAGGATTGTTTTTAACATGGAAGAATTTTGTAAGAACATTAATTATCACAAAAATACTGTTTTATGTAGCTATATATATATTCATATATTTTAATAGTTCAGGAAATGATGTCAGCATGAGTAATTTTACTGAATCAATGAATAATTCATGAGGAGGCCTATATAAGAGAGGCTGTATGTATGCACACATTTGTTTTTGTTTGGTCTGAAGAAGCCTTATAGGTGAAAGTGCTTACCATTTTTGTTAATAAAAGTGTTTTTTCGATTATATGGTGTGATTAACAGAATTGTGTTTGCACCAGGAGATTTATATTACTACAGTGGAGAGACTTTTTATCATCTAAAGACTTTTTGCTAGCTGTGGCTTGTTCCTGTGGATGTTTTATACCTTCTACATTATTTTTATTCTTTACATCGCTGGAACATTTACTCCGTGGTGGTGCCACTTCATTTTACTGATAAAAAAAATGGGAATTGAAGAATAAACAATAAAACATAAACAAATGTGAATAAAACTCAGTAAGGAATATTTTAGAAGACTTAAGTTAATTCTGAAAACAGTGCTGATATCTAGGAACAAAGTTCAAGCTATAAACCAATTTGCTCTTCCTGTCCTTGCAGTTTTGGAGTGATTGACTGGCCCCAGAAGTTGTTGAATAGATTAGACAGGAAAACAAGAAGGATGCTTCATGCTCATAAAATGATTTATAAATATCACTGCATACCAAGATTATATATTCAAAACCTGTGGTGGTGGTGCTGCGGTAGTGTTGTCGCCTCACAGTAAGACGCTGTCCGGTTCGATTTTCAGCTAGAGCGTCTTCTGCGTGGAGACATGCGTGAATGGGCGTACCTTCGTTGAAGGTTGTGCATCAGGCCTGGCAAGCCGGTATGTAAAAATCAACTGCCAATCATTAGCGGACCGGAGTTCCGCTGTGGCGACCCCTAACCGGGAAAAGCCGAAAGACACAAACAAGCCAAGATTATATATTCACCGCTGCAAAGGAAGTATGGGCCTTCTTGAAATTGATTACATGTGTAGATCTGCAATCATGGGGCTGCATACATATCTGCTGATCTCACAAGACCCAAGCATAGTGAAAGTTTTGAAACATGAGGAGAATAAATCTAAGATGACTTCCCTTCTTAGTCTAGCAGAAGCAGATTGGCATCATGTGTGAATGGAAATCACACCAGAAGTAGATAAAATTTAGGCAGCAACTGCATCTGCCAAAAAACAAAAGAAAACAGATATGTTAAAGGATCAGATGAGAAGGTAAGAAATGTGGAAAATGTATAAATATAGTTGCAAGTATAGAAAACACCTGGAACAACCTTAACTTGATCAGGATCAAACACAGGAATGGTTAAGGAGAGGCAAATTCAAACAAAAAGATGAAAAGTTAATATCGGCGGCTCAAGATAGTGGACTGCATACATGTTGGTTTACAAAGTCCATTGAATATGTGGGAGAAATAGACAAATGTAGGTTTTGTAAAATAGAATTGGAAACAGTTGCACATCTTGTTGCTGGTTGCGACATACTGATGGCAGAAGGACTGTATACTGAAAGGTATAATAATGTGGCAAGACTGTTGCACTGGGAATTGTGCAAACATTATAATATTGAAGTAGCTGAAAAACACTGGAAACATAAGCCACAAAGCATCATAGAAAATGATGAAGTTTATATCACATGGTATCACCCATTACCAACAGTTCAAAAGATAGATGCGAGAAAACCAGATATAGTGGCCATTGAAAAGAAGACAAAAGTAGCATCGATCATTGAAATCGCTACACTCAGTGACTACATTGTGTTGTGTAAAGAGAGACATAAAGTCATAAAATATCAGGATATGCAGGCAGAAATGAGAGCAATGTGGAAGAAAGATACCCAGACAGTTCCAATTGTAGTAGGAGCAGTGCGTTTTATAAAAAAGAATCTACAATCATATTTAGATATGTTACCGATACATGTAACTCTGTATGAATTGCAGAAGGAGTCATTACTGGGCAGATTGTGTATGCTGCGAAGAGTATTTCTGGCTGACATCAAAGATTGAAACAATAATAATTTCATGAAATTTAATCAGACTTTGACTTAGGAATGGGGTCCATTCCCATCATGATATTAGAAACCCAAAGGATTTTGAGAAATTAAAAAGTGAAAAATAATATTGGAGAGAGGATAAGAAAGAAATTATGTATTATTACTATTATGCAAGAAGCCCAGAATTTCCAGACAGAAGATATTCAAAATGATTAAGAGAGAACTTAGAGGAAAGAAAATTACTTGCACAAGAAAAATTGTCAGAAGCTTCAAATAAAAACTTGAGTTCATTAATACAACAGATTTATGAAAAACATTATATAGACCAAGAAACGTTGGGACATTTGAAAAGAAGTGACCGAGGAAGTGAAAAATATAAAAAACAAAATCTAGAGATTTTTGAAAGGTATAAAAAAGAAATATGGACTTGGGAAAGAAAGAGAAATCTGATTTGGTGCAATACTTATGCAAAGGAGAAAGCCAATTTAATCAATACAAAAAAA
The DNA here is from genome assembly GCF_019279795.1 of Protopterus annectens. NCBI lineage: Eukaryota > Metazoa > Chordata > Ceratodontiformes > Protopteridae > Protopterus > Protopterus annectens. The sequence goes on from NC_056743.1 coordinate 693,114,868, forward strand.
GCAGCCCCGAAGATATTTGAAGAGAAATACAGGTAAAGGAATCCAGAAATGGAAAATTTAACAATACAAAAAATAAGATCATAAAGAGGAACTTAGAACAAAAGATTAGTAAAGTAAAAGTTAAAAAAAATAGAACTTGAAGTTATTGAATACCTGCAAAATGAATGCTTTAATGTAGAAAGTCTAACACAGGTTATACCACAGAGATATGTAACGTGTCCCCCAAGTAAGGAGAAACAGGAAGAGCAGGAGACATTTGAAGAAAAAATATGCACATTGGAAAGAGAAAGAGGTTTAATATGGTTCAGAAAGTCCAGGCTAGCAAGTATGGCTGATGCACGGACCAAACAAACATGATATTGCACAAAAAAGAGACCAGCACCCGGAAGGCAAGAGCAAGGAAATTTTAATAGGAACCGGGTTCCTATTAAAATTTCCTTGCTCTTGCCTTCCGGGTGCTGGTCTCTTTTTTGTTTAATATGGTGCAATATTTATGCAAAGGAGAAAGCAAAACAAATTAATACAGAAAGAACAACACCAAATATATTTGAAGAGAAATACAGGCACAGGTATATCGATATCAAAAATTTTACAATACAAAAATTAAGAAAACAAAGAGGAAAAGTAGAAAAGAGGATTAGTAATGGAGAAGTTAAAGAAATAGAAGCTGAGGTTATGGATTACCTGCAAAGTGAAGGATTTAGTGTAGAAAATCTAACTCTGATAACATCACAGCAGGATAGAGCAATGGATCCCCAAATTCAAGAAAAACTAGTGGAGTGGGAAACATCTGATCAGTTGCCCTATGAAGATACTTTGGAGACTTCTATTGGAAACCAGCACAAGAGTTCAGGAGTTGCACAGCAGGGGAAGGAACAGGAAACTGTAGCAACTCTGAGACAATCAATGTTGTGGAGTGATAGGCCAGTGTGTTCCCATATGAAAGAGCAATAGATGACACAGAATGAAACTGAAGAGAATGTGGTACAGGAAGATTATCTGGAAATATTTGTAGAATGCCCTCAGGAAATGGGAAACAAATAATGTGCCTTCAGTTTAGAAGAAAATGATCTCAGAAAAGAGTTGCTTGATTTAAGAGATCAACAGACATATTAAGATCAATGAAAGAAATAGACTACAAAAAGTCAATAAAACTCCAAAAGTTAGAAGTCTGAACAAAACAAATGAACACAGTAATTAGGACTGTTTATAGAAATTCATGAGCTATAACAGAAGCAAATAGGATATATTGCTGTGCAGCTAAATTAATAACAGATAAAGTCTTAACACAAAACACAGGGAGTAAGGGAAAGGAAGGGGCGAAATCAAATACCGTCATGGAAGTATCGAATAGAGAACTATAAAGCAATTAAGACAAGAGGTGTCACTGTTAGGACAGGGAAACAGCTCATAGTTCATAGGTTAGTACTAAGCTAACTGCCCTTGCGAGCCATTGTAAGCCTAGCCAATTATCCCTTGTGAGACTCAAACCCTGTACCTTGCATTTGTAAGGCAAACACCTTAACTATTAGGCCACCCAACAGATCAACAAAAATACTCAAAGATAGACATGATAAAAGCAATGCTCAGTGCTATAACAGATCAGGATCTATCGTGCACTATCACAAATAATAAACTAAAAATATCATCACAGGCAGAAAAACTTAATGATATGCATGTAAATATAAAGGCAAAGTACAAAATAAGCATTGATTGATAACCCAAAAAAGTGTTACAGAGAACTGGGAAACAAGGCAAAAAGAATTGAAACACCACCAAAAAACAAGAAATAGATGCATTTTGAAGAAGTATCTGTGAAGAGCCTGTGGAACATAACAAAGACGATTAATGTATAGAAGAAGTAAAAGAAAGAATAAGAAGTTCAAATGTACAGGATATGAAATGGGATGAAGTAAGGGCCAGAGAGACTGAAGCAAAGTTAAGAAAAGACTTTAATTGGAAAACCCCAGGCCTAGATGCAGTACCTAACGTTTGGCTAAAAGTATTAACATCTTTTCAAGAATACTTAGCCATGAATAACAACTATTTATATGCACACCCCAAACAAACACCAGCTTGGTTAACAAAAGGAAAAGCAATACTCCTTAAGAGTGAACCTGTAAACTATTCAAAAAAACTATAGACCAATAACATGCCTTCCGATGACATATAAACTATACACTGGAATTGATCCAGACAGAATTTATAGTCATTTTGAAGAAAACTCAGTCATGGCAATAGAACAAAGGGGTAGTAAAAGAAACTCATATGGAATAAAGACCATTTGTTGTTAAAGTCATAATGGAGAACTGTAAAAAGGGGAAGAATACAAGTATGTCTAAAAAGAATTTGACAGTATTCCACATTTATGGTAAAACAGTGCTTAAAAATGTATAAGAGACACCTTACGTTGATTAATTCCATTATAGCAACCATGAAACAGTGGCAAACCACTTTGTAGTTAAGCCATGATAAAGGACAAATTATTATTTCAGGGATAAAAATTCAAAGGGGAATATTCCAGAGTGACTTTTTGTCACCGCTGCTCTTTTGTCTTGCCTTTAACCCATGTCTACTTAATAGATTATGTCATGGGTACAGCTGGGTTCTCAGAAAACAACAAAGTGTAAAGAATTCTCATCTTCTTCTTGTGGATGATTTAACACGGTATAATTCATCAGATGAGGAACTGAAAGCGCAACTGCAAGTGGTCAAAACTTTTTCAGATGATATAAGAATGTAATTTGGTCTTGATAAATGTGCAAAAGCAACACTTAAAGCAGGAAAGATGCAGCATCAAAAAAACATTAGTTTGGGACACGAATGTGATATAAAAGAACTTGAACAAGAGGAAATGTATAAATATTTGGGAACTGATGAAGGATCAACAATAAAACATGAACAAATGTGACTAAAACTCCGTAAGGAGTATTTTAGAAGACTAAAATTAATACTGAAAACAGTGCTGACATCTAGGAAAAAAGTCCAAGCTATAAACCACTTTGCTCTTCTTGTCCTAACTTACCATTTTGGAGTGACTGACTGGCCCAAAGGGTGTTGGATCTGTTGAACAGAAAAACAAGAAGGATGCTTCATGCTTATCAAATGATTTATAAAAATCATTGTATACCAAGACTGTATATTCCCTGTTCTGAAGGTGGTATGGGCTTCTTTGAAACTGACTACATTTAAATATCTGCAGTTGTAGGACTGCATGCATATAATCTGACCTCACAAGACCCAATTGTAGAGAAAGCCTTAAAACATGAGGAGAATAAATCTAAGATGTCTTCCCTGCTTAGTTTACCAGAAGCATATTGGTGTCAAGTGGGAATGGATATCAAACCAGAAGTAGATAACAATCAGGCAGCAACTGAATGTGCTAAAAAACAAAGGAAAGACTTTAAGGTGAAGGCAAGAAATGCGGAAAATGCATAAATATAGTTGCAAGTACAGAAAAACTCTTAGAACAACCTCATGTTCATCAGGCTCAAAAGCAGGAATGGTTAAGGAGAGGTGAATTTAAACCAAAAGATGAAAGGTTAATATTGACAGCCCAGGATAGTGGACATCACACACATTGGTTTACATAGTCCATTGAGCATGTGGGAGAAGCAGACAAATGTAGGTTTTGTAAAGCATAACTGGAAACAGTCACACATCTTGTTGCTGGTTGTGATATACTAACAGCAGAAGGACTGTATATTGAAAGCATAATAATGTGGCAAGACTGTTGCACTGGCGATTGTGCAAACATTATAATACTGAAGTAGCTGAAAAACATTAGAAACATGTCCCACAAAGCATTACAGAGAATGACAAAGTTTATATCAGATGGGATCACCCATTACCAACAGTTCACAAAAATAGATGCAAGAAAACCAGATATAGTAGTCCATGAAAAGAAGAAAAAAGTAGTATTGATCATTAAATTGCTACACCCCATGACTACAGTGTCTTAAGTACAGAGAGACACAAAGTCATGAAATGTCAGGATTTGCAGGCAGAAACAAGGGCAATGTGAAAGAAGGATACCCTGACAGTTCCAAAAGTAGTTGGAGCAATGGGTCTTATAAAAAGAATTTACAATCGTACTTAGAAATGTTACTGATACATGTAACTCCATATGAATTGCAGAAGGACTCAATACTGGGCACATTGCAAGTGCTGTGAAAGGACTTCTGGTTAACATCAAAGGCTGAAACAATACTAACTTCAGGAACTTTAATCATGAACTTTGACTTAGTATTGGGGTCCATTCCCATCATGGTATTAGAAACCCAAAAGACTTGGAAAAATTAAAAAAAATATATTAGAATACTTTCTATTTTATAAATGTAATAACTAAGCCAACATGGGAATGGAGAAAGAAGATACTTCCAACAGGAGTGACTGCAATTAGGGGTCCACAGAATAAGCAAGAAGGATATGGAATTTTTTGGAGGAAACTGGCAAAGGAACCAAGGTACTCTGAATAAATAATTAGAGTGGGAAGGTAATAGAATGAGAAAAAGCTAAGAAGACATTTGGACTGCAGACTAGAGACTGCCTTCCTTATCAGGGATTGACATCAGAATATAGGCAATGAGAAAGTGATAGGGGAATCTTAAGTGAAAGATCTACACTGGTGGAGTTTTTAGTTGAATCTAGAACAGAAGCTGCTGTTGAAAAAAGATAATTAGTAGGGCATAGAAAATATTGCATGATAACTTTAAGAAACAATCACAGGAGTTTAGGAAAGATTGGAAAGAGAGACTGGATAAACAGTTCACATAGAAACAACTGGAAGACATATGCATGACTCCCAGATATGCAACAAAGTATAGAATGTTTAGGATTTTTACTTAGAAGTATTTGCATATGTATTTTTATACCCCAAGCAGACTCCAAAGAATGTATTCAGGTAGATGGCAAATGTTGGAGGTGAGATGGGGTAGAAAGAGATAACTGAGAACTTATGTTTTTGAGAATGCAATGATTTGGCAGACTTTAAAAATTTCCTATGGAGTACTCTATCAGAAATACTGTGCAAGCAAATGGATGTAAATAAGGATTATTTTTTGAGCTGGGATGCAGGATCTGAATTGCCTAGACATACTGAGACCTTGTTAAGTTTAATTCTGGTGGCTGCCAAAAAAGCAATTACAAGAAAATGGAAATCGGAGTCTAACTTAACCTTATTGTAACCGAGATAAAAGAAGTGGAATCTTTAAAAAAGGATAGGAGCAAATTATATAGAAAAAAAGAATGGAAATTGTTGGATCAGTACACACAGAAAAAATGTTTTGTAGGAGGAATAAGGTTTAAGAGAAGGCTGGAATTGACCAATCTATGTAATGTTAGATTGATTATATTGTAAACAGTATATCTGATGTATAATGTCTATAATTATGAACAAGTTAATATAGTTTGTCTTCTTTTATGTAAATGTAAGTTTGCCTGTGTCACAAGTGATAGTTCAGTCAAGGGGTTATAAAAATATTACATAAATTACTCACTTCCTCTCTCCCCTTAAACCTCTTTCCTCCTCCTTCTCCTGAACATTTATCTGCAGTATTGTTCTAACAAATTCCATTTAATTCTATGTAATGTGCTCCTTCCCTTTTACAGTTCTTTTATCTCCCTTACAATATTCAATACTTCAAATACAGTTGATTTAGAATACATTATGTTCTAACTGTAATGTTAAAGTTAAATAAAAAAGTGATAACTGTCTAATTTATCTATTGTAAATGATAAAAATAAGTACTTTTATGAAGATCATTAAACATACTAAACAACTCTTTCATTGAGCCATTCCAAACAAAAATCAAATTGTCAATGAACCTTCTATAAAGAGTTATTGTCCTATATAATGAATGTTTCACAAGTATTTCATGTTCCCTTTAACTCATCACCAGGTTAGTGAAGATAGGAGTCATTCTGGCTCCCATTGCCACCCCTTTCTTTTGTTGGTAATATTTTCCCCTTAAATACAAAAAGTTATCTAAGACTATTTCTATTAATAAACATACAGTGTTAAAATTGTTGAAATTATTGAAAAAGGTTAACTTACTCAAGTAATTTATAATGTATTCAATACCTGTATCCTGTACAATTGAAGTATATAAAGAAACTACATCCAATGTTGCTAATATATTTTCTAGCTTTAAATACATAATTTTAAGTAAATCTAGACGAACCCAAGAATCTTTTAAATGAAATTTTGACTTTTTGTTCTACTGGATTAAGAATAAAATCCAAGCAAACCAAAACTGGAAACAACAACTAGTCTAAATGTAGCTTTTTATGTATATTAGGTATTCCTGTTTAGGCATTCCACTTTAAAAAAATTCAAATAAATTATATGTAACCTTGGTTCAATAAATCCAATAACTGAATATCAATATTATTATATTTGTGTAAAACAAAACATTTTGTAATTTCACTATAAATCTCAACATCTGACGTTTGTGTTATGTTATCTTATGTTATATGTTATATTAGTGCATTTGCCCTGCTTCTGTGCATCAGCCCCTTCCCATACATTTATCGTTTCCTACATCCTTCCCCAGTTTCTCTTCTTCAAAAAATTAAAAAAGAACTCCTTCCTGTCCCCCCCAAAAAATCTACCCTGCCTTCCTCCCTATCCCAACTCTCATCCTAACCTTTCTTGTTTCTCTAATGTATTCTCCTGTGTTTTCTGCTCTCCAATACATCTATTTCTGCCTTTTTTATAGTCAGAAAACAGATTTAATCATTGAAGTGGCCCCTTAAAAGTAGTTTGGTTGTTTGCCCATATTGCCACATTTACAGCATGCATGCATGCTGAGGCATGTACATTCTCTCTGGTTTTCAATTTTCCTCATCATAGTCCTAGCTGTTACTGTGAAATCTTCTCCATCCCTGGAAGTCCTGTTGATAGCATGAGCAGGTTTACTAATTTGCAGTGAAATGTGCTGCAAATATTCACCTTGTTAAATGATAATGAACCTTGGGTTGTATTTGATTACAAGTTGTACCTGTAATCATGCTAAGCATGTTTACAGATACTATGGTATGCCTTAGCTCTAAGCATAGCAGTTAAAAAATCAAGCATAAAACAGGAAGAAATGCATATTTTTGAAAGAAAGGCCAGAAGAAAAATGGCAAACTGACTGGCATCTGTACTGTCCAGTGCTGCCTTTAGCCTCTGTTGCCTTAAAATTCATCTCAAGAACCACTCACATCAAGCTAGGTAAAATTCTTCATTTCCACAAACATTGTAAAGGTTTGCTAAACCTAGGCTCACTTGGAGAAAAGAAACATACTTGCTTGAGGTTCAAATATGTTTCGTGTTTTTTGATCTTGTGCTTTAAGTAAGTAACCCAGAAAGAGTAAAATGTTTCATGGTCAGCAGAAACTCAACACAACACTATGGAAAGACTCAGCTATACTTGAAAGTGAACAGCTATAATTGTAACTTAGGTGTAACTGAGAAATCTTCATTACTGAACCATCATTACAATGCATTTTGGAGCATTTTTAACCATTAAATGTAAAAAACATGCTGGTTATACACACATATATATAACCAGCATGTTTTTACATTTATATATCCTTCTTCTACGTGGTTATTTAATCTGGAGTTTGGTTCTTCGTTTTCTTCATTTTTAACCATTATCCTGTGCTTCATTTAATGTCTGTGAGTTTGAGTATACAGCAAGTATTTTGATTGGAAATAATGTACCATTACTATAACCTACTAGTTAGTGCATTCCCTAGAACATTTCTGAAGTGTATTGCTTATTTTAAATATTATTATTTTTGTCTGTTTAATGATCACTTAAATTGTTTGAAATAGCAATGCATGATTTATCTGTACCTTTCTGGCTCTGTTAAAGGCCTAGTTTAAATGAACTGCTTTAACATTAAAATCTATACTGTTTACTCTTAAGTTTATGACTGAAACTGTACTGAGTGTGATGCCTGGCCTACTACCGATAGGGTTTGAGCATCACCACTGCCAACAATATGTGTTAACTGAGCTGGAAGTGACAAGGTTTGAATACCACCATTACCAGCCAGTTTACCATCCTGGGTGTGAAAGACAGGGGTTATCTTCCTAGATCCACTCCACTGTCCAAATTAGTCCTGCTAGCCACCAGGGGAAGGTCTCATAAGTTGCACCACTGGTACCCAACAATTTAAAGTAAAAAAGTGCACACAACTCTTGAGTCAATTCACTGAATGCAACTGGCCTCAAGACCTCAAAATGGAATATGCATTCCTGCTGAGAGTATGGGCTTCCAATATTTACATCAACATTAAGTATGCTAACCACTTACAGAGCTAAGCCTTTAGCCTAGTACTCCAGACCTCTTTCTCAACACTCTCTCTGTCTGTCTGCCTCTCTGTGAACCACAGGAGTCTTTTAGTGCTCCTCTTTCTTTCAAATTATTATTCTGAAACACACACACACACACACACACACACACACACACACACACACACACACACACACACACACAATTCCTAAGGAACGCTGTTTGAAATTTGAGTTCTGAAAAGGTAGTACTGCCACCACAATAGATTATTGGGTGCAAACTGAAAAACTAAATTGGCACTCTTGATCTATAACCAAACAAAATAATAATAATAATAATAATAATAATAATAATAATAATAATAATAATAATAATAATAAAAAACACAAAAACGGTTGTTGTTGTTTGTCTTTTCCCGGTTAGGGGGTCGCCACAGCGCAACTCCGGTCTGCTAATGATTGGCAGTCGATTTTTATGGTGCCAAGTTGCCAGCCCGACGCCCAACCTTCAGCGAAGACACGCCCATTCACGCATGTCTTTCGGAGGCCACTCAACCATGGGGAGGACATGCAGACTCCACACAGAAGCCACTCCAGCCGAGAATCGAACAGGAGAACCTCTTGCTGTGAGGTAACAACACTACCACTGTACCACCACGGATATAATAAACACAAAAATGGTATGGCACCTTAAAAGGACTGGCCTGTTACAAGCAGATACCATAACTTGACAACCTATAATGTTGAAAAATACCCTCTTCTCAGATACATACATAGATAAATACCCATCAAAAGATAATGGTAAATAAATAAAAACTTTTATGTTACAATAAAAGAAGTCAAGATAGTGCTGATACAAACTAAAAATGCACAGGTCAATACTGTTGCACAAACAAGAGAAAAATAGAAACCAGTTGTACAAACAGAGCACTTAGGAAAAAAATCAAAACTAAAAATAGCTGAATACATCCATTTGACTTTAACTTAAAGGATACAGAACCTAATTATTCTTAGTTTCTAAAAATATGGATGCAGGTAGAAAAATAACAATATTACATGATGTGGAAACAAACACCTCAAAAGCAGGACTGACTGACACACTGGTCAAAATGTTCAGCTTAATTTCCCAGGAAAACGGGACACCTAACTCATTTCTTCCTAACACAGTAGAAAAGAAGTCATTCACATACATCTATTAACTGTTTGCATAATTAACTGCTTTCTTTCACATTTCTGAGATCAGGCAAACAATCATTTCCTGTGAAGCTACATTCCCGCATGCAATTAATGCATAATGAAGTCATAGCTTTCAAATATACTTTTCTTCTACAAATCACATGAAAACAAATACAATTCTCCTGTTACTGTTAGGACATCTTATAAATGCAGTTTTGCAGTGCAGTTTACTGTTACATATTTTATACAATTTAAATATAGCCTGCAAATGTGTTATAGTCTGATGTCTGAAATAGAAAAGCAGTAAATTACATACATTGCATTTTAAGTCAGTTTTCTTGAGTCTCACCACACAAGGCATATTGACTAATGTTGTAACTGAAATTCTGTTTGCCTTACTACTATCACTGTAGATGCTGATTTATTTGGAACCTGCATAGCACATAACCCCTCCCTAATAGTACCTATCTGTTCTCCACATTGTATCTTTTACTTTTCCCAATTAATCCCTCATTTCTTCATATTTTGACTACATCATTATACTCTAGCCTTTCATAGCCCCCGTTCCTTACATTCCAAACAAGATACCAGGACAACTTAACTCTCTCCTTTTGCTTGCTTCCTACTCCCCTAGCTTCATTTAATCTCCCAATGGTCAGTTTCGATGGAGCAGCTAGGACTTAAGGGCTTGGAAACTTTTTTCCCATTTCAAGGCACTGTTGTTGATTTTTGGAGTTTTATGGTTTATAACTATTTCTGCTTTTATATTACTCCAGTTTTTGGCTCTTTTTTCAAGGAGGGCTTTAAATTTGTCCCTTCTGATAACTGTAATGTCACTGAGTTGATTATCAAGCTAAAATGTTTTACTAGAAAACTCAATCTTGAATGTTTGTTAGCTCCCCTGACAACTGTTAAAGAAGGTGGAGGATTGAATGGAACCAGTACTTTCAATTCCAATATTTTCAATCCCCCTATGTAACCCTCTAATGCTCTCTTTGAAAGATTATGTGAGAATGTAGCCAAAAAAGAAAATCTTTTACAACCTCTCTGGTGAGGAGAGGCTTCTATTGAACCAGAGCACCAATAATAAAAAATATGAGAACCATGACACCAGGTAAAGGTTCTGGTGGGGTGGCCACCACATTTACCAGCATAAAATGTTGGATTACTTGAACAATGGTGATTTTTTTCCTGAGGTATCCCTTAATGAAATCAACATTTGCTAAAAGCAGGCTCATATTTGACTTGAAGATATGTGTTATACCTATGACATGACACCTAAACTGAGAAATTACCTGCAGTTAAGAAGCTGAAAATTCCAGTCATATTTGGAATACTAAAGATTCATAAATCTATGGACGACCCACCACTGAGACTTATAGTTGCCTCAGATGGCTCTAAAACTGAACCATTTGTGAAATTTGTTGAACAGAAATTAAAACATTTTTGGGTCAACAAGGAACACATTTCAAAGGACACATGACACTTTTTGGAAATTCTTTCAAGAACTGCTTTTTCGGATGATATGTGTTTTGTGACCATTGATATTAAAGACTTATTTTTAGTAATAGGTTCATAGGTAGGTACTAGGCTATTGGCCCTAGGGCCTATATAAGCCTAGCCAAATGGTACCCTGGCTTTTGCCACACAAGAAATTATTTTCCTGTGCCCCTGTCAAGCAGAGCCACAGAAGTGATCCCCAGGGTGAATTTCCTATCTCCCATCCAATCATCAAGATTTTTCTTGAAGAGTGCTAATAAGTAGCTTTGTTTGATATAGATAGGTAGTTTGTTCCAGAGTATGGGAAGTCTCTGGAACAGGAATCTATCCCTCCAGCATGTTCTGTTTATTGTGGTGACAAGGTTTAGGTCCCTAGAGCATGCAGTAGCTCAGAGGGATTGGGATTTCTTTAAGTGGAGCATGTCCAACAGCTCTGGGTTTGACATAGCTTTGTATGTTAGATAGAGATCACCTCTGAGTAGGCGATATGTGACAGAGTAAAGCTGGAGTTTTTTGAGATGGTCTGCATAGAGCATCTGTTTGAGGCCGGTAATCCTCTTTGTGAGATATTTCTGTGGCCTTTCCAGTTGTTGTAGATGTCTTGTGAGATACATACCAAAAGGGGTGTTGTACTCTATAATGGATCTAATGAGTGATGAGTAGAGGGGAACAATGACCTCTTTTTTCACACTTTTGGTGTTAAGTAAACTACCGCCTATGTGGTAGTTCATGGGCACAGAGTTTTTACCAAAAGGGATGACAATGCACTTTTTGGCATTGAGCTTGAGGCCATGCTTTGACACTAGGCATCTGTCTCAGTGAGGCCCTTTTGTAGGATGTCCACATCGTTAGGAGTTTTGATTATGGCTCCTAGTTTGCAGTCATCTGCGAACTTTGTTAGCCAAAGACCTTCTGTGTTAGCCTGTACTTCTTCAGAGAAGTAGATAACAAACAGGAGAGGACCCAGGACTGAACCCTATGGTACTCCACTTGTCACTGGTCTGAAGTTGGATTTAGAGTCTGCTACTTTCACAGTGTGGGTTCTGTCAGTGAGCCAGTTGGCAACCCATCTTGTGACATAGGGATTTATACCTAGTTTAGTGAGTTTATCTATAATTCCAGAGTGGGGGATGGTGTCAAAAGCCTTGGCGAGATCTAGATATGCTGTGTGAACCACCTTACCCTCATTTACGGTTTTGGTGACCGCTTCAAAGAAGTCTATCAGGTTTAGGAGACATGATCTGCCTTTTACAAACCCAAACTGGGTAGGGTCCAGAGTTTGGAGATTACCAATGTCATTGTTTATAAGTTCCATGATGATACGTTCCATAGCCTTGCAGACCAGGCTCGTCAGGCTAATGGGGCAGTAGTTCCCAGGGTCTGTGGTGGCTCCCCCTTTGTGGAGTGGGATGACCATTGCTGTGCACCATTCATTGGGCACAAATTGTGAGGTGAGGCTATGATTGAACATGGTACTTAGGTGGGGTGCCAGTTTGTTCTGTAGTTCATGTAGAACACAGCCTGGGATGTTGTCAGGTCCTATTGATGCTGTATTCTTGGCTTTGGAGAGTGTGTTTTTTACCTGTGCAGCCATGATTATGGGAACTTTGCATTCTTCCGGTATAGAGATGGGCCTATTTGGGGGATGAGAGAGGGGTAAAGTTAGCACTGAACCTACTGCCAGGATGTTGGCAATATCAATTGGTTTTGTATATTTAGTGCCATTTTGCTGTAACTCAGAGCAGATCTGAGTGTTGCCATTGAGATTATTGACATAGCTATAGAATGCTTTGTGGTTGTCTTTAGAATTAGTGGCGATTTTACTTTTGTAACTAGCTTTGGAGGATTTTATGAGTGATCTCAGCTTCTTACTGAGGCTGACCATGGAGTTCCTCCAATCATGGGATTTTACTCTTTTTTGCAATAGTTTCTTTCTTCTGTTGTAGAGTTTGTTTATGGTAGGGGACCACCAGATTGGCTTCCTTTTTTTGGAGGATAGCATCTTGGTTCTGTTAGGGATTGCACGATCCATGCACTCGTGTAAGTGCTTATAAAGTGCAATTGTATAGGATTGAGCAGTCGTACTTCTATTGTCCGTCAGCTTGGGTATTGTGATGTTTGCCACTTCTGTCTTAAGAAGCGTGAAGTTGGCTTTGGAGAAATTTTTTATGGTGGTTTCCCTAATGGGGGCTGGGGGTGGGATGTCGATGTCTAGGGTGATTTGCTTATGGTCGGATCTGACCAAAGAGGAAATGACCTCTCGTGTGGAACACTGGTTACCCATGTTGGTAATGACCATGTCAAGGATATTGCTGCCCCTGGTGGGGGTGTGGATAAATTGATCCAAGGCGTTGGAATTTATGAATTCCAGAAAATGTTGAGCACAAGAGCTGGTACATAAGTAGTTTTCCCAGTTAATGGTGGGGTAGTTGAAATCACCCATTATTAGGGTGTTATGTTGTACCCTAATATTTTCCAGTGTATCAAGAAATGAGGAGTGGGAATCCTGTGGCATGGTGGGAGATCTGTAGCAAGCTACAATTTGGATTGTGGTCTTGCCCAGAGTTAATTGCACTTGGATAATCTCGGATGCATTATGCTGAGCAACTAGCCTGGAGGTGTGGATATCCTTAATGAATATGGACACGCCTCCACCTTTTGTGCTTCGGTCCAGGTTAGGTGGGCTTGAATGGTTGGTTCTTTGAGGCCTTAGCTATGGGGACTACTCTTTATAAAAAGGAAATTGATATTGTCTATCACTGTATGGACCTTGTGTTAAGATCTAATTTTGTATTTTGTGAAGGTGAATATTTTAAGCAGTTAAAAGAGGTTGCCATGGGAGTGGCCACAGTGCCTGTATTTGCTAGTCTGGTTTTATGCCCCTGAGAGTGCAATTTTGTGTTTATATCCCCCTTTCTGGTTCAAAATCAAGTTGTACCTTAGGTACCTGGACAATATTTTTATTCAGTGGAAAGGAAATGTTGAAGAATTGGAGGCCTTTACAGTCTACATTAATGGCAGTACTAACTTTTTGAAGTTTATGCACCAAATCAATTAGGCTTGTATATTTTTCCTTGATGTACTAGTCACTAAAAATACTATCCGTAGTAAATTTGAATCAACCATCTTTAGGAAGGAGACATACTCCAATAGCTTTCTCCATTATGATAGCCAACATTCACCCTGGCAGAAGAAAAATCTTGTGAGGGGCAGTTGATTAGGTTGAGTAGGCTTCTTTCTGATGACCAAGTTTTTGACAATGAGACCATGATTCTATGTGACATGTTCCTAGACCGAGGTTGTCCTTGAGATATGTTGAATCTAAGGGAGTGGGCGTGTACCCTACAAACCCTTGTTGTGTTATGGGGAGCACAATAGAAAAGAAAACCAGCAATGACAACAACCGGTTCAGGGCCATGGTATTAAGTTACAAAAAGGACATACCTTCCCTAAAGAAGATTATCAGTTCCCACTGGACCACCATTTTTAGTGCATTTGACCTCATCAGCAAATTAGGGCCAAACTCTAGGTTTGTTTATAAAAACAGTTTTAACTTAAAGATTAAAGACTTGTATGAAATATACAATGAAATTGGGTATAAGGCATTGTGGGGCAATCAGATAGTGCAGATTTATTACAAGGTACCAATTTTTCAATAACTAGCTTCCCTAGAGTGATTTCACTTAAGGGGAGTTATGACTATAACACCAAAGGGGTAGTGTATTTGGCCCTTTGCACCACCTGTCCCGCATTTTAGTTAGGTAAGGCCGAGGGGCCCTTTAGAAAAGGATTTACCAGCATACTTACTCTTGTAGCACGAAAGAAATAGAAATGCATTATACAAACATTCTTTGGTCTGTATTATCTTTAGAAAAATTTTATGTGCTGGAAAAGGTGGGGGCTTTCCCTGGAAGAAAGGCAACTTTACTGGCAGATTATCCTTAATGCTGTTAATACTCCTGTTATTAATGCTATTATTTCCATGGGATGTATGCAGACCACCATAAACCTGGTTCCTCTTCTCAGTGCCATACAGGCTACTTATAGGTGACCTGCGCCTCACGTATAGAGCTTCAACAAACCATATTCTGTCAGACTTACTGCACATTTGCATATCCAAAGGTATCATAAGCACCCACTCAAGGAACCTCATTCTGTCCTGCAAAACCAGTAGAACATATTGGAGGGATGGGTATGTATCACAGAGAAGACAATACTGCATCTATGGAATCATCTTCCACTCCATATAAAGCAAAGTACTTTTCTTACTCTAACAGAATGTAATTTGGATGAATGGATGGGTAATTACCATTCCCATTTTATTACCCCTGTCCATCATGAATAGGGGAAATATCCCAACATATCCTCTTTTTGTCTGTCTCCAGGTTATTTTGTATGGAAAATATAAGAGCAAAAACTACCAAGAGAACATAAGGCTAGACTTCCTAAGATCCTCACAGATCAGTAGCCTAGTAAGTACCTATGAACCTATATATATATATATATATATATATATATATATATATATATATATATATATATACATATATATATATATATATATATATATACATATACATATACATACATACATATATATATATATATATATATATATATAAATATATATATATATATATATATATATATATATATATATATATATATATATATATAAATATATATATAGGTCTACTATCAAATGGTTGAAGTTCAGAATGTAAAGCTATCATAATGTAGAAGCATATTATCGAAATTCAGAACATGAAAGCATTCAAATGGTCGAAAATCAAAATGTTTCAACATTTTCGACCATTTTCAATATTTTACCACCCTTTGCAAAACCAAACCTCCACCAATCCAAACCCAGTGTGATTAGACACTAGTTACCTACCCTCTTAACAGAAACTGGTCAGTATGAAACCAACTTAGGTGGGGAGCTATGCCCCCCACACCCTCCAACTATATATTCTAACTCCAGGATCGCACTACAGTAGGGAAAAGGGCATATACAATGCCACTACTATGTTCGGATGAAATGAAATTTGTCAAAATGAGTTTTTGGCGATTTGGGCTTAGTGATGACAATGAAATGATCAAGTTCATTTACTCTAATTGCATTGTAGTTTCGGCATTCCTAATGGGTGTTTATGACAGATGAATAAAGGATTTTCACATATATGTTATTCAGGTATGTGACTTTCAACTACTGGCCTTTCAACCATTTGATAGTAAACTATATATATATATATATATATATATATATACCAAATCAATCAAACAAAATGATATTAGAGGTAAATCCGGTGGTAAACACAAAAATAACCTAAAGGCACAACAAATAAGTTCACCACCAAGAATCAAATGGAAAGGATTGATTTCACAACAAGCGCTTTTGCATAAATGCTTTTTCAAGTTCTTTAAAATTCAACATTCAAAGATACATTTAAATGAAATTCAACAAGAATGACATCACAGCCAAAATTCAGAATTATCCAATCAAATCAATGCTTCAATTAATTCCTTAAAAGAACAGGCTTTAAACTATTATATTTATTCACACCTGAAGCTTCAGTGAGATTAAGTCTTGTGACCCCCTCATACTCTTTATTCAGAATAAGCATCCTAATGTCCCCTTCTCTTTCATTCATTATTATAACTCTCAAGACAATAAATTTAAACATGCTGTACACTTTCAGTAACATTATGTTTAGCTAATGCATTATGTAGCTTCCCTTCTTAATGTCATATTGATGTTGGTATATTCTATTTCTCAAATGCCTATTGGTTTTACCAACATAGAAAGATGTGCATACTTCACACAATAGTAAATACGCCCAATCTTTATTATTACAGTTTACATAACTGATGGTATGAGGGAGGTTGCAGTGAGTTGCACACTGTATTCTGATAGCAATGTGCTAGAAAGATAAATTTCTGTGTGACAGTTTTTATGTATGTGTTCATTCATTTAACAGTAATCAAACTTCTCAAATGTACAGTCACAGTTATGCACATATAACTGGTCATATCTATATGTGTATAGGTGTGTGTGTGTGTGTGTGTGTGTGTGTGTGTGGTTACATTAATTACAGTCATTGTGATAAACTTAAAGGCTGCCAGCCTAGCTAGATAGACGTTTGTAAATACTTCTATGTCATTGTAAGTATTAATGTAATCCACAGGCTTGTTTTACAAATGTAAAGAGAACTATGTGTTATGATTAAACTATATGTTGTACTGAGCTTCACAAATGTAACCACAGTGCACCCTGTTGGAAGAAAGCTGTTAAATAAAAAAATTACAACTGTGTTTGATCTCAAGCTTGGAGACAGGATGTCTGGGCTAGGAAATTTTTCTATTGTTTTAAGACAGAGATAACTACTAGATTTTACATATAAAGTGTCGTTTATTGCTGTGGCTTCCTGGAAGGTGCGAGATTACAAATATATGTTAAATTTTAAGTTCTGTGAGCTTGGGAAACTTAAATCAGATAAGTGTCAAAAATTATGTAATCTGAAATGATTCAGCATTAAGGTGTATTATCAATTTAAGGGCTATCTCTGAAAGAAAGCACAGCATTTTGGATCTTGTCTTGGATCTAGTAAGAACATCCAGTCACCAACACTTGCTTGCTTTGTATGTAAGTAG
Source organism: Protopterus annectens (assembly GCF_019279795.1). Classification (NCBI taxonomy): domain Eukaryota; kingdom Metazoa; phylum Chordata; order Ceratodontiformes; family Protopteridae; genus Protopterus; species Protopterus annectens. The sequence goes on from NC_056743.1 coordinate 693,132,479, forward strand.
CATTTAGAACAGTGATATTTCTTAGAGTTAGATAGGAATTTAGCCAGATTAGTCTAGCTATTTTCTATATTTGTCAAACTATCCTACAATATTGTTTTAGAGTATTTCCTGTGATTTCTGAACTCTGTAATGTTATTGTGTTGAGTTAATAAGTACGTGATGTGTTTTTATTATTTATTATTAAATATTTTTATACCTTTCAACTGTGGCTGTTTTGTGTAGCGATAATTTAAGCTCTAGAGTACTTGCATGTATTTGGTGATACTGTACAAAGCCACTCCAATAGCCTTGCTGTTCATCACACCTACCAATTGGATAATAATAATATTGCATGGTAAAATTGGACACCCTTTGGTAAGGGCCTTTATAGTAGCTGATAATAGTGGCTGGTGGCAGTTGGTACTACCTTATAATCTGGGCAGAAAGGGGGCATAGCCGGAGAACCTCTGCCAGCCTTCCCCTGGAGTGTCTGTGTGTTGTATATAAGTCAAATCTCAAGGTGTGTGTGTGTGTCGGCTACTTGGTCAGGGACACGAAGCACTGGTTGGACAGAGAGGTTACTGGAGGTTTTAGCTTGACCACTAGGCTGAGATCTGAACCCTATAACTCTGCCAGTGGGGAGTCTTATTGGGGATCTGGAGAGAAAGGGAGAAACCATCCCCAGACTGACTGTGATCTCTGTGTGCTCTTAAGGGAAACTGTACTTTGTTGTGTGTGTACTTGTTATCCTGCCAATGTGCACATCCTTCACTGGTGCTAGTGGTGAGGATTGAGGCTCCTTGATTACTGGGCCAGTGTTACAGTCATCGATTATTTTTATTCTATTTTCTGATATCTGAGTTGCACACAGTCAGTGTTGGAAATTGTTGGGTGCAAGGGCTGTTTGTGGATGAAAGCAATTAACACTGTTTCTCATTTGTTCAAGTTAAACAGACATTTTTCTGGCTTTGCAGAAATATTGTACATTTGTGTAAAGGTAGCTGGAATACTTATGGGTGTTTTTAATACATCAGATATTTGGGGTGTACACAGTCAAAGAGGCTGCAACTGATGAGTATGGGGGACTGTCTGTGATGAAAATGACTATGTGAATGGGGAGGAGTTGCAGTGTATCTAAAAGTAGAAAGCTAATCATCATTTCTTCACTTTTTGTCAAAAATCAAGCACCATTACTTTTTCAATTAGTGGCTGTCTGTGGTGGTCTGGGCTGGATGTGTGTATAATAGCAACTGATACTGGCAGAGGTCTTGGCTGAGTTTTTGGCTATGACTCTTTCAGTGGGGAATCTGCATGTATTCCATGTCTCTGTGTTGGATTTCTCCACGGGCTTTGATTTCTTCTCACCAACTGTCAGCTGTATAATATATATGCCTCCAGCCATTTGTGCTTTTACTTTCTCTCTTTTTTGGCATGGACATTTTTATTGCCTTTCCTGTACCAATAATCATATCTAAATTCACTTGTTTCCAGCCAGGCATTAATCCTGGTAGCTGTTCTCATTTCACTGTCTTTTTCTCCCCATTACACTAATACAAATGAGTCAGTTCAGAACCAGGATTTACAACTTAATCTCAGTTTACACATAATATCAATCACCATAACTTTCACATACAGTGAGGCAGATCAGAGTTCCACATTCCACTGAATACCTTCCACATGCTAACCTTGCTGTACCTCAAGTATATTCCTTTTATCTTTAAGTCATTAATTTATAATTTCCCACCATCTATCCCAATTTCTTACATACTCCCTTCTGTTGTTTGTAGTCCATATTTCTTCCTTTCTCACTAAGCCTGATACTAAATCTCCCACTCCTTGCACTGTAGGGGTCTCATTCTTTTTCCATTTTCTCATTATAGTCTTCTTGATAAGCAGTAGTATTATCCATATTAACCTTTGATCACATTTGGTTATCTCCTCTATCCACCCCAGAAAATATAACTACTTCGTTAATTCTACCTGTTTTTGTAGTACCTTATCTGTTAATCCTTGCAACCCTTCCTTATAGTCTATCAGACTCTGCGCTTCCCATTTTCCCATAAAAACTGGGCCATTATCTGCTTTTCCTTCAGAAACTGCATCTCTAGTAACCACAAAACACCACTCTTGGATGAAGAAATTGTAGTAACACATATAGTTGCAGTATCTGGATGCTCTGGTACAGATGTAAGGGTACTGACTGCCATTTTGACAATAACACCTAACTTTTCAACCATGGTCTCTCATATGTAATCCTCATCAAATCTTCCACCATCCTTTCTATACATATCCCAATATATCTAATATCTGTGCCCTTTCCTGTCTAATACCATCCCAATCCCCTGTGACTTCTCTAATATTTTTTGACAGGGTCTGCATATTTTTTATTGACTGTATATCCTGTTTTCTTTTCATTATTCTCTAATATGTCCCATAATATTGGCACCCTTTCCACTCATTTTACCAATATGATTAATATATCATTTGCAAACATACAGGCATTTCTTGTACCCCCTCTAACTGTATACTTGTATAACAGACCTACTCCAACCAAATAGCTGGGGGTCCCTAGTACATGGCAGAAAAGGGGGACTATGGCACCTGTGCCTTGTTCTCATCTCCAAAATAAGCTCATTAGCTGTTCTAGCTGTTATTTTCACCTTAGTCTTTGTGCCCCCTTACAGTCTTTTTACCACTGCTATTATTTTCTCTTGCAAGCACTCACCACCTCTCCAATTCAAACATATATCCTCACCTCACCTGATCAAAAGCCTTCTCTGCATCTAATGACAAAACAAGTAGTTCTTTACTATATAACTGCACACGCTACATCATTAGTGTTTTTACAATGCTGTCAGCTGTCCAGCATTTCCTCAGAATCTGATACTGCTCTCCATCAATGATATCCTGCAACAACAAGGCTAACTTGTTAGCAATTATATCCATGGATACCTTTCACTCATGATTAACCACTGATATGGGTCTGCAGGAGGATGAAAGGATATATCCTTTCTTTTAAAATTACTGTTACAACTACTTCTTTCCATGAATCCAGAGGTGAGTCCCCATTATTTTGTTAAACAGCTCCCTCCATACAACCATCACCTGCTTCACTATTGCCCATACTTCCATTGAAATCCCATCTATGCCTGGTGACTCCCCCTTCACATTTTGCTCCATACTCTCCTCAGTTCTTCCTATGTAACATCACCTACCAGTCTTTCATTATCTTCTTCCATTAATCTGGGCAACTTTATATACTGCCCACAGTCACTCCCCTCATCATCATTTGCTAATGCCTCTCCTCCCTCCTTATATAGTTTCATGTAATACAACCTGAATCCCAGCAAAATTCTCTGTAATGTCCTTACCGCCTTGTTTCCTCTACTCTTACTTTATATATCCCCTTTTCCTACTTCCTGTTGTCTCATTCTTATTGGTAATGCCCTCATTGCCTGAGGTTTAACCCAAAATATGTCTTCTCAATTCTAATTATCTTGAAGTACAATTTTTTATCCAACTCTTCCTATAATCTTTGCTTAAGCTCCCGCTCCCTAACTAGCTCCTCATTTCTTCTCTCGTTTATTTCTTCTTTGCAAACTTTCCAGTTTGTGCTCAAGTTTGTCCTTATACATTTCTTTTCCCTAGCTTTTCTCCATGAATGCTCATCTGCCTCCATCTTTATTCTTCTTTTTCACCTTTCCTAACTCTCACCATTCCCCTCACTTTCAATCTGTTATATCTTTTAAACCATCATCCTCACCCACTGATGCTTCATCTTGTTATTCAACAAATACCCCAGGATGCTCCAGTGCCTCCTTAACTATTCCTGGTTTTTCAACTTCACCTCATTTGCAGGACTGCATGATCCAATAACACTTTCAGCTCCACATTCACCCTATGCAGCACTTCTAGGTTCAAAACTCCTTTTTGATCCTCAACCATTCTTTATGTCATGGAGAATAACAATTAAATCCCCCCCAATGTTTTATCTATACTTCTATCTATCTATCCTATCAAATACATGTACCTGCTTAGAAAATATTTCTTTAATTATCCTCAGTGCCCTCTGCACCTCATCTCTCCCCCTCGGATCCCTTCCTGCTTCACTACACTTTTCGCTAATATTGCTCTTATAAGGCCAGTTTGTGACTTAAGTGGCAAATATACACCAACACTGTAATCCTCTCCCCACATAAATCCAGTCTTTCATGCCTGCCATTCATCTTTTCCCTTTTCATCCATAAACGTTTCCTTCTATCAGCAATGCCAACCTGGTAACTCATACTACTCCCTTTCCTTTCTCTTTCTTCTTCCCCATGCTGACTCTACCAGTACCTTATATCTAACACTATGTCTCCATCAATGCTGTCATATCCACTCCTAATTTCCCAAAATAGTGAAAGACCCTCTCCTTTTCGCCATATTTATTAAACCATCCATCCATCCACAACCCCTTTTTCCCATTTTGTACATGGGGTTGGGGTGTCACTTCAACAGTGACAATCATCTAGAGCCGAGGTTTAAACCACCAGGTGGCTAGCCCTGTCATGGTAATTCTTTTACACCACACACTTTCAAACACACTCCCACCTTTGTCCAATTAATGTGTCCAGTTCAACTAGTGCAAGTCTTTGGAATGTGGGAGGAAACCAGAGCACCTGGAGGGAACCCATGAGAACATAGGGAGGACATACAGACTCCACACAGAAGGCACCCCAACCAATAATAGAACCGGGGAAACCTCTTGCTGTGAGGTAACAACACTATCCATTGAATCATTGTGCTTTTACTTTTTTCCCAATATAACACAGAGATACACAGAAAGCAATTATCTTTTATGGAGGAATAAGAAGGCAGGCACTTTTCCCACACAGAAATTATATATCATTGCAAGCATATCAGTTTATTGGGGAACTACTATCTTGTTAGTTTTCAGCATTAAGCTTTAGATACAACTTATTTTCCCATGAAAGAAAACATAAGACCAAATTTATTTTATTATTTGTTTTTGTTCAAGCCATCATTAGACCAAAATTTTGTTTACAAAGCTGTACGATGCACCTTAGGGTGTTTAGAACCCTATGAATTTTAGGGATCTACTGTCCTCCCAGACTCTCAGCTTAATTTTGTTTTGTTCTCCAAACTTATTACAATAGATCCTTGGCCAGTTAGGGTATGTTGAAAAGATTGTTGGGCTGCAAACTTAAAAAGCAAGATAAAGTGTAAAACAAAAAACATAATTTATCTGGGTAGTGTCCATAGGATCATAGGAAGTTCCTAGGCTAATGGCCTGAGGGCCCTTACAAGCCTAGCCAAATTAACCCTTGTTACTACAATCAGCACCTATTGCCCCTGCCCAAGAGGGACACAGGTGGAACCCCAGGGGTGAATTTATGGCTACCCATCCAATAGTCCAGATTACATTTGAAGAGAGCCAATGAGGTGCTCTGTTTACATGAAGTGGGAGTCTATTGCAAAGGTGTGGTAACCTCTGGGAGACAAACCTGTCCCTCCGGCACATTCTATTGATGTACGTACCAGGTTTAGGTCCTTAGAGTGAGTAACCTGTGTGCCATTTGACTTGTGGATGTGGACCATTTCCAATAAAGCAGGGTCAGAGATCACCTTATATGCAAGGCAGAGATTGCCTCTGAGTAGTCTGTATGAAACAGAATAAGTGACAGTGATTTCAGATGCAGTGATTTCAGATGATCCACATAGGATAGCTGCTGAAGACCTTGAATTTTCATTGTGAAGAATCTTTGTGGTCTCTCCAATTGCTGCAGATGCTTTGAATGGTACATACCTAAAGGGGCGCTGTACTCAATTATTGGCTTAATGAGTGAAGAGTACAGGCAGGTGATAACTTCTTTTCTGGGGCAATGCCCTTACTTATGAGATGAGCCATATATAATGTCCTTCTTACCACTGTGGATACATAGTGATCAAAGGCAAGGTTGCTGTCAACCTAAGTGCCCAGATCTCTCACAGCTGAGTGCATACTTAGGGTATTGCCATTGATGTGGTAATTTGCAGGAACATCTATCTTACCAAAAGGGGTGATAATATATGTTTTTGCATTGAGTTTGAGGTCATGACTTTAGCACCAGTCATTTGCTTGTGAAAGACCTTCCTGAAGGATGTTGACATTGTTTGGAGATTCTATGACAGCACCCAGTTTGGAGTCGTCCGCAAACTTTGTCAGCCACAGTCTCTTGGTTTTAGCTTGCACTTCAGAGAAATAGATTCCAAACAGTAGAAGTTCTAGGACTGATCCCTGTGGAATGCCACTGGTTACAGGTCTGCTGTTGGAGGTGGATTCCTCTATTTTGACTGTATGGGTTCTATCAATGAGCCAGTTCGCAACCCACCTTATTATATAAGGGTTGATATCTAGCTGAGAGAGTTTGTCAATGATGCCTGAGTGAAGGATACCATCAAATGCATTGGCTAGGTCTAGGTAGGCTGAATGCGCAGACTTCCCCTCGTCCAGGGCCCTGGTGACTGTCTCAAAGAAGTCCAACAATTTTAATAGGCATGATCTCCCCTTGACAAATCCAGACTGGGTAGGATCTAGTATTTGGAGATTGACTATATCTTTGTTGATAAAGTCCATGATAATTCTCTCCATGACCTTGCAGATAAGGCTAGTCAGGCTAATAGGTCTGTAGCTCCCAGGGTCAGTAGAAACATTACCTTTGTGCAAGGAGATAATGGTGACTGTTTTCCATTCAGCTGGGATGAAGCCGGTGCTTAGACTGTGATTGAAGAAAGTATCCAATGGTGATGCTAATTCTTGTCTGAGCCCATGTAGGATGCAGCCTGGGATGTTATCTGGTCCCACTGCTGCTGCGTTTTTGGCCTTAGAGAGGGAATTTACAGCCTGCTCTTTAGCGATACAAGGTAGGAAACAAGTGAGAGTGATGTCATTAAGTATGTGTGGCAGAGACAGGGGAGTGACGTTTTCACCAAAAGTACAGTTTTGTACCTACCATAAATGTAGATGTTTGAGTGCTAATACAGCTGCAGTCATAACAGATGGGTTCTCCTGCCGTCAGGCGGGTCCTCGGTCAGCCGAATTCCAAAGTCTAGATCCGGCGTCGGTCCCTGACGTCAGTGCGACAGGGGTATAAAAGAACCAGCCGACGCCATTTTCTTCAGTTTTTCTTGCCCCAGATGTCAGGTGCACCCAGAAGGAAGGCAATACATAAATTTGTGTAATAAAACAGTGCAATATAATCAAAATACAGTAGTTGCAAGCAAATACACCATAAATGAATACCCCAATCAGGTTGTATGAGGAGGTGTTAGCCAATGGACCTGTCCCAAGAGGGGAAGGAGGGAGGGAAACCCAGACTGCAGCTGTATTAGCACTAGAACATCTACATTTATGGTAGGTACAAAACTGTACTATGTTCATCGTGCATACAGCTGCAGTCATAACAGATGGGTAGAATCCCAAAGCTAAGAAAGGGTGGTAGGCACTAGGTGGAACTAGGGAGGAGCCAGAATGCCCTGCAATACTGCAGTGGCAAAGCCCACTCTAGATTTGGAGTATAATGGAAGGTTGTAGTGCTTGGAGAAGGTATGCACAGAACTCCAAGTGGCTGCTTCCAAAATATCTTTGGTAGGAACTCCTCTGAGAAAAGCTGCAGAGGTAGCCGTGGCCCTTGTGGAGTGAGATCTGATGCCTGTAGGTACAAATTTGCCATGAAAAGAATAGCAAAAGCGTATGCAGTGGGCTATCCATTTTGAAATAGTCTGTTTGGAAATTGGCTTTCCTTGAGCTCCTATAGCATAGGACACAAAGAGCTGATCTGATTTCCTGAAAGGCTTTGTTCTGTCCAAATAATAACACAGTTGTCTGTGGATGTCCAAGGAATGTAGTAATCTCTCCCCTTTGTTTTGAGGATTAGGGTAAAAGGTAGGTAAGTGTATAGCCTGATTCAAAGCTACTCTGGATACCACTTTTGGCATAAAGGACGGGTTGGTTCGTAAGGAAACTCTGTCCTGATGGAAGATGATGAAAGGCTGCACAGCCATGAGAGCTTGTAATTCCGATACCCTACAAGCTGAGGTAATAGCCAGAAGGAAAGCTGTTTTCCAGGACAAATATTGCAAATCTGATGAGGCAGCTGGCTCAAAAGGAGGCAAGGTCAGTTTTTCTAGAATGAAATTGAGATCCCAAGCAGGTATTGGTTGTTTTCTTGGGGGTTTCAGATTCTTAGCCCCTCTGAGGAACTGTCTTAAGAGGGGGTGAGAGAATAAGGGTGGATCAGTGTTGTATTCTGCAGAAATGGCTGAGGCATGGATTTTGATGGAGGAGAAAGAAAGCCCACTGCTTAGCAGCTCAGCTAGATACTGTAATATTTGAGGTAAATTTAGTTTTCCAGGATCCTGGCCCTTTTTCTCATTCCAGACACAAAACCGCTTCCATTTTGGAGTAAGCTTTTCTGGTAGATGGCCTTCTGGCCTCCAAAATGACATCCTGCACCTCCTTGGAGAGTAGGGTCTGTTGTGATGCTAAGGAATCTTCCATGCGGCTAGATTGAGTGTTTTTAGCTGACTGTGAAGAGTTTTGAAGCTGTGCTGAGTCAGAAGAAGAGGCATTAGAGGCAGGGTCCATGGTGGGAAATGCGTCAGGCTCCTCAGGAGTGGGTACCAGTGTTGTCTTGGCCAGTCTGGAGCAATGAGAATCATCTTTGGTCTGTCTGCTCTGGTTTTTAATAGAACTTTGGGCAACAGAGGAAGAGGTGGGAAGGCATAAACTGTCATTGATGTCCAACTGAAAGAGAGAGCGTCCACTCTCCAGGCCTTTGGATGAAAAATTCTTGAGCAGAATTTTGTCAATTGGTGATTTTCGTGGGAGGCAAAGAGATCTATGTCTGGCCTTCCCCATGCTTGAATTATCTCTGTAAAAACTAGAGGATGCAACTTCCATTCGTGTGGATCTGTCATATTTCTGCTTAGGTTGTCTGCCAGCGTGTTTTCCTTGCCTGGCAAGTACTGTGCTTGTAATTCGATTTGTAAGTCCAGGACCATGTTCCAAAGTGACATGGCCAGTCTGCATAGGGGGTATGAATGGGTTCCTCCCTGTTTGTTTATGTACCACATTACTGTGGTGTTGTCCATCCTTATCAATAGTTGACCAGGTTGCAGGAGGTCTTTGAAAGCTATAATAGCATTTATTACTGCTAGCATTTCCTTTTGATTGATGTGTAGGTGCTTTTCTTTTTGGGACCATTTGCCCTGAAAGCACCAATCTGTCATGTGCGCCCCCCTTGCTTTGCTTGAGGCTTGCTGAATGGGAGACCTGTGTTTGCTTGGCATGCTTGAGCCCACCACAGGAATTCCTTTTGAAGACATGGAATTAGTGGTATTATTGTTTCCAGGCTGTGGCTGTGTTGAGACCATAGGCTTTTCAGGTACCATTGAAGTTTCCTCATATGCAGCTTTGCACATGGGATTAGTAAGATGCAAGATGCCATGAATCCCAGAGCCTGCAGGATTTTCCTTGCAGTCAGCCTGGTGCAATTTGCTAGTGTTCTGAAGTATTGAGTTAGTTGCCCCTGCTTCTCTGGCGTGAGGTAGGCCATCTGGGTGTTTGTGTCCAAGTTGGCACCTAGGAAAATTATTTTCCGAGAGGGTATTAGCCTTGATTTCTTTTTGTTGACTGTGTATCCCAGAGAATTCAACAACATTATTACATAAGCCAGATGTTTCAGAAGAATGTGCTTGCTGTCCGCTTGGATCAGGCAGTCGTCCAAATAGGGGTATATTTGTATCCCTTGAAGTCTGCAGTAAGCAATTACTGATGCCAGACATTTCGTGAATACTCTGGGCGCAGTAGATAAGCCAAAGGGCAACGCAGAGAATTGATAATGGGTTGAACCTGCAAGAAATCTGAGGTATCTTCAGCAATTTTGTCTGATTGGGACATGCAGGTATGCCTCCTTGAGGTCCAGTGTTACCAGCCAAAACTCCTTGCCCAGCATGGGAAGAAGCTGCTGTAGAGTGAGCATCTTGAATTTTGGTACGAGTAGAAATGTGTTTAGGATGGATTGGTCCAAAATAGGTCTCCAATCTTTTCCCTTCCTTGGTACCAGGAATAGTCTGGAATAAAAACCTTGACCTTGTTCGTGCGTAGGTACCTCTTGAATAGCTTTCATGTCTATAAGATCTGAAATTAGTCTTTGTGCCTCTGCCCTTTGATTGTGTGGCAGGTTTGGCATGCCTCTCATTTTTGGAAGGGTGTGAAAATGGAATCTGTAGCCTCTGTTTATAATGTCCAGGATCCATTTGTCTTTTGTGACAATATGCCAATTTTTTGAAAATAATGCCAGTTTTCCGCCTAATGGTGCTGCCATTTGAGTCTTGCTTGGCATGCAAAGGGGAAAGTCATTGGGCTTGCTTTCTGAATGGTTGTGAGTTATCCTCACCACCTCTTTGTGTAGGAGCTTGCCATTGTCTGCCTCTAAACGATCCTTGGGATTGCCCTCTGCCCCTCGGGCGCCTGTATCTACCTCTTTGGCTGGAAAGGACCAATTTTTGGAAGGCCAATTTCTACTGAAATGTGGGGGTTGTACCTGTAGAAAATCTTTCACTGTTTGCATTGATTTAGCCTTTTCCTCCATTTTCCTTAATACCTCCTCAGCATTAGCACCAAATAATACATCCTTTTGTAGAGGGGCATCTAGTAATTTAGCTTTGACATGATCTGGTAAGGTTTGTTCCTTGAGCCAGGCATGCCTATGTATGACTGATCCTGTAACAGCAGCTCTACATGAGGCCTCTAGAGCATCAAAACCACATTGTAAGGTATGTTTACCCACCTGTTCTGCACTATGCATCAAATCCTGCAACTCCTTCAAGTCTGGTTGTTCAGGTTGTGACATTTTACTTCTCAATTGTGATAACAAAAACTGTTGGTACTTTAGCATATGGAACTGACAGTTTAATGCCCTCATGGTTAAGGTGGCCAAGGTATATACCTTTTTTTCCCCCACCTTTCTAAGGATCTTGAATCTCTCTCGGAAGGTAATGGATTTTTAGCAGTGGAGGCCTTAATTCCCTTGGGGCCCTGTGAGATAGTTTCTGGGTCAGCAGCATGGCTTTTGTATAGAAATTGGTGTAAGTCAGGAACCCTGTAGTACCTGTCAGGCTTGACTGGGGCTGGAGGTAGAGAATCCGGGTTAAGGCAGGCCTCCGAGTACACATCATCTAGTATGTCCAAGACAGGAGGTATAGCTAGAGGCCTGTGCTGAGGTAGCAAGAGAAATTCCCTAAGCCTTTTCTTGGAATCTGAATAATCTTGGCCTTCCCATTGGAAGTGTTCCCTTAAGGTATGCAAAGTTTCCCCAAATGAGTAATCCTCTGGGGGGGAGACAGAGGGGATGGACTCCTCAGCATCAGAATCTTCAAAAGGGGAGTCAGAATGTTCCTGTTCATCAGAGTGCTCTGAAATAATGGAGCCCTGATCAGAGGAGGGGGATTCTTCCTCCACTCTGGGCCTTTTGTCTGGGGTTGTGAACCCTGATAAGAGTAATCAAATCCTCAGCCATTTTAAGCATCTGTTTTTTAGGCATGGGGCCTGGAGATGGGCCTTGTGTAGCTTGTCTCTTAGAATGCATGGCTGCTTTAGACTTAGTGTAAGCCTTGATGGAAAAAGAAGAGGAAGGTCTGAAGACACCTTGAGAGGAGGTAGACCTGTCCACATTTTGAGATTCACCGCCAAGTGTGGCTTCGGTATCTGTAGTCGGGGTGTGGGCCGAGGAGCCTGCGACCTCGGGCACAGGAGACACCGCCAATGTAGTGTCGTCAGTAGTCAGGGGCTACGTAGGTGCCTTGCTGAGAACCGGACCACGTGTAGTCGGCTTTGGCGTGGTGTCAGTAGAGGCCACGGACGTCGTGTGTCGGTCCTTGTCTTTGCGTTTTTTAGACAAAACTGGAGTCGGAGTATCCGACGACATGATATAGTTAAATTTTTGGCCAAAATAATGCTGGGCGAACACCGCCCGACACTTTATGGTGCGTTTATTGAATGTAGCACAAAAGCGACAGACCGAGACGTCGTGGTCTTGGCCTAAACAAGGAATACAGAGGGAATGGAAATCCTTATGCGGTATTTGCTTCCCACATGAAATACAATTATTAACTTTGTCTGACATCGGTCTGAGGCAAGAAAAGTTTCCAACGGGTACTTAGCTTTCAAGAAGACTTCGGTTGCAAAATTTTCGTAATTTCAGGAGCTGGCCGACCGGCACTTGCGAACTGCTTCTGCTTTCGGGCACCGCGCGGCAAGAAAGACTGAAGAAAATGGCGTCGGCTGGTTCTTTTATACCCCTGTCGCACTGACGTCAGGGAAGAAGCGACGACAACCAACGCCGGACCTAGACTTTGGAATTCGGCCAACCGAGGGCCTGCCTGATGGCAGGAGAACCCATCTGTTATGACTGCAGCTGTATGCACGATGAACATCGTGTCAGCTAACAGGTTAGCTATGTCCACTGGCTCAGTATATGTGTTACCATTAACTACCAGTTTGGTGCAAATCTGGGCTTTACCTTTTAGGTTATGGATGTAAAAATGCCTTACAGTTGTCCTTTGTTGATGATGTTAACTTGGATTCGAAGTTTGCCTTGGTGGACTTCACAAGAAATCTTATTTGCTTATTTAAGCTGAGGAGGGAGTGTCTCCAGTTTAAAGCCCGCTCCTTCTAACTCTTAACAGCAGTTTCTTCATTTTATTGTAAAGCGTGTTAATGGTGGTTGTCCGCCAGGCAGGTTTGCTCTTCATTGAAGAGCTTGTTTTGGTCCTAACAGGTGCTGCTGAGTCAATGCAGTTATACAGGTGCTTGTATAGGGCAGTGGTGTAGAGCTTGGCACTGTTACCTGTTCTGTCTGAGAGGAGACGTGCAGTGAAGCTATTTATACCATTCAATAAGAAGTTATAATCTGCTTTGGAGAAGTTTTTTAGTGTAGTTGTTGCTGGGGGGGGGGGGGTTCAGGTGTGATAGTTACTTCAAATGAGACTGATTTGTGGTCAGATCTCACCAGGGATGAACTCACAGTGGGGGAGCTACATTGGTGCCCCATATTTGTGAGCACCAGATCCAGGATATTGGCGTCCCTAGTGGAGGTGTCAATCAGCTGGTCCAGGGCATTGGAACTGACAAAGTCGAGGAACCTTTGGGCAGGTAAGTTTGAGCATGAGTAATTCACCCAGTCAACACTAGGGTGGTTAAAGTCACCCAAAATCATGGTGTTCGGATGTAACTTGATAGACTCAAGTTGATCCAAATAGGCAGAGTGGGTGTCCTGATTCATGGAGGGGGTTCTGTAGCTGGCAATGAATTGAATAGGTGTCCTACCAACAGTTAATTGTATCTGCAGTATCTCTAGGGCATCATACTGTTTAACCAATCTGGTGGTGTATTTATCTTTGATGAATATTGATACACTGCCTCCTTTAGTTTTCTTGCCTTCTGTGTCTGGTTTGAACGTGTTGCAGAAGGTGTAACCCAGTACAGCTGGGGTGCTCTCCACAGCCTTGAACCAGGTCTCTGTGACTGCACAAATGTCTGTGTCCTCCAGGGAGAAGACTGCTTCCAGTGAGTGCAGTTTCATGTTAAGACTCCTAGCATTTAGCAGCATGACCTCGAGGTTGCTTTTGGTTGGTACTTTTATGTTGGGAGTTTTGTCCTTGTGACACTGCCTAAAAAGGGCACTATGGTGGTGGCAAGAGCCTTAGCCAGCAGCCGAAACTCCAGGGGTGACAGATGAAGATCATCTCTGGTAAAGTATGGAGGTCTGTCGATCATGTCATCCCAAGCTCTCAGATACTGGATACCCTTAGAATGACACCAAAAACTAAGCCAATTACTGAAGTCAATCATTTTCTGTTCATATTTTGGCATCATTCTAGGTGAAGGTAAAATGCTGCTTAAGATTAGCAACATACCTGCCTGAGACACACAGTCCAAGAGCTCAGTCATGTATCTCTTCATATAGTCCAGAATGGTACGTCTCAAGTTGTTCACACCAACATGGATTATGACAGAGTCATAACAGTACCTGTTTTTTGAGAGACTTGAATGCATGTGTGATATGGTGGATCCTGGCACCATGACCTTTTCCTTATCCAGCCTGGTGAGAGAGACATCTGTGTGTCTCAAGATGGAGTCACCTATAACTAATATGTTAGGTTTTGTGTTTAGCCTTATAGGCTTGACAGGTGGGACACTAGTGCATGAGCTATTGTGTGCATTGTGTTCTGCGGAAGAAGTATTATATGAAACATGCTTGTGTTTATGTTTGGGAGGTCTCTGGTGTTAGGTAAGTATCTGGTGAGGACCTCCACATATGTAGGTATGTGTGATGTGAGTTTGGGTGGAGTAGGTGGTGAGGTATACATTCTGACAATCTGCTCAGTGGCAGATGCACTGACTGTCATGTGAGAGACCATGGATTCAATGTTTTCAATATAGCTGCATCTCTCACATGTTGAGTTTCTGTGGACTAGAAGTAGGGGGTTGTCTGTGTATGTGAGGCAATTGCTACACTGCCTCAGGATGCCCATGTCAACCAAGCTGGCTGGGTAAATTGTGTGATGTTGTCCAGCCATAGTGCTACATAAATTTATATGGTCAGAAACAGGAATATGGCAGGAAAAGGGGGCACATTTAAGAATAACTAGTGGCAGAGGCTAGGCTTAGTAGTAGTCAGTAGAGCAGGGCCTCAGAAAAACTCTTCAGGCTGTTATCACAATGGGTGCTTACACAGCTTCACTAGTAGTGCCTGTTTGCCTGGAAATGTGCTAAAGATGACGACTACACTAATCGGATACAGCTGTATCTAAGGGAAAAATTGTCAAAATTATATACCTGGCTATGGCGCACAATTGTGCAACAGTGAATAGTGCTGAGTGATATATAGAGAAGGAGAAACTCACTCAAAGGTGGGGCTTAAATACCAGAAGGTTTAAACCTAAAAAAAAATTACAAAAAGCTTAAAAGTACAAATAAGGTGCTTACTCCAAGCCCTAGACTAACCAATCTTTACCAGCCAGTTACTAATCACTGGAGTGCAGAAGGGCCCTGTCCAATCCAAGATGGCCTGGAAAATGTGCTCAGAACAAACAACCATTGAAAACAAACAGACCCAGATGCAGCAAACCTGTATCGGGACTATGCTACAGCTACTAGCTACACTATTTTAGGCTGAAAACACTAAAGAAATGCTTACCACAGGAAAAAAAAAAAACAGTAGTAAGACACTAAATCAATGTTTTAAACAGCAAAAAAGAGCAAGGATACTCTAAAGAATGTTTTTAACTACAAACAATTTAGCTATATAACATTACTTGGGGGAGGGGGTCAGAACAAACAGATGCTTTCCAAATAGATAAAATTTGCAGTAAACACTTTACAGACAGTGAAAATAGCAAAAAGCTTTGCAAACAGTGAAAACAGTAACAAAAACAATTTAACAGGCTCATTAAGGCAGGCAATTGCAGTACAACAGTGCAGATTTGCTTATAATAATAAAATACAATAAAAAGTAGCCAGTGGACAATAAAAAGTGAAATAATTTTTAAAATAAGCAATAAATAGTAAAAATAATCAAGACAACAGGCAACTTGTGTTTTTTAGAAAGCTCAGAGGCCTCTAGTTGTCTGGTAAATCAACACAGAGTTGTGGCCGGTAGCCCTCCTCAGTTCAGCTCAGTATGAACAAGCAGAAACCCACTCAAGGTTGGGACTTAAATACCAGAATGTTAAAACCTATAAAAAAAACTTTAAAAGTTCAAAGGAACCAATGAGGTGCTTACCCCAAGCCCTAGACCAGCCAACCTTTACCAGCCAGGTACCAATCAGCACAATCCTCTCACTAGAGTACAGAAGGGCCCTTTCCAATCCAAGATGGCCTGGAAAATGTGCTCAGAACAAACAGCCACTACAAACAAACAGGCCCAGATGCAGCAAACCTGTAAATGGACTATGCTACAGCTACTAGTGACACTATTTTAGGGTGAAAACACTGAAGAAATGTTTACCACAGCAGAAAAAATAGCAGTGAGACACTAAATAAATATTTTAAACAGCAAAAAAGTATAGTAATTTAGAATGCATATACAAATAATATAAAACAGGTGCAATAGTACATCTTAACATCTATACATTTGAATGTAATTCAAGGGATTACAATTTGATGTAAGGAAATAAACAAAAGGACAGGCATTAGACACATGTCCATAGTACATACCACCATTTAAAATTGCATGAGTATCAGTGGTTTACAAAATTTGCCTTCTGTGTGGTACCAAGAGTTGTACTTTGCAGAATAGAGTGAGAGTTAGAGAGAAAAGGAAAATATATGAAGTAAGAATGAAAGAGGTGAGGTTAAGCTGGACTGAGAAGAGACGGCAGGGTGACAATGAGGTGGATGAGAGGTAAGCTATTTGGAGAGACAGTTATTTTGCTGAAAGGAGATTGCCTTTTCATGCTAAAGGTAGTTGTTGGGACTGCATGGGGTAGCAATTGTAATTGGCCAGGTATTGTAAACTTAGTTTGGTTTTGAGCAGGAACATAAACAACCACCAGTCCTTTAAAGACCAATTAAAACATCTACTAAATGTTTGTTTATTTGTCTCACTCCAAGAGGAATGGTGTTTCAGAGTTTTGCAACACAGAATAAGAGTCACTAAGAGGGTTATTTGATTTAGTTATGTCAGGTAGCAGCTTATCATCTGATTGTAGTGGACAATTTGGACATGTAAAGCTGTATGATGTTTTTATGTGTTGGGCCATTATGAGGACAAGAGGGGCAATGTGAAGGTACATGAAGGTCTAGTGTTGAACAGGGACTCTGATGGAGTCCTTTATGTCAGGCTTCATTTTCAAATAAGGCTGGCCTTGTTCATTGTAGTCAGATATCTGAGTTGTATATATTAAATTAAATAACTATAACGAGTGGGTACATACTGAGGCTGTTTAGGGATGAAAGTGAATGACTCCATCTTTTGTTTGATCACTGGGAAAGGTCACTGACCTGCCATAACAGAGTCTCACCCTATTCAAATTAGTCCCACATACTTACTTGTTTCCTACAGCCCCACCTTTCCTTGAAGTAACCAAACAACACTGCCCAGCATTGTGTTTACTACTCTTCCCCCTCCTACAAGTTCACAGCTATATAATCCTTTGTGGAAGGAGGATGATCTATTCCTCTGTATCCTCTGGTGCATATGAAACACATAGCCTGAAGAGAGATGGGCTTAGAAGAACCCCTGTAGCATTCTCCTAGTCATTTCCATAATGCCTGACATCATCTCTTTACCTGTCATCCACTGTTATCATACCTTTGAAACATTCTGAAGTCAATTTTCTTCTCTCATTTCTATACCTGTCCCTTGTACTCCTCCTATCAACTGTCTACATGAAGCAAGTAGAACATAACATAGTTACTGGTGATCCTCTGTCAGGCTCTACTGTTATCCAGTCACAAAACTGGAACAGGTTTGGCTGACAATAACTCCTGGCCATGAACCCATGTTGGTTACTTTTCTTGGAGTCTGATGTCAAGGATTCCCTTCATGAGTTTCCATGCTGCTGATGTTGGACTAACAGGTTTCTGATTCTTTGGACTTGCCCTTATTTTTCTTTTTTATAGAACAGTGTCTGCAGTACTGTACTTCCCAGTGTAATGTCTTCTCTAGATGTTATTGTATTCGTTATTAGGCCTACTTTTTCATCACTCTTTGCTTTATGTGAGCCCTGTGCCAATAATGGTATGCAAGTCCTTGTATATTCACATGTAGATAAATTCTCCTAACCCAGACTGATCTGTATGTCTATAGTTGTATTAAATTGATAAATTCTCCTTTCCCAAATTGATCATTTTATCTATAGTTGTACTATATGAAATACTTTCACATTTATTTATATTAATTGTACTATATGAAACACCTTTGCATAATCAATAAGTTCTTGCTGTCAAGCTATATTTTGCTATGGTTGAGGTAAGCAGTTAGTTCAATTAAGTCATCTATTTTCTGAAGTTTGGCTCCTATCTTGTAGTCATATGCATGCTTACATAACCAAAATTTGGTGGAAGTTGGAATGTCTGAAAATACTCATTTGAAAAGTATAGGACCCAATATGGAGCATTATAGTATTCCTAGTCTAGTCCTCCCTTTATTTTGACTTACTTCCTTTTATTGTGACTGTCTGATTTCTATTTGACAACCATCTTTCTGTCCATCTTATTATATAAGAATTAACGTTGAGTTTGTACAGTTTTCTTAATATCTGATCATGATACATTATACTGAGTGCCTTACAAACATATAAATATACTACTACACATCCATCACCTTCTTCCATTATGCTTGAAATGTTGTCATAAAGCCAAGTCTGACAGACCAAGGTTGAACATCTATACAAGAACCCAGTTAGAGTTTACTTAATATTAAGGCAATATTTGCTCTTTGTTTAAACATGCAACATTCAAAATATTTACCAGCAATGGATGTCAAACAAATAAGATTGCAGCTATTGAAGTTTTGTCTGATACCACCCTTCCACATGGGGACCACAAAGGAATTAGTCCAATTCTCTGGGGCTTTTTCCATTCTTAGTATTTCATTGAACATCGGGGTTAATGGATGAACTAATACTTCTGATAACTTGCTAATTAGGTGATCAGAGGAGCAAGTCTTTTACCAGAAGTATATCTTCTAAGTCAAAGGAAGTTCTCTCTTTCTCTCCCTCTCTACTCCTCTCTAATTAGACCTGTATTACATTAGACATATAATACAATATAATGCCACTTTTAGAATGTACTTTTCTAAACATATAACTCAACTTGAAAAACTGCAGTGTTGCTTCACTGAGATAACCAAATGTTTGTTTTTCTTGTGCTACACAGGCTGACTTAAAATACTTTCTCTTTTCTTTTACTTATACAAACTTGAGAGGAGACCTCTGCTTCATCTACAGAGTCTCAAATTATCCAGTCCTATGCAACCTCCTATACATCTGCAAAACAAACAAATCCACAAAACAACACATTGAACACCTCACTCAAAGGAAATAAACTTCAGCAGCATAAATATAACCAGCCAGTGAGACATATTTCTCTCAGTCACTTTTTTATGGAGTGCACTTCTCTTAGACATGAAGCAAAATAGATCTTCATCCCTCCTCAAGAGCAACCTGGACATGTGTCTGGGAAACCTTAATGCACCCCTAGTTTGACATCTCAAACTGTCACTGAAAGAGGATAAATTAGGAAGTGGTTATTTCTTTTACAGGGTATGGAAAATGGGATTTTGAGGCTAGGTGGCAAATGATCTATCTGGTCAACATCTTAGCATAAACCTTTGAACTTACAAACTTGTAAAATATAGCTCTGGATCTCTTGGTTTCATTCTGCAGCTTTAGATTACCTATAAGACTCTTTTACTATGAACCCATTCCTTTAGTCTCTCCCTTTGTTGTTTACCTATTCTTTTGATATGCTTACAAATAGTAAACTCACAGTTCAGAGGCACACTTCCATCTTTCTCTTACTTAGCCATCAGGGTATTTACCCTGGGTTTTTACCCTTGCTACTAATTTACCCCTTTATGGTTTAACATTCTTCCATATTTCTGATCTCTGTCCTATGTTACATGGACCACCATTCCTAAATATACAGATCTGGGACCACCTTATTGTACCTCTCTTGGTCCATGTTTCTTTGATACTGGCAGTGTTTACTCTTCCTTATCACATCTGTACTTTCCGACTCCCAGTTTCCTTTTTTGTCTCCCTTCACTACATAGCAGTCATAACAAGCTGTTCTCCAAGTCACTCTGTTCTTTATCTGTTTGCTTTTGTTTACCAGGACAGTCCAGGTGGGCTGACATTTTAGTCCCTTTTCACTGGAGGCCAGAGGAGAAAAGCTTCAAGAAAAGTATAGTAATTTAGAATGCATATACAGGTAATAGAAAACAGGTACAATAGTACATCGTAATCTCTATATATTTCAATACAATTCAAGGGAGTAAAATTTGATGCAAGGAAATAAACAGAAGATAGGCATTAGACACATATCCATAGTAAATACCACCATTTAAAGGTGAATTGCATGAGTATCAGTGGTTTACAAAAATTGCCTTCTGTGTGGTACCAAGAGTTGTACTTTGCAGAATACAGTGACAGAGTTAGAGAGAAAAGGAAAAATAGATAAAGTAAGAATGAAAGAGGTGAGGTTAAACTAGGGTGGGAAGAGAAGACAGATTGAGGGTGAAGTGGATACGAGGTAAGCTATTTGGAGAGATTATTTTGCTGAAAGGAGATTGCCTTTTCATGCTAAAGGTAGTTAGTGGGACTGCATGGGGTAGCTATTGTAATTGTCCAGGGAAGTACTGTAAACTTACCTTGGTTTTGAGCAGGAACATAAACAACTGCCAGTCCTTTAAAGACCAATTAAAACTTCTACTAAATGCTTGTTTATTTGTCTCACTCCAAGAGGAATGATGTTTCAGAGTTTTGCAAAATAGAACAAAAAGAGTCACTAAGAGGGTTATTTGATTTAGTTATGTCAGGTATCAGCTTATCATCTGATCATAGAGGACAGTTTGGAATGTAAAGGTGTATGATGTTACTCAGTGTTAGGCAGTTTTCTGGATTATTGATGAGAGTGCGTGCTGTAACAACTTGAGCTTGTATAAAGTGGAGTGAGAATTCTATCCAGTTTAAGTACTTTAGTGTTTGACATTGATGGGTCTATAAGTGTGAAACTTAGCTACTTTCTTATAACACTGTTTTAGTTTTCTTAGCTGGGAGGCCTGAGGATTTGTTAAAGTAGGACAGGTGTTAAGAAGCATGGGGAACAAGTAGGTAGAAGCTAATTTTCCCTATAAGAGGATGTGAGGTAAGCTTTTCCCTGTACAGGGTGCTTAGTTTTGATGTGACTTTTTTATTTCTTATTTTATATATGGGTCAAATTTTAGCTGGTCATCAATGAGAATATCAACATGTTTGGTTTTGGTTACCATCTCAATGTTTGCATTATTAGCTGAGGCTATGGTCAATATAGGTTTTACATGAGTGAGATGTTTTGAAGGGAAAATGATTCATTTACTTTTGTTAAGGTTTAGAAGACGTTCTTAGTTATTTAACCAGGTTTCCATTTCAGAAAAAGACTCAAGCTTGAAGTTGCAAAACATCTAGGTTATTGAAAGAGCAGATAACAGTGGAGTTCTCAGCATACTAAAAAATATTAGCATGTTTGGTGTTAGTGTGAAGGTCAGTAATAAAATTGTTAAATAGTAGAGGGCAGAGCTGGAGCCAGCACTACGCAGCAAAAGCAATTGCCTAGGGTCCCATGGCTGGGGGGGCAATCAGGCCAGGAGACTTAAATATTAATTGGGAGAAAAAAAAACTTCTTAATACTGTGGTGGCATCTTCTCCTTTAAAGAGGACCATGTGTATATCACACACACTCTACTGCAGATGCAAACTCATTTCACACTTGCTCACGGAATTTAAACTAGCCATTCCAGTAAGAGAGAGAAAGTAAGCAGGACAGAGTGTGTGTGTGTGTGTGTGTGTGTGTGTGTGTGTGTGTGTGTGTGTGTGTGTGTGTGTGTGTAAACTTTAAACTAGCAGTTCCGATCGTTTCTGTATGATAAAGTGTGTGTGTGTGTGTGTGTGTGTGTGTGTGTGTGTGTGTGTGTGTGTGTGTGTGATGAGAGCAGAGAGAAGGTATGGGTGTTTGTGGCTGTCTTTGTTTTTCACATACCTCTCAACCAAGTTGGCCATTTTGTTACAGGACCTAAACTGGGACACTTGAGGGCCTCCCCGCGAAGCCAGGTCTGCAATCCCATTCTTCCGGCCCCTGTGGGTGTGGAGATAGGGCAGCCATGTTATCTCGCACCGGGGCAGGCAGGATGACCTCCTGTCCTTCACCAGGCACTGTGGGGATGCCACTCTGGGAATAACACCACCCAGGAGGCAGGAAGCAAGAGGCCACATGCCAGGAGGCATGAAGCGATGCACACTCGTCAGCACCTGGCACCATGGGTGTGAGAAACTGAGGTGTAACCCAAAAAATGCAGAGATGAGGGGACCCAGGGCCATCTCCCCTGTGAGTTTGAAAGCCCTGCGTGCAAGGCAAAGTGGAGAACCGGTGTCACAGAAGTCTGGATAAGGGACTGTCTGAGGCTTCGTGGCCCAGCAGAGTTCTGTGAGGCTGGGAAGATCCCCTGAGAGGCTCCAAGAGAACGCATGACACTGCATGATTTGGCAGCAGTTAGGAGATATGTAACCCTGGAAAAGAGCTCGCTCTCCTGGGTAGAAATGGAACCCCAGAGGGGGTCAGTCCCGATGGAAGTCTAGAAGGGAGAGAGAGGTGGAAAGTGATGGTACAGGACAGCTCTCACCTGGGTAAGGGGGTATGGACCATGCCCCCTCTGAGATGGAAGTCTGGAAGGGGAGAGAGGCAGATAGTGGCAGGGCTGGGTGAGCTCTTGCCTGGGTGAGGGGGGTCAGGCAGAGCTCCCCACAATGGAAATCCATAAGGGAGCTAGGGCGGACAGCAGCAGGACCTGGAGAGGCCCTGCCGGGGTGAGAGGGGTCAGGCACAGCCCCCCATGATGGAAGTCCTTAAGGGAGCAAATGGTGGACAGTGGCGGGGCCTGGAGAGCTCCTGCCTGGGTGAGTGAGGTCAGGCAGAGCTTCCCATGATGGAAGTCCTTGAGGAAGTTCCAGGGTTGACAGCAGAGGGGCTTGGAGAGCTCCTGCCCAGGTGAAGACATCCAACTTCACCCCATAACCAACAGCATCCTTGAAAAATTTCAAAGTCCCCAGAGCTGCTCTGGATGGAAAAGCAAGGGGACTCTGAAGCCATCATGAGAGCAGATCTGCCCCTCAGCGACTGAGGGGATTTCTGGAGGAGCAGACGGGATCAGAGGGAAGCTCCCTGAGAGGGTCCGAGGGCATGAGTGATCCAGCATGATTTGGCAGCCTGCAGGAGACATGCAGGCAGTGGAGTCCCCTGACATGGGGGGGGGCGCAGCTGGGGAAGGTCTCTTGGCCAGGTCAAAGGGGAGGACTGTAGGGTTTGGCCCTGACAGAAGTCAGTATGGGAGCTGCAGGCAGATAGGTGTAGGGCCTGGAGAGCTCCTGACTGGGTTAGTGGGGTCAAGCAGAACCCCCCCATGACAGAAGTCCTTGAGGGAGTAACTGACTGATGGCAGCAGGGCCTGGAAGACTACTGCCAGGGTGAAGGCATCCAACCTTACCCCATACCTAATGGCATCCCCGAAAAATCGCAAAGTCCCCAGAGCTGCTTAGGATGGGAAAGCAGGGGGACTAGCCACCCTGGGAAGTCAAGTCACCATTCAGACTGAGCAGTCTAAACTGAGATATTTCTGTGTCCCAAAGGCAATGTTTGGGATTCCGGGACAGAGGCTTCCAAATTGGAACTGTCCTGGAAAAACTGGGACCATTGGTCACCTTACTCTCAACTGTCCAAATTTAGACTCATAATTTTGGTCTGTTTCTCATAAAATTTGTGATTTTCTGGCAATTCATGGAGGATTTAAATCACTAAATAATGACATACATGAGTTTTAGAAAATCATGCTAACACAAATTCTGTTATTATAGCAAATTTCTAAATTAAAAGAGCAATATTTAAAATCTGTCCCTATCTTTGGGCCATTGTATCCCCATTATTTTAGGTTTTCTCCAGATTTCTTGCACTAAGAGGTTGAGAGGGATCCCTACCTCTCTACTGTCAGATTTTTGCCTCCTGTTTTTGGCCTGTTCCTCATAAAATGTGTGTTTTTCTGGCAATTCATGGAGTATTTAAGCCACTAAATAAAGATATATATGAGTTTCAGACTTCACACCCTTAAGAAAATGCATGCTAACATAATTCCTGTTATTCTAGCAACTTTCTAAGTCTATAAGAGCAATATTTAAAATCTGTCCCTATTTTTGGGCCTTTATCCCCCCATTATTTTAGGCTTTGTCCAGATTTCTTGTGCTAAGAGGTTGAGAGGTATGGAGTTATGGTATGTAATGCCCTAGTTGGGGAGAGGTGGCAGGTTAGTCAATTAACTTGATCAGGCTTGACCCTATAACTTTGTTACAGGAGACAAGAGCCTGAATCCCCTACACCAACTACCAGACTGCTGACGGAACTGTGAGTTTGAGTTTCAGTACATTTTTAGGGAATTATGAGTCTCAAGGGAAAAGAAGTTTACTGTGTTGCTCATGTCAAGACTGTTTTCAATGTGTAGCTAACTGTTTTGTTTAGTAAATGGCAGTCACTGTTTGAGCTGTAGAATTGGAAAGGAGTGTTAGTAACATAATTGCCTTTGGTGCAGAAGGCTGTGGATTCTACTCCCACACCATGTAGAATAGATGGACTGTTGGTACTGCAGTGCTCTTTCGACTGCTGATTATTTGGTACATTTTAAGGGGGGAATAGGGGTTCTGCACTCCTGAGTGTGTCCTCCTTTGTATGAGGTGCCTCATAACTATTAACTTGCCAGTTTGTCAGCCATTCCCTTCTGCAATATTACCAGCTTACCAATTGTTTTTAATGTAACAGAAAATTAATTCTTCAAGGCAGGCACTGAATTTGTAGATGAAACACTGAAATGAAAAGTTGTTTTTCAGTAGCAGCCTCTTCATTAATTACAAATCTCTTTAATGTGGAATTAATCTGATGACTTTTACTTCTGCAGAGATTGTGCTTATTGGCTAATATTGGTGGGCTGTAATGGCAGATGTCTGAGTGGCCTTTTATGGTTGATTCTGAAATGGGTAGTTTTGTCATTATTGGTTCATACATTTTGTTTCATTGCTTACTGAAAGAATGTTCAAAACTGAAATTTTAAAACACATTCTAACAATTGATGCTGTATTATACAAGGAATATAATTTAATACAATCAGGAAGGTGAATCAAAGAACACATACATGTATGCATGGCCTTAAAAATGTGTGCAAGGAGCCTATGGTTTTCAAAATAGCCCAAAGCTAAACTTTATCCTCCTCTGGCCAGATGCATTTTCTTTGAATGTGGGTTTTAATGCCATTTTAATGAATATCCCCAGGATTCACTAATCTTCCGTGTAAGACTAATTTAGTCTTACATGGAAGATCCAGTCTAAGAGTAAGAGTAAGACGGCAGCGTGTCCTGCATATTAATGAGGGTGCACTGCCTCAACTCTAAAACTAACATGGAGCATGGACTAGTGTAGGGGGCATGTCGGACTGCCGATCAGTCCACAAATCCACACCCCTGCAAGTTTGAAACACAGGAAATGTCTAGTTACATGAGCAAGTCTGCTCACATGTGTACATTCTAACACTAAACTCCCCCATATAGTAAACCCCATACAAATATAAAAAGTAAAAGAAATTTTTTTTTCATTTCCGATATAGCTGCCCATATTTGCGCGTGTTTGCCCATTGCTTAGCTACAGTTAGCAGTTTTGACACCGAAGAGGATAATAAGAAAAATATATGCAAATTAAGTGAAACAGCGATAGCATAGTGGTTAGAGCCTTCGCACAAAGAGGAGGCATTCCTGGTTTGAGTTCCCACCACTGCACTTTTCATTTTCTGTTGGAAATTCTGTATACAAAAATATTTCCTGACATCCATTATTTAAAGTTTTGTAAAAAACATTGAAAAGTTATATGTAGTAGTGAACAAATTTTATATATATATCTATACATATATATATATATATATATATATATATATATATATATATATATATTTAGGAAGGTGAAATGGTTATGCATACTGATGCATGAGTAACTTATTTTAAGCAATGTAAAGCACTGCTAAGCACATTTTACCAGTATTGAGCATATTTACATTTAATTGCTTGTAGCTGAGCACTGCATTAACTAGCGCAATGTCTTTGCACGGAGCTGCCCATCATGCAAACTAGCACAAACAGAACATGTTTGCGCATAGCTGTGCACCGCACTAACCAGCGCAACGTCAGGTAATGTCGAGCAACGTCAGGCAAAGTTGAGCAAAGTCGGCTAAACATGGCCACACCTCCTTCACTGTACCTTAACCATTGAGGTCTGGCCAGTAGGAAAATAAAAAACAGTGACAGGGCTCGAACTCGGGATACTGTGCACTATAGGCACAGTACATAACCACTAAGCCATGACAGCATTTCAGAACCATGCACTTTCAACAGACACATATCTATCAAAGGAATATTAAACATTGCTTACATCAGCTAAGCAGGTGTGCCTACAGCTGAGTTTTTTCCAAACTGGCCAATCACAAATAAGTGCGGGAAATCAGGCATATTTAAGCTCCACAGGTGGGAATACTTGCCATAACTGGTTGTAGCTCCCTTCTGCAGTCAGCATGGCTGAGGTTGGAGAAGGCACTCGATTTCAAGCTCAATGTTGGGGCATTGAGGAGACCAAAGTAACGGTTTGGCTCCTTGTCCACAATCATGAGGAAAGACTCCTGCGGGGCCAGTACCAGGGCACCCAATACAAAACGGAGGCCTGGGACTGTCTAGCTCATGATCTCATCAGTGCCACTGGTGTTCCTCGGACTGGTGAGCAAGTCAGGCACCATTACTCTGACCTGAAGCGATGCAAGGAGGATCAACTGGACCAGTGGATCCAGGAGGCCTGTGGGATGGCAAATGCCCCAGTACTGAGTAAGTAGCCATTGTATTAAGTATTTAAGAATTGCTATTCTTGTCTATACTATGGATAGGTATATCTCATTATCACTGCATTTACTTCACAGCTGCAGGTGTCCGGGCTATGAATCAGCAAGCCCATGAAGATAGGCTGCAAAGGCTGCATCACCAGGCAGGTTAGTAATTATTCTGCATGTACTGTTATATAAAATAACTGAGAGAGCCTTCAAAAAAGTGTTTTAGCCCAATAAATAAAGGTATAATAATTCTTTAATAAAGGTATAATTCCTGGAGTGCATCTGTGTGATTTTCTTTGATATGTTGTTGTACTGTTGCATTTTAGAAATAGTACTGTTGTCTTAAGCAGTGTTAGTTAACCCACACTTGGGTAGGCCCATATAATCTGGCACATGAGTAGCTTGGTATTGTGTTCCCCAGAAATGTCAGTGTGCTGCCAGAAATGTTGGAAGCTGTTAACATATAACTGATAATTTCACCTGAACATATCTAGATAATTATATGAAAGTAGAGTTGTGTACCATCACAGTAGTAGTGTGTGTGAGCAACTCTCAAAATATGTAGCAGTAACATCTGCATTCTGGACAGTTTGTATGTCAGATACAGCTCATGTATATAATGATCTAGCAAAATCCAATTGCATAATAGAAGGACATTGGGTAGTGTAATAATACATGTAAGGGACATATAACTGCGGTTAATAGGAATGCAGTGTAAACTAGAAGGATATATAAATTGTTAATTGAGCTACCTTTTCCACCCTACTGTATGTGCATAAAAAATGCAATTCCACACCTCAATGGGTATGTATAATCTCAAAACATTTGTTGGGACATATGTCCTATTGGTTTATAAATATTTGCATTCATTTCTATGCATGTGCCCTGTTCAAATACCACAATACTGGTGGCCTGTTGCCATCAATTAAACCTGCATGCTGTTGTAATGTCCACTATTGTTCTATATATGCATGTGTTATGCTTGCTTTTCAACTGTTGAAACTCTGGTATGCTGGGTGAATAGGAATACTTTTGCATACTGTTATAACTAAATGGGAATGCTGTTGACTGTTACTAACTCATATATTTATTAAATTCTCCAAAACATAGTTTGTATGGGAAGGCCAGTCCCAGCGGACTCACCTGTCCACCTCAGCTGGCCATGGCACCTGGCACCAGCAGGTCCGGTGCCCAGCCTGGGGCCTCCTCCTCTGTTGGCCCTGTGCCACCTTCGGGTGGAAGCGCTGCAGTGGATGGGGCTCGGTCCCCCATGCAAGCTTGAGCAGAGGAGGGCCAACTATCACACTCCAAACGGTCCGGCTGTGGTGCATAGACAGATCTGTTGCAGAACCTCTACGGCAGCTTGAGGCATGAGTGGCACAACTCCTGGGTCAGCCTCCCCCTCCTACACAGCCCCCAGCACAGCCACCCTCTGGGCTGTGAAGGTGCAGTAGTGACTGCCCATGGGTGGGGATCTCAGTTCCACTGTTGCCATCTGTGGGCTCATGGGCTTGCAATTTCCAAACATCCCTCCCCGTCAATGGTGTTCACCCACCACATGTGTCATATTCCACTCCTGTATGTGTCTTGTTTGTCTTGTCTGTTTACCTCCCCAACCTACCTCCCCAAATATACCTACTTCCCCTACTCCACATTCCACTCTCACCTGAAAAAAAAGGGCAATCTGCTCCCCCCAAAAAAATTACGCCCCATACATAGCTGCCCATTTTGCACACATGTCCCCTGGACACATAAAATATAATTTAATTGGCATTACAACATACTTTGTTGTCCTCACCTCACTCTCAGGGGTTGAAGGTTTCATATGTACCTCCAAATTTATTCCATATGCACAGCTGTTGCTGTTAAAGAAATGGGCAGCTATGGACCTTCCCTACACCCATCCTGCACATCCCAAGCTATTTTCCCTACTGTCTTTCCCTCTTTGTGCCCCTTTTTCACCACTTTCCTATCTCCCCATTTTCTTTTCTTTCAAAGAAATGAGCATGGGGGTTTTCGGGAGAAAGCACTATTAAGCAGTAGTTAGCAGGTTTGCATGAGTGTGTGCTTGTTTGCACTTAGCTAAGCATTGCTAAGCATTGCACAAACCTGCGCAAACCCGCTCACAACTGCTTAAAAGTGCCTTAGTCACTCTGTATGTGAGGGCCCTTGCTCTGCTCAGCAGCAAAATAAAACACCTCTGTCAGTCTCGAACCCAGGACCTTGTACACACTACACTGCATGAAGTACCACTAAGCCACGGTAGATATACAAGTTGGTGCTGAAATAAATATATCATGTATCAGAATGAGTGAATGTAAAGGAAAATAGGAATACCATACCACACAACTTGTTCTGTGGATCTTTACCAACAGTTGTTGTGGGATTACATTACATGACTGTGATAAGGGAAGCAGCCATTCTAGCAGGAAATAATGGTATACCATCACTTTACAAACCCCATACAGTATCACAGCAGGACAAACACTGGCATATCTGTTTAGGGCAGAGGCCATACCTCCCAATTGTCCCTAATTTTCAGGGATGTCCCTGATTATGAAAAAAAAAAATTAGCTCTGTCCCTCTGAATCCCTCTGAAAACTACCAACTTTGGCCAGAAAGGTGGTGAATTACACATAATGAGTAATGACAATAATTAAGAGTTAGACACTTCTTTTACTTTAGAAAAGGTGTACTAATCCATATGCTCTGGTTCTCTCAAAGTCTCAACTTACTGGCACTAATATTTTAAAGGTGTCCCTGACTTTTTCTCTACTTTTCCCTGAGTCTGTTCAAATATGTACCTGAGTGTTTGAGAGGTATGGCAGAGGTAGAAACACAGAAGCACAGCAGCCTTTCTGCTGTTACACACTGTGCAAATAGCTTTGGAAGGAGTTCTGGAAGCATACCCTTATGTAGGAATACAACACTGAAATACAAAAGGATGTAGCCATGTACTGGTAGCAACCAACTGTAACAATGCCATTGCTCTAGTGCTGAAAACACCTGTGTGGTGCACAGACAAAGAATAACAGGCTAATCTCTGGCTACCATGTGGATAGGTCCACAGTTGGGAGTTACCCAGACAGACTACTTGCCTTGATAAACTAACATGTACACAGCAACCCTGTAAGTCCAGCAAGATAAAATTCACACAATAATACGTACACTCTCTGTACTTCTGCACCCCTACCCAAATTTAGAATATACTTGTGTGTGCAGGGTCTACCAAGGATGTAGGTAAGCATACTCACAGTACTGAAATGTGTCCAGTTTTCTTGAGCAGCTTGTGCTAATGTCAACACTAAAAAAGCACAAACTGTTTAGAACTGAGTAAATGAATATTCACAGTATAGCAGTTCTCAAACAATTCTTGTGCCAAAGGAATACATCTCAATAACTAGCTTTGTATGGCAGTTAATTGTAAAATTTGAAAAAAAAGTATATCCTCCCATGTGTCTTGTGTTAGCATTTTGAGAGGTGAGTACATTTCTACACTGACAAGTGTGTACTGGAAGCAGCAGCATTTAGATCTGAGTACAAAATATAAATCACTGGCTACACCACTGGCTTCTGATATAAGAACTATACCAACCTTCTGTCTTAAGCAATGATGTCCACAGCAAACAAGGATGATCTCCATCTTGGAAAGCTGAAAAGGCCACGCCTACCTGGGTTAGCAATTTATATTACTGGGTTGCTATGACAGTGATTACTGCAATTACTACACAGCAGGCTGCATGCAATTAGCAAATGGTGGCCACTAATTGGTGCAGAGGCCATCACATGCTCATGTGCAAATACCTACAAAAGCAGGCTGCAATTGCTGCCAACAAACTCAATCACTCTATTGCAGAGACTGACATAGAGAGAGAGAGAGAGAGAGACAGAGAGAGATAGAGACAGAGAAAAGGAAAAAGAAATAATACCAAATCATACAAAGGAAAGGTATGTGACACATATGTATTTACTGGCATGTAGTAGATGTTTTGTAAGAGTAGTCTACATAATGTGAACCATTCATATGTGGCAGTAGTACTTATCTATGCACAGATGTCCTGTTTAACTACTGCTATGGACAATGCAGTGTGTACCTGTGGGCAGTGGGACATACCTGTGAAATGTGTAGCTCAGCATTAAATGTCAAAGATCTGATCCATGTTATCTGTGTTTTGTACAGTAGTGTAGCCAATGGCTGTTGGGGGGATTAGTGCTGACATTATATAAACATGGGTGTGACAGAACAACACATGCATGATAGTCATATTAAAGTGTAGCTTAGCATTGGCAACTGCTGCAGCAGTCTAGTATGCTTATCTAGCATTTGTAGCCATATATACCCCCTCTAATGTTAGTGCGTGTTCACATGTGACACCTGTTTGTGTTGTAGCAAGGCTCAACAGTTCAGCTGTGAGGTCCAGGGACTTACAACAGTGTGAACCTTGTGTGTGTATGCCACACACATATGGAGAAATATATATGTGTCATATATATTCACATCTGTATATGTGCATAGAGCAGGGGACATATTGCAACTGTTTGTGAAGGGTGGAAATATATATGTTGGTGAAGGTTAGTATGTGCATATTTGTATGTAGGTTTAAGTGTGTGATGAACAAGACAGCATACAATGCTGGTATATGACATGTGGTGGTTAAACAGTGTGAGTGGTTTGTTCAGTTTGCAATGTTGAAGCCAGTGAGGCCTGCTAAAGCTACCTAGGCTGTGAACACTTTCAATGCATTTATCACAAGACTGTACGATATTATTACATTACTGTACACCTCACATCCTTTGTATAATTTATATTCCCACTATGAAAGGTGAAATGTACATGTGCCTACATATATATGTATATGTACACCAATGGATGTGTATATGTATATATATATATATATATATATATATATATATATATATATATATATATATATATATAGTCATATATACTCATACACACCTATATCTACTTGTTGCAATAGATTCTCTGTACTGTTGACTGACTGTGATGGTCAATGTGTTTGTGAATACGTCAATGATATGCATTTGTGGGATAGCTTAGTGGGAAACTGTTTATGTCATGGTATTATGGGTCCTTGCTTTGATCCCAGCAAAAGCTGTGTATTCTGTTGCTAGGTAGAAAAAGTGCTATGGCATACAGTGTGATTAAGTCCCTCGGTTTTAATGGGGGTGTGTCATTGGAGGCTAAAGCACTACATCTATGATTATTGATTGGTATTGATGTTGAATCCAAATCCTGTGTGTACTGTAGTACTACTTGAAGCACTGGGCCTGTACAGCAAAGTATGGTGTATGTCCACATTGCTTGCATCCACTGTTTTGTGTGGTCCCTGTATTCATCACAGATTACATTCCCCAAGATTAATGTTTTGTAAGTACTGACGCACAGTACTGTATAGTACACACGTAAAGTTTATCTGGGTTGCCATACCTTGTGTCCTGTAATTATGTCTGATGTGTGTGTGGGTATGTCTGTAACCTGTCCTCTGTCATATGTGTGGTAAAACATATAACTGCGTATCTAGCAACATTTAGAGTGGACTACAGCAGTATGCAACCTATATTCCCAATTGTGCACATATTTTGGCCACGGGTTTGCCATTAACAAGTTGTGTGGTATAATAGTAATACACTTACTGGACCTTACACTCATTGTGATGGATGAAATATTTCTTTACACATCAGCTTGATGTATATCTGCTGTGGCTAGGCGGTGCATTGTGTTGCATACAGTGTGCCAGGTACTCTTGTTTAGTCTTATATAGTTATTTTATTTTGTTGCTGTGCAGAACATGGTTCATTAGATAGAGTTAGCCAGGCACTTTCAAACAGTTGTGGGGTGAGCAGTGATAAGTGGTAGTTAAAGTGTTTCACTCTCAGTTAGCTAATAGGTTGCTATATATGGCAGTTCAGTGATATCTGTACTGTATAATGTTAAATGTGCCATATGACTTGCTCAGACATATTTTTTCTTTATGTCTTCCAGGGATCATGGCACATCACAGAAATCCCAGCTATAGTAGTGCTGAAGATGAGATCATTACTAGCTGTATGATTCAGCACTACAGTCTAATGTTCTCACGAACCAGCCAGTACCAGCAAGAGCGTACTGCAATGTGGCAAGATGTTGTCTGGAGGGTTAATGAGGTAGGCCTGCATAACCGGACATATGAGCAGGTACACCACCACTGCAGTGATCTACTCAGACATGTCCGTCAGCGTGCTTAAGATGTGCGGAGACAACAGCTTGCAACAGGAGGTGGTGTTAATATCCATCCCCCCCTCACCAGAGTGAAGGAGCTGCTCCTGAGCCTCGTGGCACCTGCCCAACAACAACAGCAGCAGACATACACCATGATGGAGGCTGGAGTCATCCAGCAACCACACATGGAGCATGTAACATGGCATATCTGCAGACTACTGTTATCTGTATTGGTAGATCATGCATATGTGAGATGTGGAGTGTGTAGTTAGAAGATGTGGAGCCTGTTGTTGTGCAATACTGATCATTTGGAACATAATCTGTAGCCCTGTGAATGTAAACTGTTGTTGTACTGTAAGATTGCAAACACACAGTAACAATGCCACAGTTGTGGCCACTGACAAACTGTCACATTTCTATGTAGGTCCCTCTGGGGTGACATCAAGGCAGCAGACAGATGCTGGTAAGTGTGTTCTACATTTATTATTGTAAATAAAAAGTGCATGTCATAGTTAAGGTGTAGGCCATGTACACATGTAACACACCTACCCATAATGCATGCTGTGCATGTTTGGTGTAAGACCATGCACATCCCACTAATGTGATTAGCTGCCTCAAACACATGCAATACCCAGATCATCTCAAACAAATGTGGCTACACTGTAGTGACCATTGGATAGGCAAAGTTGATACTCAACATGCACATAACATACACAACTATGTCATACACAGAGCATTTTAACATGCTACACATAAAGGATTCACAAACCCTCTGTAAATACACACTCCAGTATCCAAAATCTGATCCACACATTACACATAATATACCTGAGGGGTAGAGGCCTATCATGGGGCATTTAAACACTCTGCAATACACTACACATTCATGTCAGGGAATGCTCCTTATTGGCCTCCTTACAAACCCATGTAACAACTGGTTATTCAATGGTGAATGTAGCCAAGGTAGTACAGTTCTGGTACAGCATGATTAGTGCTGGTTTGGGAAACATTTGTAGCCTTGAGTGACCACATGATGCTTCATGATGATGGCCTATGGTACTATACCCCATCCAGTTATTGTAACCACAGTACTACACATAGCTTTCATTGCTATACACCTCAATGTTGTGTGTGTGCAAACATATGCACCTCTAAACAATATGCATACCAATCACCATTTGCACAACTGAGACATATATGTCTTGTGATGCTATTGAGTGGCTAGGTCATATGACACACATTGGGTATGTGTGATGTGTAAATATGCAGTTGTGTTTTAGCATGCCATGTCATGGATGACACTGGCATGTCCACAATATGATCTACACTCACCATAACTACTGTACATTGGGTATGTGGACGAATAGTATTCCATCAATTATACATGCACCACTGATGATGTTGTGTGAATACTCATCATGCATGTGCTAAAACTGTGTCCACAATTATTTGTTAAAGACACAGAGGCTATAATTAGCATTGGATACCTATCTGACACACAGATACACATCCAGCCATGGTATGTAGACCTGTGAGTTATGGTGCACAGTACATTACAGAGTTTTGAATACTTGCACAGCAATGTTGTGCCCATGTATGCATTGTGTTCCAGGGGGAGGCCAGTCACCTAATAACAAAACACATGCATCAAAGCCATGTATAGTGTTAGTAACAAGAACTGTCTATACTTGCACTGCATGCTGTTGAGCAACACATGTCCTGCATGCTGACATGTGTGACATGACTGTTTTGCTTGTGATACTGTACCCCACCATCACCTGCTATTGTGTATGTTCTGAGATTGCTGGTGTTGTGTGTGTGTGTCTACTTTAGGGAGGAGTGTATTTGTTTGTGTGCATGTGTATGTGTGCATGTGTGCATGTGCGCATGTGTGAATGTGCATGTGCGCATGTGCGTGTGTGCATGTGCGCATGTGTGCATGTGCATGTGTGCATGTGGTCTGACATCATGTTCAGGTCTTAAAGTGTGTTTCCTGCTTTCCTCTCACAGGTGCTGAGGTGGGGCTGGTTCAGTACAGCAGGGAACCTGATGTCACTGAGAAAGTGATCATGAGGATAGGTGTGTTGAGGCACAGGCAGGTTTGTCAGGGTCTGTTGTTGGGCCACCAATTGACAGTACACAAGTCTTCACCCCATCCATGCATACAGTCCTACTGCCTGTACATCTATCATCACCATTGCCCTTAGCTGAGGGGCAGTGTACGGTTGGCACTGGCCAGGACAGTGTGGTATCTATGGCACATGTATCAGGACACAGTAGCCATAGCCAGATGTCTGGAACAGTACCACATAAGCAGATGCCCAGGGGTTCTCGTCAGAGCACTGCTGGTCCTTATGCCACTGGCAGACGTGCCACAACTCTTTCAACCACACGCATGTTCCTGGCTGTCATGGAGGCACAGGCATGAATGGAGCGGTACAACAGACAGGGACTAAGGGTACAGAGGGCTCATAACACCTCTGTAAATGACAGCATCCATGACCTAGCAGGTGCCATACGTAATTACAGTGAGGTCATTAATAGACGTTGGGGTGAGACATTGGATGTCCTACACAATGTCATGTCCATGTGTCAGGACAGTGTGGTATGGTTGAGACATTGATGTGGATATATGCCAGCAACATCAGCAACTGGAGGTCACCGTGGATGTCCAGCGAGTCACAGCCGCTCCCGTAGTGCCAGTACCAGCCCCAGCAATGTTGGGGGGGGCTGTCCATAGACCGTCCTAGAAGACCACGTGCACGTGGCTCTGGCCAGTCCCAGCAGGGACCTGGATCCAGTGGACATATGTCAACCTCTGAGGATAGTACCCAATCTGGATTAGTACCTGATACTGTCTGTAGCACCCCTGCCAGGCACAGGTTCCGTATCCATGGGCAGAGATGGTGATCTGTAAAGCCTTCCAGGTACAGTCTGTAGCTGTCCCATAAATCCCAGTATATGGCAGCCACATGATGGAACTGTGTGCATGCAGACACACACACATAAACCAGAAACCTAGGGCAAACACATACCAGCACACATTCAACATTGGCCCATAACAGTACTCATGGCCCTCAGACACACACTCACACACAACACACACATGTCGATTGTATGGCTCAGTGTAGGCCTCTGGCAAACCAACAACACACTCTGTGCATATGATGAAACCTGTGCCACCTCCTGTCATCTGTAACATTGATGCAGGAACAGGCTAACATGGTGCTGATGCACAGGGTGACTTTGCTAAATATAGCAATGGTTGAATGTGTAGCATGTTGTCAGCAGTAAAGTGTAATGATATCCTTGAAGGTGTAGCTGAGCAGGCATGATGCATTGAAGCTGTAATTAGCAATGTTGTATTGTTTCCACCAGTGTTTATTCCAATTGCGTTTTGTTTGCCCATGTGCCACTTGGCTGATCTGTGTAGTTGTGCGAGCATGTGTTATACAGTGGACAGTAAGTGTGGGGTGTGCAGCACAGGTTTGCAGGTGTACATTTGTGAACATGGTGGAGGTGCACTGTCTGCATGTACATGCATATTGGACACATGGGCAAGGTGACATGCCCTGTATTGGCCAGTGTTAACACTCCATAGTTTCTATTGGTGGCCAGTATGCATTGTACTACACATGTTTTGGAACTTGAGTACGCATGTGTGTGTATGACACGGGTTGACACTGTGCTGTGGGTGATGCTGTTTTTCCTGTCTGTCATTGGCTTGCATTACTAAGGTTAATAGTGTCCCAGCTGCATAATCCTGTATTAATGCACACTGTTCACCTGCAGGGTTTCATGGACTGTGCTATCAGAAACACAAGAAATTCTCACTTATACAGTAAAAGTGCATTAGTCTCATGGACCCCTGCCATAAACTAAATATATAATAGAAGGTGTGATGTTATACCAAAAAAGAGTTACATGCCAAGAAGGGATAACCTCTCTGGTCAGTATCATTTGGAAAATTCAATCCCTCAATAAACATACAAGGCAAGCTTCAAAATACAAAATGGCAATGATTCCAAAGACAACACTAAAGCTGTCTTTACTGTTGTTCATAATCTACAGGGGAAATCTCAGATTGGGTCATAGTTAATGTAAATGGTCACAAAGTACACTTATCTGACTGACATTACCAATTCCTTGTCAGACAGTTTGAATGCGGATTTCACCACCCTGTCACTATACAAGGGCCACATTTCCAGACCTGCAGAACGTAATACCTGATGATTCACAGACACTCTAGTTAAAACATCTCTTTAACAAGGTCCACACCACAGTGGCAATGGTAATGGACAGTGTCCCTGGCTGTGTCATACAAAAGCTGGCATATGAAGTCACCACTCACCTAAACGCTCTGTCCAGATGTAGCCTCTATACAGGTTACATACATGTGGAATGACATACGGTAATGGTGTTCACAGTCCACAAGGGTTGAGCTACAACATCTTCTTCTTCTTTTGGATGCTCCCATTAGGGGTCGCCACAATACATCATCTGTTTCCATGTCTTCCTGCCCTCTGCATCTTGCACTGTCACACCATCCACCTGCATGTCCTCTCTCACCACAGCCATAAACCTCATCTTAGGCATTCCTCTTTTCCTGTTACCTGGTGGCTTCATCCTTAGCATCTATTTCAAAATATACTCTGCATCCCTCCTCAGTACAAGTACAAACCAACTTAATCCTGCCTATCTGGCATGGTCTACTAACCTTCAAACCTGGCCTGACCCTCTAATATACTTATTCTTAAACCTGTCCACCCTCGTCACACCCAGTGCAAATGTTAACATAAATTGATTAAGGGTAGAACTACAACAGGTCCTGGAAACTCTCACCCTATAAGCCAGACCAATCTTATCTGGAAGGCTATGGAGCACAGCATTATGGAACTCATTAATAGAGACATTATGAACCTGCAAACACTGCACCATACCCACTTAGGTTATCTAAAGGCCAGATCATGGCTCCTACACCTAGCAGACTTCAAGCCAGTCAACAAGGCTATAGGTGAGGGAGGGGAGGTCAACACAGCCAAGCTATAGCTCATCAACAAATCATATCCATCCCACATACTGGTATTAGACATAACCTCAACAGACTGACCATAAATGATTGTTAGATGATGGCTTGACAACTGACGCACAGATGTAGGACACACAGTAACATTTGCAGCCTCCATGTACTATTCTATGCCAGTAACAAGTGGTATTCACTTGCACTCAGTCCTGGGACCACTCCTGTTTGGCATATAGCTTTCTTAGGTACAAGCAAACACAGTAGGGATATGTCTGCCCACGTTTGATGAAAATGCATACTGTGGGCTATACTTTATTCTCCAGATGACACACACATCCTCCAAAAGGATATCATACAGATAGATACCTGGTTTCAAACTCATGCTGTAAAGCTATAAGCCTAAGAAAGAATAGTTATCCACTTTTAGAAAACAAAGTATCCCCAGAGTACCACATAGGTAGTAGCCCCCAAAATGTGGAACAGGTACTAATGTATACATAGAGCCATGTGTTAAGTCATCTCTCCTTTGATAATCACATTACCAAAGGGTTTTGGAAATCCCTCTGTGGAGCACATAAGCAATAAAGGGTTTGCATGCAGATCCACAGAGGTTGTTGCACCCCTATAATGATTAATCATCTTTCCAGGCAGACTCTTCAGTCCAATGTAATAATAAAATCAAGCGTTTAATAAACGAAAGAAAATAACAGTTAATCCAAACACGTAAAACTTAATTAAGCGCTTTCATTTCCTTCAGAAACAGAAACTTCATCAGAATGAATTATTCAACAGCTGACACTCATTTATATTGTACAGTTAATTAGTCTAATTAAAAACATTTTTTCAAGACCCAGCATTTAAAGAGACATAATAGTATAGCTGTTCTTGTTTTTCTAAAAAAACATATAACCAGTAGTATGATGTATATCTTATATATGACATAACAATGTGTAAAAATAAAAGTCAAAATAAATACTTCCAATTAAATAGAACTTCACAGAACTGTGTTCTTGTCTATTTGATAAACGGATTTTAAATACTGTTGAAATAAATATACTATTGAAATAAATATCAATTAGCTTCCTTTAAAAATAATTTCTAATGATTCATCTAATAACATAAAACACTTAAATACCCCAAATATTATATATTTCATGTTTCATAAATCATAATTTAAAGTCTTTAGTTTTGAGAACTTTTTACATGTAGAGTGCAAGTATTAGACATTAAACATACAACATGTAAATAATAAATATAAAAAAAATATATATATAAAATAATACAATTGTGAATTGTAAAAAAAAAAACAACAATATATACTCGCTATCATTGCCTATATACTAAATGTTGTTCCTGTCCGTAATAATAGTGTATATAAAAAAGGTTATTGTTGTTAAGTATGTATGTATGTGTAATATTTGTACACCCACATCTTCATTATCAACTAAGTAATTCCCTGGAATTCTTGTCCTTGTGCTGTATTTTTCTTTTTACTTTATTAGCTCTTAGTTTTAAAACCGGATGAAGGGACACATGATCGTTCAACCCAGGGGGTATATTGGAATCCAGTCTCAGTTGCCAGATGAGTTCTCTGTAACTAAGCTGGTTTTCCCAATCTCCACCTCTGTTGTTTTTCGGTACCTTTTCCAGAACCCAAAATTTGAAATTAGCCTGCTTGCAGGTTAAGGTGTGTCAGTAAAGGGCGTTGGTTTCCTTTTTTCTGTTGATATCATATATGTGTTCATAAACTCTCTGACAGAGATGTCTTTCGGTCTTTCCCACATAGTGTGCCCAACATAAAGTACAATAGGCCAAATATACTACTGGCCATATATATCGACACAAAACTAAAACCTTTTTATAAGCTATATATGCACATCTTAACTGATTCTTGGGACTTACTAAAGAAATTAAATCAACTGCCTTTTCAACCCCATTATGCATTCCTTACCATAGATGTGAAAGATCTTTTCTCTGTGATCCCACATAACATAGGACTGGTTTGAATATATGCTAACTGAATTTAAATTTTTGACTAACAATGAATTTAGACTAATTCTGGAAAATATAGAATTGGTCTTAAAAAATAACTTTATTTATTTCCATGATGAAATCTACCAACAAGTTGATGGTGTGGCAATGGGGGCAGCATGTGCCCCCATTTTTGCCAACATTGTTATGTTATTTTGGGAATTACATTTTATTTTCAACTCACCTGTTATGGTCGACATTATTAAGTATTATCGTTTCCTGGATGATATTTTGATTGTGTGGGGGGGTACTCTTGATGAGGCCCTTGAGGCATTACAGTACTTCAAAACGTCTACTACTTTTCTTCAGTTTACACATGAATTCAACATGAATGAAATGCATTTTTTGGACTTAACCATTAAGAAAGATTACAGAAACAGGGCATATATATCCAGTATCTATAGGAAATCTTGTTTCTCGAACTCTTATCTTCATTATGGTAGCAACCCTCCCCCATTACAGAAGAGAAACATTGTCAAGGGACAGATGGTCAGAGTGGCCCGGATGACTACAAGATATAGTGATTTAATTAATGAACTAGAATATGTGCACAAACTATTTTTAGAAAGGGGCTACCCTGAATCCATCATTATTCCATTAAAGGAGGAGATAATTAAGGGATGGGGGACAAAATATATCCCTTTGTTGAATATTGAGACCACCATTGACCACAATACTACAGGTACTAATCTTAACATTGCCAATAACACAATTTCCAATACTTTTTCAGGAACTCCATTTTTAGTTATGACATATAACGTTAATACCAATTTGGTAAGAAGGGTTATAAACAGGACCTGGGATATTTTCAAGAGTATGCCAAGCAGGCTAGGTATATTTGACAGACGTTTACGGTACAGTTTTAGAAGGGGACCAAACCTAAAAACCATATTTGAAAGGAAACAACAAGAGGTGGACAACAAAAGAAAGGGCACATTTCATTGTGGTAAGTGTCCCCAATGTACATTTATTGCCAATATAGATGACATTATACTACCCAATATTCAGTTTACACTAAAAGGGAAATGCTACTGTACATGTTATACTAGTGGAGTAGTATATTTGGCCTATTGTACTTTATGTTGGGCACACTATGTGGGAAAGACCGAAAGACATCTCCGTCAGAGAGTTTATGAACACATATATGATATCAACAGAAAAAAGAAACCAACGCCCTTTACTGACACACCTTAACCTGCAAGCAGGCTAATTTCAAATTTTGGGTTCTGGAAAAGGTACCGAAAAACAACAGAGGTGGAGATTGGGAAAACCAGCTTAGTTACAGAGAACTCATCTGGCAACTGAGATTGGATTCCAATATACCCCCTGGGTTGAACGATCATGTGTCCCTTCTACCAGTTTTAAAACTAAGAGCTAATTAAGTAAAAAGAAAAATACAGAACAAGGACAGGAATTCCAGGGAATTACTTAGTTGATAATGAGGATGTGGGTGTACAAATATTACACATACATACATACTTAACAACAATAACCTTTTTTATATACACTATTATTACGGACAGGAACAACATTTAGTATATAGGCAATGATAGTGAGTATATATTGTTGTTTTTTTTACAATTCACAATTGTATTATTTTATATATATATATATATTTTTATATTTATTATTTACATGTTGTATGTTTAATGTCTAATACTTGCACTCTACATGTAAAAAGTTCTCAAAACTAAAGACTTTCAATTATGATTTATGAAACATGAAATACATAATATTTGGGGTATTTAAGTGTTTTATGTTATTAGATGAATCATTAGAAATGATTTTTAAAGGAAGCTAATTAATATTTATTTCAATAGTATATTTATTTCAACAGTATTTAAAATCCGTTTATCAAATAGACAAGAACACAGTTCTGTGAAGTTCTATTTAATTGGAAGTATTTATTTTGACTTTTATTTTTACACATTGTTATGTCATATATAAGATATACATCATACTACTGGTTATATGTTTTTTTAGAAAAACAAGAACAGCTATATTATTATGTCTCTTTAAATGCTGGGTCTTGAAAAAGTGTTTTTAATTAGACTAATTAACTGTACAATATAAATGCGTGTCAATTGTTGAATAATTCATTCTGATGAAGTTTCCGTTTCTGAA
Organism: Protopterus annectens; assembly: GCF_019279795.1. NCBI lineage: Eukaryota > Metazoa > Chordata > Ceratodontiformes > Protopteridae > Protopterus > Protopterus annectens. Next base: position 693,174,567 of record NC_056743.1, read on the forward strand.
GGAAATGAAAGCACTTAATTAAGTTTTATGTGTTTGGATTAACTGTTATGTTCTTTCGTTTATTAAACGCTTGATTTTATTATTACATTGGACTGAAGAGTCTGCCTGGAATTTGTGGGACAAGCCCTTATTGGGTTCTGTTAACGGGAACTTTGGTATTACTAGTTTTATTTTTTCCCGTTTTCCATTTAAGTGTGATTAGTCATCTTTGCCAGACTTTGCTTGCTTTGGAACAGGTTTCAAATATACCTCAACCATAAACCCTCACTCACACTCTTCAATAGAAACCGTGATGAGTGGATGTGAAATGGAAGCCATAGCCCAGGGATCACTGCAGTGGCTAAGCTTGTCACAAGCATACAGAAGTGACCTAAGGTCTGGAAAGTGCCAGCACGCTCTGACAAAGATAACACATGCGTTCATGGAGAAAGCAGAGTACCCACCTATGAAATACTTGAGGTCACATGTATGTATATGGATTTGCCCCACAGCTACCTTACATGTGTAATGCACATACAGTTGTCATTGTGATATGTCATACACTGTAAAAATCAAAACCCACTCCACATTGGCCAACGGTGTCACACACCTGGAGCACAGACACACAGTCAGGAAGTGAGAGATTCAAGCTACTTCCTAACTACATTATGATATTACAGCAGTATGCATTTACACGACACACTATACACATTACTATGATTTCACTTTTCCACAGGTTTATTCGTAGGATGATGACATCATCGGACTTGACAAAGATGAGTATACCACTTTTAAGGTGTTTGAGTAGTCTCCAAAAAGGTTGCTCCTCCTCAGGGAGACACACACAGTTGGCAAGTGCAGGATTCAAACCCCTACCTAATTACATTACAATACTACAGCAGTACACATTTACACAATGCACTATACACATTATTGAGATTTCACCTTTCCACAGGTATATTTGTAGGATGGTGACATCATTGAACTTGACAAAGATGAGTATACCACTTTTAAGGTGTTTGAGTAGTCTCCAAAAAGGTTGCTCCCCCCAGGTAGACACACATAAACACACAGGTGACAAGTGCAGGATTCAAACCCCTACCTACCTACATTACAATACTACAGCAGTACACATTTACACAATGCGCTATACACATTACTGGGATTTCACCTTTCCACAGGTATATTTGTAGGATGGTGACATCATCAGACTTGACAAAGATGAGTATACCACTTTTAAGGTGTTTGAGTAGTCTCCAAAAAGGTTGCTTCTCCCCAGGGAGACACATACAGTTGACAAGTGCGGTGTTCTTAATCCAAACTAAGTACGTCTTTACACTTCAGCAAGCAATATGGAGTTACAGGGTGCAATACAGACATTACTTGCTGACAATTTGCACAAAGGTTTTTTTCACATTTGCTAACCTCAGCAGGCTTATCATACTAGATGTATTGTGAGTGTATTGTATGCATAGGCCATGCCCATATCATATATGGGTTGATGCACCACATGCTGACACACACAGGGTCAAACCTTGAGTAGCATCTTACCTTCACCTACATGATACTGCAATATAACAGAAAGATGATAAACTTCAACAATTGGCTGAGCTTCTGGTGTCATTCAAAGGGGATCCAGTCTCTGTCTGCCTGTGATGACATGATAGACAAGTCTTGTTGCTTCACTACAGATGGTTTGCACCTGTCGCCCCTATGCTTCTGGATACTGGCCAAGGCATGTGCTGTCCCTATATTACCTTTTTTAGGCAAGGCTCAAAGGTTCATAGGTAGGTACTAGTCTATCAGCCCTGGGGTCTATACAAGGCCAGCCAAAAAGGTACCTTGGCCTTTGCCACCTAAGAAATTTATTTTCCTGTGCCACTGTCGTGCAGAGACACAGAAGTGATCCCCAGGGTGACTTTCCTATTTTCCATCCAATACTCAAAATTTTCCTTGAAGAGTGCTAATGAGGAGCTTTATTTGATATAGATAGGTAGTTTATTCTGGAGTATGTGAAGTCTGTGGGACAGGAATCTATCCCTCCGACATGTTCTGTTTATTGTGGTGACAAGGTTTAGGTCCCTAGAGTGTGTAGGTTCATAGGTAGGTACTAGGCTATCTGCCCAAGGGCATTTATAAGCCTAGCCAGAATGTGTTGGCTTTTGCCTCCCTTTTAAATTAGTTTCCTGGGCCTCTGTCTAGCAGGGCCACTGACGTGATCCCAGGGGTAAATTTACAATTTCCCATCCACTCATCAAGATTCCTCTTGAAGAGCATCTGCAAGGGGCTCTGCCTAACATCAACTGGGATTCTATTCCAGAGTGATGGAAGTCTCTGGGACAGGAATCTATCCCTCCAGCATGTTCTGTTTATTGCTTTGCTGAGGTTTAATTCACTGGAGCATGTGGCTGAGGTTTAATTCACTGGAGCATGTGGCTCTAAGAGATTTGTTTTTCTTGAGGTGGAGCATGTCCATTAATTCCGGGTTGGACATGGCCTTATACGGCAGGCATAGATCACATCTGAGCAGGTAGTAAGCAACTGAGTAGAGCTGGAGTTTCTTTAGTCGAGCTGCATAAGGCATCTTTTTGAGGCCCATGATCCTCTTGGTGAAGTACTTCTGTGGTCTTACCAGCTGTTGCATATGCCAATTAAGGTACATACCAAATGGGGCATTGTACTCTATTATGGGCCTAATGAGTGATGAGTAGAGGGGCACAATGACCTCTCTTGAGCCAGAGGTGAACCCTGTCGTGATCAGGTGGGCTACATAGAAGAATAACTAACCACTTTGCCAATGTGATTATCAAAGGAGAGGTTACTATCTACCTGGGTCCCCAGGTCCCTAATTACATTTTCCATACCTAGTGGATTACCACCTATGTGGTAATTTGTGGGCACTTTGTTTTTTCCAAAGGGGATGACTATGCATTTTTTGCCATTCAGCTTGAGGCCATGGTTTTGACATCAGGTATCTGTCTCTGTAAGACCTTTCTGGAGGATGTCTGTGTCAGCCAGAGAGTTGATTATGGCCCCCAGTTTACAGTCATCTGGGAACTTGGTCAGCCATAGTCCTCCCGTGCTTGCCTGTACCTCAGAGACATATCTACTGAATAGGAAGGGGTCCCAGAACTGAGACCTGTGGGATGCCACTTGTGACTGGTTTAGAGTCGGACATGGCACCTGCAACTCTGACCATGTGTGTTCTATCCATGAGCCAGTTGGCCACCCATCTCATGACATAGGGGTTAATGTTCAAGCTGGTAAGCTTGTCTATGATGCCAGAGTGGGGAATGGTGTCAAAGGCCTTAGTGAGGTCCGGGTAGGCTGTGTGGACTACCTTCCCTTCATCTACGGCCTTGGTAACTGCTTCAAAGAAGTCAACTAGGTTTAGCAGGCAGAATCTGCCTTTAACAAAGCCAAATTGGGTAGGGTCCAGTATCTGGAGGTTCCCAATGTCTCTGTTTATGAGTTCCATGATAATTCACTCCATAGCTTTGCAGACCAGGCTGGTCAGGCTTATAGGGCGACAGTTCCCAGGTTCTGTTGTGGCAATACCTTTGTGGAGCTGGATGACAGTTGCTGTACACCATTCTTTGGGTACATAGCCTGTGGTAAGGTTGAGTCTGAACAGTGATTGTAGGTGCAGGTTTAGTTCCTTTTGAAGCTCGTGTAAGACGCAGCCTGGGACACCATCCAGTTCCATAGATGCTGCGTTCTTAGCTTTGAAGACGGCTGTTTTTACCTGCATGTCCATGAAGTCTGGGGCTCTGCATTCTTCTGGGAGGGAGACGGGCCCTTTTGGGGGTAAGGGGGGGTGGAGTTTGCACTGAACTTGTCCACCAGGATGTTGGCAATGTCAGTTGGTTCAGTGTATTTTTTGCCATTTTGCAGTAGCTGAAAGCATATCTGAGAGTTGCCACCTAAATGTTTGATATAGCTAAAGAAGGCTTTGTGATTATCTTTAAATTCCTTGCCAATTTTTCTTTAGAAACTGGACTTGGATTATTTTATGAGCGATCATAGTTTCTTGCTAATAATGATCAGTGATGCCTTTCCTTTTTGGAATTTTGCTTTGTCATGTGTTAGTTTCCTCCTTCTGTTGTATAGCTTATTTATGGGCAGGGACCACCAGATTGGTTTCTTCTTTTTGGAGGAGTGAGTCTTGGTTTTAATTGGGATGGCTCGATCCATGCATCCCTGTAGATGCTCATAGAATGCACTTGTAAAGGATTCTGCAGATTGGATAGCATTATCCTGTAGCAAGGGGGCTTTGAAACTTTCCACTTCGGTCTTGAGAAGTGTGAAGTTTGCTTTTGAAAAGTTTTTCACAGTGGTTTTGTTGACTGGGGGGGGGGGTTGGGATGTGGATGTCTGGTGTGATCACTTCATGATCTGATATTACCAGTGAGGGGTTTACCTCTGGTGTGGAACACTGATCCCCCATGTTGGTGATGATCAGGTCCAGTATGTTGTCACCTCTAGTGGGTGTGCTGACCAGCTGTTCCAGGCCATTTGAGTTTATAAACTCTAGGAAGCATTGGGCAAAGGACTTTGTACTCGTGCAATTCTCCCAGTCAATGTTTGTGTAGTTGAAATCTCTTCATATCATGGTGTTTGGTAAGACCTTTATATTTCCCAGTGTTCTCAGGAATACTGAGTGAGGGTCCTGAGACAAGGTATGTGATCTATAGCAGGCTACGATCTGATAAGCAGCTTTGCCCAATGTTAGTTGCACTTGCATGGTCTCCAAGACCTCGTGCTGTGCCACTAACCTGGAGGTGTGGGTATCCTTTATGAAAATGGATACACCCCCTCCTTTAATATTTCAGTCTGGGTTTTGGGGCCAACGCTCAGAGGGATTGGGATTTCTTTAAGTGGAGCATGTCCAACAACTCTGTGTTTGACATAACTTTGTATGTTAGGCAGAGATCACCTCTGAGTAGGCGATATGCGACAGAGTAAAGCTGTAGTGTTTTGACATGGTCTGTGTATGGCATGTATTTGAGGCTGCTAATCCTCTTTGTGAGGTATTTCTGCAGGCTTTCCAGTTGTTGTAGTTGCCTTGTGAGGTACATAGCAAAAGGGGCATTGTACTCTATAATGGATCTAATGAGTGATGAGTAGAGGGGAACAATTACCTCTTTTATTCTGCATGAGACACCTTTTGTGATGAGGTGTGCCCCGTACAAGGTTTTCCTGACTACGGTGGCGATGTGATTATCAAAGGAGAGTCTACTTTCCACCTGTGTCCCTAGGTATCTTATCACACTTTCATTGTTAAGTATACTACCACCTATGTTGTTCATGGGTACAGTGTTTTTACCAAAGTGGATAACAATGCACTTTTTGGCATTGTGCTTGAGGCCATGGCTTTGACACCAGGCATCTGTCTCAGTGATGCCCTTTTGTAGGATGTCCACATTGTTAGTAGTCTTGATTATGGCTCCTAGTTTGCAGTCATCTGGGAACTTCATTAGCCAGAGACCTTCCATGTTAACCTGCACTTCAGGGAAGTAGATGCCAAAAGGGACAGGACCCAGGACTGAACCCTGTGGTACTCCACTTGTCACTGGTCCAAAGTCGGACTTTGAGTCTGCTACTTTCACAGTGTGGGTTGTGTCAGTCAGCCAGTTGGCAACCCATCTTGTGACATAGGGATTTATACCTAGTTTAGTGGGTTTATCCATAATTCCAGAGTGGGGGGTGGTGTCAAAAGCCATGGCAAGATCTAGATAGGCTGTTTGAACCACCTTACCCTTGTCTATGGCTTTGGTGACTGCTTCAAAAAAGTCTGTCAGGTTTGGGAGACATGATCTTCCTTTTACAAACCCAAAATGGTTGTGTTCCACAGTTTGGAGATTACCAATGTCTTTGTTTATAAGTTCCATGATGATATGTTCCATGGCCTTGCAGACCAGGCTCATCAGGCTAATGGGGCACTAGTTCCCGGGGTCCGTGGTGGCTCCCCCCTTGTGTAGTGGGATAACCGTTGCTGTGCGCCATTCAGCAAGCACAAAGCCTGAGGTGAGGCTATGATTGAACATGGTATGTAGGTGTGGTGACAGTTCGTTCTGTTGTTCGTGTAGAACGCAGCCTGGGATGTAATCTGGTCCCATGGATGCTGTGTTCCTGGCTTTGGAGAGTGGTTTTTACCTGTGCAGCCATGATGACAGCAACTTTGCATTCTTCTGGTATAGAGATGTGCTCTTTCATGGGTGAGGGGGGTAAAGTTAGTACTGATCCTATCTGCCAGGCTGTTGGCAATATCAGTTGGGTCTGTATATTTAGTGCCATTGTGCTGTAACTCAGAGCAGATCTGAGTGTTGCCATTGAGATTCTTGACATAGCTATAGAATTCTTTGTGGTTGTCTTTAGAATCAGTGTCGACTTTGTTTTCGTAACTAGCTTTGGAGGATTTTATCAGGGATCACAGCTTCTTCCTGAGGCTGACTAGGGAGCTCCTCCACTCATGGGATTTTACCCTCTTTTGCAAGAGTTTCTTCCTTCTGTTGTGCAGTTTGTTTATGGAAGGGGACCACCAGATTGGCTTTCTTTTCTTGGAGGATAACATCTTGGTTCTGTTTGGGATAGCACGATGCATACACTCATGTAAGTGCTTATAAAGTACAATTGTGTAGGATTCAGTAGTCTTAACAGTATTGTCCATCTGCATGGGTGTCCTGAAGTTCAGCACTTCTGTCTTAAGAAGCATGAAGTTGGCTTTGGAGACACTTTTTAACATGGTTTCCTTAATGGGGGGTGGGTCCAGAATGTGAATATGTAGGGTAATTAGCTTATGGTCAGATGGGACCAATCAGCTGTTGACTTCATGTGTGGAACACCAGTCACTCAGGACAAACCAAACCCCATAACCAACACAAATAACAACAAAGTTAGCTAAATGCTACTCATTGCCAGAAGTCTCAGCCTCCAGATGCACACACTCAAGGCACATCTCAGTATGGAGAATATTGATATCTGTGCAGTAACAGAAACCTAGTTCAAGGCTCCAGAGAGCACACCAGCACTACCAGGATACTACTCATTCCATACTTTCCAGCATTAGGACCTGGATCATAGCACATAGGGTGGGGATGTATCCATATTCATCAAGGATACCTACACCTCTTTCTACATGCTCTGTACAGGATATGTACCCATAGAATGTTGCACAGCAACATTCTTCACACTCCACAGAGGTGGGGCCACAAAAACCCCTTGGCATTCATGCTCTATGAGCCTGATGAGTCTGCTCTTTAAGGCAATGGAGCCAATCATAATGGAAGTCAACAATAAAGAGATTGTCAACCTTCACACAGTTGAGCACACCCAGTTTGGCTTCATCATATGCAGATCACACCTCCTGAACTGGGTGGATTTCTTTGAGACCGTTACCCAGGCTACAGATGATTGAAATGAGCTCAACACAGCCTACCTATACCTCATTACAGCCTTTGACACCTTTCCCCAGTCAGGTATCATAGATGAACTCACCAACCTGGGCATGAATCCATACACCACAAGATGGATTGCAAACTGGCTCACAGATAGATTCCACAAACTAAGAGTTGCTGGCTACATGTCAGACTCTACACTGGTAACAACTGGTGGCCCCAGGGTTCAGTCCTGGGGTCCATCCTGTTTGATATAGACTTCTCAAATGTACATGCCAACACAGGAGGGTTGTGGTTGACTAAGTTTGCTGGGAACTGTAAAGCCATAATAGATTCCCCGGATGACACAAATATTCTCCAGAAGGGACTCTATGAGACAGATGTGTGGTGTCAGAATCATGGCCTCAAGCTCAGTGTGGAGGAATGCATAGTGATCCCCTTTGGTGAAAACAAAGTACACACAAACTACCACATAGGTGTTACCCCCTTAAAACTGACAAGGTAATAAGGGATCTGGGGACACAAGTAGATAGTCATCTTTCCTTTGACAACCATGTTGCCAAAGTGATTGGGAAATCCTATGTGGCCCACCTAATCAACAAAGGGTTTGCATCAGGATCCGAAGAGGTACTGGTGGCCCTCTACTCATAAGTCATCAGACCCATCATTGAGTACAATGCACCATTTTGGATGTACTCGACTCCGCATATCCAGCAGCTGTAGAGACCACAGAGGTACCTCACCAAGAGGATTACTGGCCTCAAACAGTTGTGTTATGCAACACAACTGGTAAAACTAAATCTGTTCTTCATTGCGTACCGCCTACTCAGAGGCACACTCTGCCTAACATACAGAGCCGTGTCTGACACATAACTGTTGAACATGCTCCATCTGCAGATAACAAAATTGAGTCGCCCTACACACTCCAGGGATATGAACCTCAACACAACAATAAATACAACATGCTGGTGGGATAGAGTACCATCCCAGACACTTGCCTTACTGTGGAACAGAGTCCCAATGTACATCAGACAGAGCCCCTCGCTGACACTCTTCAATAGGAACCTTGATGAGTGGATGGGAAACAGACAATTCACTCCAGGCATCACATCAGCAGCCCCACTAAAAAGGGGCTTAGGGTACTAACTATTAGAATGAGGGCTTGGGAGACTACCCAATGGGGTGGTGAAAGCTGCACAACTTGCCTAGGCTAACATATGCCTTATCGAAGATAGGTTCATAGGTATGTAGTAGACCATGTGGCAGGTACATGTCTACAGATAGTAGATATGTACTTTATTGTACCGTCATGTTGTACAACAGGCACATGGACCAAATACAATGTAATGCTTACATATACTGGTGGCTGTTATGTACACTGGGTGAGATGTGCACCTCATGTCTTTTGTGCCATTGGGATGTGTGCTGGGTAGGACAGTCCTGGATGGCTCCCTGTCATGGTCACCCTCTTACACACATCTCTGCCCATCCATCTTTGGCTTATTATACTGTGTTCCCCCTACACACACACACACACACACACACACACACACACACACACACACACACACACACACACACACAACACACACACACACACACACACACACACACACACACACACACACATATATATATATATATATATATATATATATATATATATATATATATATGTACATATGTAGGTAATAGGCTATCTGCCTGAAGGCATATATTAGTATGGCCAGAGTGTGCAGCTATCACCACCCATGGAGTTAGTTCCCTAGGCCTCTGTGTAATACAGCTGATGAAGTGATCCATGGTGTGACAGTTCAGTTTCACATACACTCATCAAGGCTCCTCTGGAAGAGTGTCAGTGAGGGACTCAGCTTAATGTAGGTTGGGAGGGAGCCTGTTCCAAAGAAAGGGAAGTCTGTGAGTTATTAATGTTTCCCTCCAACATGTTCTATTTATTGTTGTGATGATGATATCCCTAGAGCATGTAGTAAACTGAGCTTGGGATTACTTCAGATAGCACATGTATATCTGTTCTGCATTGGACATGGACCTGTCTGAGGGCAGAGATCACCTGAGTAGACAATATGCAACAGAGTACAGATTGAGTTAAATTCAGTCTTGTTGCATGGGGCAACTGTTTGAGGCCAGTAATGCTCTTGTTGAGGTACGTCAGTGGTCTTTCCAGCTGCTGAAGGTGCCTAGTCAGATTCATTGCAAGTGTGTTCTGGTACTCTGTGATGGGTCTGATGACTGATAAGTAGAGGGAACCTCCTTTGACCTACATGCAAAGACCTTGGCAGTTTGTGGGAACATATAGCATAATTTTCTAATCACTTTGTGAATGTGTTTCTGGAAGTAGTGATGACTATCCACATGTGTCCATAGATCCCTTATTATTACCTCCATATTTAGGGTGTTGGCACCTATGTGGTATTTGTATGACTGTAGCTCGAGCCCATAAGTTTGGCACCACATATGTCTGACTAAGACCCTTTTTAAGGATATCTCTGTTGTCCCAAACATCGATTATGACAACCTTTTTGCAGTCATCCACAAACCTTGCTAAACATAGCCATCGTGTTTGACTGTATTGCTGAAAAGTATACATCAGACAGGAGGGGTCCCTGGACTGAGCCATGGGGGACAGCAGTTGTTACCAGCTTGAAAAGGAGACCACAATTCTTACCTTGTGGGATCTATTTGTGCCCCAGTTGGCAATCCAGCAGATGACATACGTGTTTATGCACAGGTTGCTGATTTTGTGGATACGACATGTGTGTGGGATGTTGAAAAAGGGCTTTTCAAGGTCCATGTAGACCTTGTGTAGCTCATTTCATTGATGCGTGTCCTGGGTGACTGCCTTGAAAACTGTCTAGCAGGTTTAGGAACCATGATCTGCCCCTGACCAAACCAAAATAGGTAGGGTTGGATGTTTGTAGGCTCTCAATAGCTCTGTTTATGAGTTCCATAATGATGGACTCCATGGCCTTGCACATCAGGCTTATTAGGCTTATAAGACAATAGTACCCATGGTCTGTTGTGCACCAACACTCGTGGAGTGTGCCAAACATTGCTGTAACCCATTCAACAGTTTCATATCCTGTACAGACGGTGAGTCTCAACAGACTGTTCAGGTGCAGGGTCTGTTTGTTTTGGAGTTCACATATGACACAGCCAGGGGAACCATGTTATCCCATACACGCCATGTTTTTAGGTTAGGAAAGAGCTGTTTAACCATTCTATATGTGATTTCTGGGTTTTCACAATCTCCATGTATGATAATGGGCCCTTTTGTCAGGGAGAAGGGGGTAAATATATAAGAACCTGTCTGACAAGATGTTGGCAATGTCAGTCATGTACATGTATTCATTTACAGTTTTCACGGACTCAGAACATATATGAGTTTACATTGATATTTATGACATAGTGAAAGAAAGCTTCATGGTTCTCTATGGACTCTTTGACCATGGCTTGGATAATGTTAGGAGTACTCATTGTTTCTTGATGATACTGATCAGAGTATTATTGATCTTCTTTGGTTTTTCACTTTCTTTGAACAACTTAAGTACTTGGAGTACATAGTTTGATTATGACAGGTGTCCAATATATTATATGGGTCTGTTTTCATATCAGTGTGTGCAGAAGGCAGGATTGGTGAATAGTGACAAGTGTCTGGAGTAAGAACTGCAACTGCCAGATATGTGTGGCCCACTGCTGTACTCAGACATGGCCTAAGTGTGTGAGCATGCCCAGTATGAACTTTCAGTATGCTGCTGACTGAAATTTGCTAAATTTGTTTAAGTGTGTGAGCATGCCCAGTATGAGCATATATACTATATGTGTGTGAAAATCAAGTTGATTTTTACTTCAGGGCTCACCTTTGTGTTGTACATCAACAGGAAGCACAGTGTGCCTGCAGGGCTTCCATGAGTCATTCTACATACAGTGGGGACAGCTATTATTTGTACATTTCTACCCATGGAGGGAACACCTGATTGTTACTGTGGGTGTACATAGGATGAAGGGTTCACCTGACACTTATACACATTTGCTAGGCCTGCACTGCTATGTCAGGTACTCCATTTCAGTCTGTACTGTTGCTTATCGTACTGGTGTGAGGCATACCACTGCACTACAGACCTTAGCTTCCAATTACACGCATATTAGTTTTTGACTTCATAGCCTACCCAACCCACATCACACTGCCTGGCCTGCCATTATCTGTCTGCATAGGCCTGGCGGGAGGTTATTCATATGCCTCTTCAGAGGGCATGATACAGCATTTGTTTGTGTTTGCGTTTGTCTACATTTGTCCTGCTGGCTGTGACTGTTAGGTATGTGACCCCTCCCAACTGGTATGTGTGAGTGAGTTGAGTTGTGTCTGTGCCAGTGAAATGCTGTCATGGCTTAGTGGTTCAGTATTGTGACTATAGTGCACAGTATCCTGAGTTCGAGCCCTGTCACTGCTTTTTATTTTCCAGATGGGCAGACCAGACTGCTTAAGGAACAGTAAAGTAGGTGTGAGTGTGTTTACCCGACTTTGCTCAACTTTGCCCGACTTGCCCAACATTGCCAGTTATCGAGGTGCGCAGCTAAGTGCAATTGAATTTAAATATGCTCAATACTGGTAAAATGTGCTTAGCAGTGCTTTATATTGCTTAAAATAGGGCACTCATGCCTCAGGTGGTGCTGCTGGGCTGCCTATGTCGGATGCACATAGTACACTCCCTTTACATGTTTGAAAACAGGTAGTGTCAAGTTAGGCATCCCTTTTACTGAATGTGCGAGTCAGAGAGAGGTGTCATTTCCAGGGTTCCTACTGAGTCAGTGTATGTGCTATGCATTGCGTCTTTGCAAAGGCCAGGGCATACTGGGCACGCCTCCTTCTGCCTACTGGGGCAGGCTCAGGTTGTTCCTCCGCTGAGTCACGCTGTGCCTGTGCAGGCCTTGGCAATGGTGGGGGGCTGTTTGGCCCTGCCCCATGCTGTTCCTGCTCCAGCTGTTTTTGCAGGATCATATTGTGTAGCACAGCACATACCATGACAATTTGGGTACATGTAGTTGGTGAGTACTGCAAGGCTCCACCAGATGTGTCCAGGCACCAGAACTGTGACTTGAGCATCCCAAACACATGCTCAGTAATGTTTCTTGTTTGTGTGCGTGCCTCATTATGGAGTTCTTGTTTGGGTGTTTGTGCATTTCTGATTGGTGTCATCAGCCATGGCTCCAGTGCGTATTCAGCCTCCCCCACTAGGTGACCATCAGAGATGTCCCCATTGGCAAATCTCTGGTACAGCTGCATCAGATGCCAGATGTGGGAATCGTTATAGCTTCCAAGGCAGCCAGCACACACATTCATTATTATGCCCTGTGCATTGCACACGATCTGGCAGTTGATGGAGGGGAAGCCCTTGCGGTTGATGTAGACCCTACCCCGCTCACCGGGTGGTGCTTTGATTTGTATGTGCGTGCAGTCTATTGCACCCACTACCTCAGGGTATTCTGCTATTTGGTGGAAAAGACGCATATTGCTGGCCAATGCCTCACGGGATTTGGAGAAATATACGTGCTCACCGACATGTGCTGACATGGCATCCAGGAACTGCTGCAGTACCCATGATGTTGATGCCTGTGAAATCCCCATCATACCATCAGTTGGTCTCTGGAAGGTACCTGTAGCTAGTATTCTTAGGCCAACACATACCTTGGTATCCACTGGGATGGGTTCCCCTCTGTTTGTTCTGTGTGTGAGGCGTGGCTGGCACAGCTCAACAATTTGCTGCAGGAGGTCTCTGTCCATCCTATAGTGCTCCACTATCTCCAGCTCATGTAGCCCCTGGTAGGTTACCCTGGGTCTGTACACTCTTCTCCGTCTCCTCACTGTTGGTTGCTCAGCAGCATTCACAACATCACCACCCTCAGCATCTTGCACATGTTGGTTTATGATAGCAAGAGCAGCCCCTAACATTTTGTCTGACTTTAAAGTTTTTAAGCTTTCCCTCTTTGTACACTGCAGTGTTGCAGAGTTCTTGGGAAAAAACAGGGAAGAATGCTGTTTGCAGAGTTTAAAGTGCTGGGCTGGGCTAGTCTGCTGCCTGTGTAATTAGCTGATTCTGATATATTTAACCTGGCAGCTCTGTTAGTTCTCTTGGTTAGCTTCCTACTACTTCTTTTCCTTCCTTTTCCCTTTCTGTTTCCGCCTGGGGCAGCGCCGTGCAAACACGCGCACATGCGCATACACGCTGTGTGCCCGTTTCCAAGAAATTTCAGATATTTTCACGGCATACACCTTTGGTTTCTGGTTTTCAAAAAGGACAACTGTAGACATGCCTCTTGCAATCCTGAGCAACTCAGGGCAAACACAGCACACTGTGCTCCAATAAGCATACAGCCTTTCTGACATACCCCATCATGATGTCACCTATATTCTACTCTACTTCTCACCTACTCCTACACTTACACTCTTGGGACATAGATCACATGCTGGGGAAAATTGGGATTCACTATCCTTATCCTAATTTGCATAGGATTGCCTACTAATGCTTGGTTACATCTCTCACACTGAGCTTCCCCCCTTAGCAACCAGTACTCAGTGGCCATGTTGTCTTCAGCCTGCCATTCACCTGCATGGCAGGATAAGCTTTTTAGTGAAAATGCCAATTTGTGGCTATTTTAAAATTATTTTATTGTTTTTTTAAGCGCCGCATGTTTGCGCGGCGCTGCGCTATGCTTAAACATCGGAGATCGGGGAAAAAAAATTAGATTTTAATAATTTTAAACATTTAAAAATGCCAATGGCCTTATATTTGTCCATTGGCATGCTTCCTCAACTGGATGCATCCTTTATTTGGAGCTGTCATAGCTTCGTTTAGCAATTTGCAGAACGCTACTCCATTACCAACAGAGAACATTTCTGCAAATAACACTACTCTTCCACGGGCAGGTTAGTGTTTCCAGGATTGCAAATTTACCTCATTTGCATAGCTTTCAGCAGCAAATGAGGTAATTTGCATACCATGATGCTGTCCGTGCAAGAGTAGCTTTAGAAGCTCTCATGCATGCCCCTGCCGGCTGTTGCTGGATCGCTCGGCAGACATATTGGCTGTCTGACATCTTACTCTACTCTACAACTCCGTGCAAGCTTTTGGAAATTCGGCCCTATGAGTTTCAAGGGCAGAGAAGTTTACTTCTCATGCTAAGTCTATTTTCTTTGTGAGACTGTACTGTTTGTTTAGCAAATGACTATTATTTGTGATATTTTATTTCAATATCTGTAATCAATGTAGAAGTAAATAAATCAGTATGCACACTGACAGGTTTGAACAGTCTTTATGGTAACTGGGGAGAAATGGCCAGCAATGGAACACTGGAATGGCTGGGGAGGAGGCTGCTGTGTGTGTGTGTTGGGGGGGCACAAGAGGGGCTGCTCTGGGGGGGCCCTGATCTATTACTCTGCCTAGGGCTTCAGTTGATCTTGATCCAGCTCTGGTAGAGGACCAAACATAGATTATTTTGGGAACTCTATGGAAGCATGTACAAAGAAGGAAAAGGTGGAATGCCATTTGACTGCTTGCTCTCTGTTAGATTGTTTTGAAACCACTGTAGCGATGGTCTTTTTAAGGCCATAGGTAGATAGTTTTTCTAAAAGTTTTGAGTTGGAACAGTTTCAAAAGCCTTAGAAAGATCAAGGAAGGATGAAGTTGTCTGTATTTATATATAGATTAATAGCATTTGTGAAGCTTAATAGGAGTGGATACTTCTTTCAAAGATTTTTGACAGTGGAAATAAAATGAAGATTGGCCTATAATTAAAGATATCCCTGGATTTTCTACTTTTGCGTAAGGGCAGAATGTATGTTTTTTTCATATTGTTGGTAAATAGCTTTCTTTGTTAGAGCTATTTACTGAAATAGTGATGGTTTCTGTGAACAGTTCTGCATAGGCAGCAGTGTTTTCAAGGTTTGTGGGGGCTTGCAATTTTGACAGGTTATCACTTAATAGCAGAAAGTTATCCTTAGAGGAGTTCCTGAATATTCCATGGTAAGCTGGGGTTCCAGGCTTCATTTTTACTGCAAAGGAGACAATTTTGTGGTCTGACCTTACCACAGAAGACATTACATTAGGGAGTATACAGCATTTTCCCATATTAGTGAGGATCAGGCCCAGTATGGTTGCACCCCTGGTTGTGTACTGACAATCTGGTCCAGAATGTTTATGTTTACAAAATCCAGGAATCTCTGTGCCTGTACATTTGATGTCATACAATAATCCCAGTTCATAGTAGGATAATTAAAGTCACCCATGAATATGGTATTGGGTTTCCTGGGTCATATAAGGGGACCTATAGCTTGCAAGGTAGTGGCATTGGATTTTGCCTATGGTGATTTGAACATGGAGAAGCTCAAGTGCATTGTCCTGTTTGACCAGCTTTGAGGTATATTTATTTTTGCTGTAAATTAAGACACCTCCACCTTTAGTCCCTGTCTGGGTAGTAGCTGGTCTAAATGTGTGGAAGGCATTATAACCTTGTGTGGGAAGGCATTATAACCTTGCACTGTTAGTGTACTGTCCATGGCTTTAAACCATGTCTCAGAGAGATCCCGCAGATGTCAGCATTCTCTAGTGTGAAGACAGCTTCAAGGGAATGGAGTTTTTTTTTTTAGACTCCTAGCATTGAACAGTAAGACCTTTAGATTTTCTTGGTTTTGATTTGCTATGTCAGAAGTACTTTCAGTTTGGCATTGCCTAAAAAAGGCACTATGAGATAAGACAATGTTTTAGCTAATATCTGAAAGCCTAGTGGGGACAGATGCAGACTTCCCAGTCTGGGACACATATTCCAAGAGCTTCATGATGTCTCCCTTCATATAGTCTAGGGAGTTACATCTCAGGTCATTTACACCAATGTGGACTACGACTGAGTCATATTGGTAACTATGGTCCAATGATGTGAGTGCATGCATAATGTGGGAGATCCTAGACCCTGATAAGCAACTGACTGTGGCTTTCTCCTTACTCAGCCTGGTGAGAGGGACATCAGTGTGTCTCACAATAGAGTTTCCAATGAGCAGAATGTTGGATTGTGTGGTGGCTTGCCTTATGGGCTTAAAACAGATGCTTTATGAGATTTGGCATGACATGTGGCTGCATGTGTTGATGTGGGTGTTGTTTTGAAAGAGAGCATTCAGGGTTACTGAGGGTATTTATTTGTACTTCCTGCCTTTCCTATAACTAGCCTAGTCCAGTTACAGAGTTGCTGTATCCAGGATTGTTAGTAAGCTTCTGAGCTCCCAAGCCTTTCTGTGTTGGAGGAAAGCCTTCTAGCCTATCAGTGGGAGTGGTAAGCACTAGGTAGCCTATCCTCCATGGGAAGAGTGAGTTTTGGCCCAGAAACTGTAGTTTATTTGGCTGTTTGGGCAGTTTTCCATCTCTTTTAACTTGCTGGCTTAAAAGCCTACATTTGTACTTGTTACCCACCTTTCCTGTAACTAGTCTAGTCCAGGTACAGATTTGTTGTATTCCAGGACTATTTGTAAGCTTCTGAGCTCCCCAAGCCTTTCTGTGTTGGAGGGAAGCCTTCTAGCTTATCAGTGGGAGTGGTAAATATTAGGTAACCTATCTACCACAAGAGGAGTGGTTCCTGGCCCAGAAATTGTAGCTATTGGCCGTTTGGGCAGTTTTTTCCATCTCTTTCAATGTTCTGGTTTAAAAGCCGCACTTGCGCTTGTTTCCCATCTTTCCAGTAACTAGCCTAGTCCAGATACAGAGTTGCTGTATCCAGGACTGCTGGTAAGCTCCTGAGCCCCACAAGCCTTTCTGTGTTGGAGGAAAGCCTTCTAGCTTATCAGTGGGAGTGGTAAGCACTAGGTAGCCTGTCTACCATGAGAGGAGAAGTTCTTGGCCCAGAAATTGTAGTTTACTGACCATTTGGATAGTTTGTCCGTCTCTTTCAACTTTCTAGTTTAAAAGACCACATCTGTGCTTGTTTCCCATCTTTCCTGTAACTAACCTACTGGGTAGCACTAGAAAGCTTTAAACTGATACAAGCCTTCTAGCTTAGGAGAGAGACTTTGGAGTGATTAAGTATCAGTTTTCTGTACTTTCTTGCTGTACTTAACTGTTTTCCGCCTAAATGCAGATTTTCCAGCATTTATTGTGATTTAAAAGCTTGTTTTTTCACATATTGTACTTATTTGACTGCCTGCACTTTTAAAAAGTTGTTTTTTGTTTAAATAATTTTATTTTAACTGTTGTAGGCTACACACTAAAGTACGATAGCCTTTTCTAATCGTTTGTAGCCGTTTAAAGCTGTTTTAAGTGTATTTTTTACTGTTTTTGTCATCTTTTCAAAAAAAAAAAAAAATCCTTGTTTCTCACCTTTCTAAGCTAGTATAGCCTAGTTTTCAGGCTAGTGCTGAATTCAGGGCTGTGATTCTAGTTTCTGAATTGCCCATACCTTACTTGGAGAGAAGGAAGTTTCTCTGTTCACCTGTGAGAAATGGGAGCTTTGAGCAACCTATCTGTCCCTGGAGGAGTGGTTCCAGCCCAGAAGTTAGTAGTTTATTGGCCATTTTGGGCTAATTTCTATCTCTTTCATTCCCTACTATAAAAACCGCATTTGCATGGTTTTGCACACCGGGCAGTGCCGGTTAGCTACGGTTAAATTATTCCCGGCTCCACTAAGTCTCCTCTTCAGTTTTTCCCTTGAAACTAGTCTAACTCTTAACCTAAGCACGCAAAAAGCATCTTACAACCCAGCACTTGCTCAGACCTAATAGCTAGCACTAATATACCCTGACACTGATTGCCCAGCATGGCAAGGCTCTTTATTCACCCCTCACTAACCAAGTGACTAAGCAGCTCACCCTACTATTCAGGCATGACCAAAGGGCAACTTCCGGTGCACTCACCAGTCCAGCTGGTGAATCTGGGTATCCTGAGGCAATGTTACAACTGCCTCATGTACACAGACAACCCTTTCCTCCTACCACAAAACACTAACATATGCAAGAGATGCAATTATACAGCCAAACTGGAAGCTAAGCTGTCTCCACCCAAGACTGGAACAGACAGTCAAGAGGAGAAGGTTAACACTTGCAACACAACTCCAGCCACACACAGACCTACTAAAACAGCACTGGCAAAAAATACACATAAATACACAAAATCATACTCGGAGGCTCTAAATAAAAACCTGCAAAAGCATCAGAGACCTCCAAAGCAGACACCCAAACAACCTGCACTTCCCTTCACAAGCCAGACAGCACATAAAACACAAAATCAGTGTGCCGCACAATCACAGCCCTTAAGGTGAAATAACATACCTAACACACTAGTAATAGGTGACTCTATAGTCAGGCACACTGACGTCCCACACACTAGGCTGGACAAGCAGAAGGTTACTGTTAGCTGCCTGTCGGGAGCCAGAATCCGCCACATAACACAAGCACTCAGGTCACTCCAGAACAAGTACAAATATGACTCTGTCATTGTTCATGTTGGTGTGAAGGATCTGAGACATACCTCCCTGGACTACGTGAAAAGAGACATGGAAGAGCTCTCTGATCATGTAGCCCAGGCTGGTATGACCCTGACCGTGAGTAGCATCCTGCTCTCACCAAGAATGATACCTCAGTATGAAGAAAAAAATGATCAATTTCAACAATTGGCTAAGCTTCTGGTGTCATCAAAGGGGATCCAGTGTCTGTCAGCCTGGGATGACATGCTCGACAAGCCATGTTGCTTCACAAGAGATGGCTTGCACCTGTCACCCCTAGGCTTTCGAATACTGGCCAAGGCTTTTGCTGCCCGATAGTGCCTTTTTTAGGCAAGGCTCAAAAGTCAAATCCCCTTCCGTAAACAGCGCAATTAACAAAAAACTGAGGGTTATGCTACTCAATACCAGGAATTTAAATCTTAAAATCCACACACTCGAAGCACTCCTCAGTATGGAGAACGTTGACATCTGTGCAGTAACTGAAACCTGGTTCAAGGCTGCAGAGAGCACCCCAGCACTACCGAACTACAACTCATACCACACGTTTCAGCCACAGAACACAGACTGAAACACAAAAGGAGGGGGTGTATCCATATTCATCAAGGATACCTACACCTCAAGGTTTGTGGCGCAGCATGATACCTCTGAGATCATCATTGTGCAACTAAAATTGGACAAATCTGCAATGCAAATTGTGGCCTGCTACAGATCACCCTCCATGACCTAAGACCACCACTCCACCTTTCTGGAGACACTGGAAAACATGAAGGTCCTACCAAACACCCTAATATTGGACGATTTCAATAACCTACCATTCAGTGGGAAAGCTACTCAAGTACAAATTCCCAGGCCCAGCGCTTCCTGGAATTCATCAACTCAAATGCCATGGATCAGCTGGTAAACTCCCCTACTAGAGGAGAAAACATATTGGACCTGGTCATCACCAACATGGGTGACAGGTGTTCCACACATGAGGTCAACCCGTCACTAGTTAGATCAGACCATAAACTAATCACTGTGGATGTCCACACCCCACCACCACCCCCAACTAAGGAAACCACAGTAAAAAAATTTTCTAAAGTAAACTTCACCTTACTTAAAATAGTTGTGGTAAGTTTCACAGCCCCCATGCTAAAGGATAATCCTGCCCAAGATGCAGAAACCTTTACAAATGCACTCTATGAGCACCTACAAGGATGCATGGACCGTGCCATCCCTAGCAAAACCAAGACTCACTCCTCTAAGAGAAGGAAACCAGTTTGGTGGACCCCTGCAATAAACAGGCTATACACTAGAAGGAGGAAACTAGTTTAGAAAAAAAGGAAATCCCAAGAAGGAAAGACATCCCTGATCAGTGTCAGTAAGAAACTGAGGTCCCTCATGAAATCATTCAAGGCTAACTTCGAAAGAAAAATAGCCAAGGATTCAAAAGATAACCACAAAGCCTTGTTTAGCTATGTTAAGAATCTAAGTGGCAACTTGCAGATATGCACTGAACTAGTGCAAAATAGCACAAAATATACTGAACCTACTGATATTGCCAACATCCTGGCAGATAGATTCAGTGCAAACTTCACCCCCTCTCACCTCCAAAATGGTCCACAACAATACTGGAAAAGTGTAGTGTCCCAAAAATCACAGACGCACAGGTGAAAACAGCCCTTTCAAAAGCCAAAAACACAGCATCAATGGGACCAGATGGTGTCCCAGGCTGCATCTTGCATGAACTACAGAATGAACTAACCCCCCCACCTAAACACGCTGTTCAACCTCAGTCTCTCTCCACAAGCTACATGCCCATAGAATGGCGCACAGCAACGGTTATTCCTCTCCACAAAGGAGAGGCCACAACTGACCCTGGTAACTATCACCCCATAAGCCTGACTAGCCTGGTCTGCAAGGCTATGGAGCACATCATCATGGAACTCATTAACAAAGACATTGGGAACCTCCAAACACTTGACCCGACGCAGTTCGGCTTTGTTAAGGGCAGATCATGCCTACTAAACCTGGTTGACTTCTTCAAGACAGTCACTAAGGCCATAGATGAGGGAAAGGTGGTTCACATAGCCTACCTTGACCTGGCCAAGGCTTTTAACACCATTCCCCACTCGGGTATTACAGAAAAACTCACCAGCCTGAACATAAACCCCTACATCACGAGATGGGTTGCCAACTGGCTTACAGACAGAACTCACACTGTAAGAATAGTGGGCTCCAGGTCCGTGTCTAAACCAGTCACAAGTAGTGTCCCACAAGGCTCAGTCCTGGGACCCCTACTGTTTGGCATATACTTCTCAGAAGTACAGGCAAACACAGGAGGACTATGGCTAACCAAGTTCGCCAATGACTGCAATCTGGGAGCCAAAATTGACTCTCTGGCTGACACAGACATCCTCCAAAAGGGCCTTAATGAGACGGACACCTGGTGTCAAAGTCATGGCCTCAAGCTAAATGCCAAAAAATGCATAGTCATCCCGTCTGGGAAAAACAAAACACCCACGAATTACCACATAGGTGGCAGCCCCCTTAACACAGAAGAGGTAATAAGAAATCTGGGGACCCAGGTAGATAGTAATCTCTCCTTTGACAATCATATTGCCAAAGTAGTTAGGAAATCCTTCTATGTGGCCCATCTAATTACTAAAGGGTTCGCATCTAGAAATAAAGAGGTTATAGTGCCCCTCTACTCGTCACTCATTAAACCCATCATAGAGTACAATGCCCCATTTGGGATGTACCTCACAAGACACTTCCAACAGCTGGAAAGACCACAAAAGTACCTCACCAAGAGGATTACTGGTCTCAAACATATGTCCTATGCATCCCAACTGAAAAAACTCCGGATGTACTCAGTGGCATATCGCTTACTCAGAGGTGATCTCTGTCTGACTTACAAAGCCATGTTCAACTCAGAATGGATGGATATGCTCCATCTAAAGAAATCCAAGTCACTGCGAGCCACACGCTCTAGTGAGCTAAACCTCGCCACAACAATAAATAGAACATGCTGGAGGGATAGATTCCTGTCACAGAGACTCCTCAGGCTTTGGAACAAAATTCCAAATTACATCAGGCAGAACCTCTCACTAACACTCTTCAAGAGAAACCTTGACAAGTGGATGGGTAACAGAAAATGCACCCCTGGGATCACTTCATTGGCTCTGCTTGACAGAGGATCAGTTAATTAATCAGTGGGGCAGCGAAAGCCGACACACTCTGGCTAGACTTATAAATGCCCTCAGGCAGATAGCCTAGTACCTACCTATGAACCTATGTAGGAAGTCTTTGGAACTTAGGTTATTTTTAAGTGCCTCAACATACGTGAGTCTATTTGTCTGCTTTGAATTGTGTGTGATGGTTGCAGTGTGTGTACTACTAACAACCTTATTGACATTAGGAGTACTTTTATATGAGAGCTTTGCCTCCAGTGACATTGTGTGAATACATCTCTGACATGGTTTACGATCACATATTCGATTGTCACTTAGAGGATCGAATATGTGCGAAAATCATTTTCTCGAACTAAGAGTTCGATCACCACAACGTCAAAGCTGACATGAGCGAACAGCCGCTATTGTCAGCTTCAACACTGCGGTGCAGATCGCACTATAGTGGGGATCGGGAAATGTACCCTTACCCTCACTGTAGTGTGATCTCTGAGTTTGTATATATAAGTAGGGGGGTGGGGGTGCAGGGGGGCTTGCCCCCCTGCAAACATTATTGTTAGTTGTGGGCAGATGTGAGCATTTCAGCAAAGTCGATATTCGACATTGCTGAAATGCTCTGTTCGATATTTCGGTTACTCGGTGTTTTGATTTCCGACAATATTTGTCAGAAATCGTTGCATTCGTCTAAATGAAGTTCGCAAATATGATAGTAAACCCTCTCACATACCATATCAGTTTGTTGAGAATTAACTGGTTGTCAGTAAACATGAAGCAATTTCTACATTGCCTTAAGATGCCCATATCCACTAAGCTGGTAACGGAGATAGTGGGAGAGTTTCTATCCATGGCAACAGACCATTTTTTATTGTTTAGACAGCTGGAGTGAGACTATAAAGCAATGTCAGAAGTATCCGGTTTGCAACTCTGGAGGCATTGCTTGTCAATGCAACTAGTTGTCCTGTGTGCAACTAGGTATTGGTGAAATTTCAATGGTGTTTTTACAGGAAAATTGTCACTCAAGGTGTCTGTGCAGAGCACTTCCAAACACTTGAGGGGAAACTAATAAGTAGACCCTGATGATTTATGGATGAAGTACTTGGGCAGATATTCTGAAGTCAGAAACAAATCAAGCAGAACTTAATGAAAATAAATAATTAGTTTGTCAAGAATGATGAAAAGAGGGAAGTTGCACAAATGGCTGCTGCCTGGATACTACTAGTCCTGGTCTCACCACAGCTTCACTCTGCTGGGAAACAATACCCCTTTGCTTCTTTTCTCACCAGAAGCAAAACATTAGCCCCAATCCAAAGATGGGAAGCAGGCCACAGCCTGTTTGGTGATCCAGTCTTGTCCCAGATGATAAAAGGGTATGTAGGCTTGTTGTAGCCTTTGTGAGATGCTTTGAATAGCAACCAGAACAATCAGGAATGTCAAGCATAGGCACTCACTGCCCATCCAGAAAGAATAAGGTATCAATGCACTCTGCTCCTTCTCTCACCAGGAGCAAAATATAAGCACAAATTCCAAGCTGGCACCTATGAAGTAGTTATTAGGCTTTCCAGTGATCAGCAATCTCCAGGAAATAATATCCCTGTGTTCCTTCTCTCAACAGGAGCAAAACAGAAGCACTAATCCCAAGATGACTACTGAGAGGCAGAATGTGGACTGTCCAATAACTGGTGGTCTTGGAGTAGATGTTGCAGATTTTAAAGGTTGTTTGTCTTTCAGCTTTTCCCGGTTAGGGGTCACCACAGCAGAACTCCGGTCCACTAATGATTGGCAGCGGACTTTTATGGTGCCGAGTTACCAGTCCGATGCCGAACCTTCAAAGAAGGCACACCCATTCATGCACGCACCTACCTGCATGTCTTTAAACATCACTCGACTGCGGGGAAAAATGGGTTAATATCCTAAGAGCTGCAGTGTGCACTACACAATTAGGTATGAAAGAGGTGGCAACTAAGCTTTAGCTATCTAAGTGGAGAGTCACTAATTTTAAAAGAGCAAGATAGAGTGATGGGGGTGGGGACTTTGTATTCTGGTTCTATGGAATACAGTGGGATAGCCAATAAATTTAAATAGTTGAAGGGGAGTTATTTCACAAAATGATGTTTTTTTGCTTACTCACAACAGGCAATAAAAGAGAACAGTGAAGGAAATATATGGTCAAATTAACATAAGGGGATGGCAACTAGAAAGACAGCTGAGTTTAAAATCACAACATCACCAGAGTGGGAGGTTGGGGAAAAACTTCTGTGTGACTCAAAAGAAACACAGCTGTTGTCTTTTTCCTAGTTTAAATATGCAATTAAAAGCAGAATACAAGTAAAACACTGTGTAAAGAAAACAAATCACAATATACAAAATAGAAAAAGGCAATAAAGTAATACAAAATACAATAAAGCAAAAACAAACTAACCATTTCCCTCATAGCACATTGTGGCAGAGTCTGGGTGAGCTTTTCCAGTAAAACACAGACAACCAATTTAACAAACACTTAAATATGCAGTGCAGAGATGCCTGGATTTTTTAAACACAACCTCCTTGGACCATATTGTCAATACACCGACCAGGGTTGAAAATATACTGGAACTGGTCCTCACTAATATGGGAGAGTGCTGCTCATTCTGTAGTGTAGTGTAGTGTCCTCTCTGGTGAGGTCAGATCACAAAAAAGGTCTCCTTTGAAGCAAAAATAAAACCTGGAATTCCAGCTAACATTGGAATGTTCAGACAGAAACTGTTCTAAAGCTAACCTCCTACTATTAATCTATAACCTGGCAAAATCTGAAGACCCTTAAATCCAAAGAACACTCTTGTCTACATGGAGCTGTTCACAGAAACCCTATGCAAGCATGTTAATAGTTGCATAGAGGTAACTGTACCCAATTGGAATAAGTGTAAAACTGACTCAAATAACAAGCCACTTTGGTTGAATCACAAGATCAACAGAAGGAATAAAATCATGGCAATACTTAGGAGATGTAGCACCCAGCCGGTTAAAAGCATTCAAAATAAACAAACAACATAGAGGGCAAATAGAGTCTACTAAAGCCAGATTTGAGGTAAATTTGACCTTCAAGGCTAAGGGTAACTGCAAGGCATTCTTTAGCTATGTTCACAAGCTCAAAGGCAAGACAAAATTGTGTGCAGAGCTCATTGTTAATGGAGCCACCTGTAATGAGCCTGAAGATATAGCAAACCAACTAGCAGACAAATTCAACTCTAACTTTATCCCTCCCCCTCCCCCGCAGCCTCCCTCAGGAAATATCATAAAATATAATTTACCCTTCTA
This sequence comes from Protopterus annectens, assembly GCF_019279795.1. NCBI lineage: Eukaryota > Metazoa > Chordata > Ceratodontiformes > Protopteridae > Protopterus > Protopterus annectens. The sequence continues at coordinate 693,199,903 of NC_056743.1, forward strand.
TCACTAGGTAACAGGTCCCCGATGTTCTCTCTCTCTCTCTCTCTCTCTCTCTCTCTCTCTCTCTCCCTCTCTCTAAGGCCATCTAGAATCCCTATTTAACCATTGCCTCCAAACAGGCTTCATGCCTCACAAATGGAGAACAGTAACCATCATCTCTCTGTATAAAGGTGGCATATCTACAGATCCTGAAAATTACAGACCCAAAAGACTCACTAGTCTCATGCAGTTAACCTCCAAACACTGGACCTAACCTAATTTGCTTTTGTCAAGGGCAGGTCATGCCTACTCAACCTGGTGGACTTCTTTGAGAAGGTCACCAAAGCAATGGATGAGAGCAAAATGGTTCACACTGCCTACCTTTCCTGGCCAAGGCATTTGACACAATACCCCACTCGGGCATTGATAACAGACTCAAGGGGTTAGGTATAAACTCTTATGTCATCCAGTGGATAGCTAAATGGCTCACAAATAGGACCCAATAAATTAGAATTGGGGAGTCTACATCTACAAACAGGCAAGTCACAAGTGGAGTCCCTCAGGGATTGGTCTTGGGACAACTTCTTTTTGGCATTTACTTCTCTGAAGTCAAGGCCAATGTCACTGGGCCTCTGGATGACTAAATTTGCAAATGCTTGCAAATTAGGAGCTGTCATTGAATCCTACACAGACACAAATTTTCTTCAGGAAGGGCTGACACAGACAAACAACTGGTGTCAGAGCCATGGATTAAAACTAAATGTGAAGAAATGTGTAATAGTATCCTTTGGGAAGTCATTTAACCCTGGTAACTATCGTATTGACAACACACCCTAAGAGTTGATCCAGCACTCAGGGACTTGGGGACACACAAAATAATCTAGCCTTTGACCATCATGTGTCTACAGTAGTGAGGAAATCATTCTATGTTGCACAACTTATAAACAAAAGTATGACATCAAGGGCCAGTGAACTCATTGTTCCACTGTATTCAGCATTCATCAGACCCACCATTGAGTATGTTGCCCCCTTTGGTATGTATGTCACCAGGCATATCCCACAATTGGAATGTCCACAGAGGTTCCTCACTTAAAGAATACAGGGCATAAGTAACATGTCCTGTGCAGACTGCCTCAAGGTCCTATCCATGTCCTACAGGCTGTTGAGGAGAGATCTATACCTGGCACAGAAGACATTGCCAGACCCCTTTCTGATGGACCTCCTGTAGATCTGCAAAACAAACAGCACCAGAATTACCCATTCTAAAGATGTAAACCTTGTCTGTGATATAAACAAGACCTGCTGGAGAGACAGGTATTTATCCCAGTGACTACCCCTTCTGTGGAACAGGCTCCCCATCCATGTAAAGCAGAGTTCCTCCCTAACCCAATTCAAGCGTAACTTGGACAGTTGGATGGAGAACAGGAAATTCATCCCTGGTTTTGCACCTATGTCTAATGAACACAGGCACTTGTAGATGTTTCATCTCCCAGGCTCCTGCTTGTAAATGTTTCATCTCCTAAGCCCCTGCTTATGCTTATCAAGGGTACCAGAACTTATCAGAGATTTAAGATGCATGACTAGGCTTAAAAAGGCCTGTGTGGTCATTAGCCTGGTAAACACCTATGAACTTTTGAAGTTGTCAGTTTGGCTTAGAGTGAGTAAGATCAGTTGACTGGGTTGGCTTGGGATTTGAAGTCAGACCAGAGGGTACCAGAACCTGGTGATGATTGCTTCATCTGTAATTTCTTGGTTTAACCATGTTTCAGTAAATATAAAATGTCAGGGTAGTGGGTGGCTATCCAAGCGTGAATATCTTAAATTCTGTTGCATATATTTTGAAAGTTGACATGTTGATGTTTATTTATTTGTTTATTTATTTGTTTGTTTGTTTGTTTGTTTACTTATTTATTTAATTATTTGATGTTTGTTTAATGGGATAGTCTGACTGGGCACAGGCCAATTTTCAGAGGAGGCCCAGAGGGAAAAGCCCCAGTAGATACAAATAACAAAAGATATAGGTTGTAAATTTATTCAGTAGTAGCATAAACAAAGGGACACAAATTATACATAATACATATACAAAACTTATACATAAAAAAAATCATATATAAAACCATTTACATACACATATATGATGTACAAGATAGATGGAGCAGAGGATTTTGTCTGTAAATTTGGTGTCTCCATGATTGGTCTTAGCTGAGAAGGACCAGGGTTAGGGTGAATATCTCCACTTAGCTGAAGAGCTAATGTTGAGTAAAAGGTAGTATAGAGCCATTTATGTCTTTCTTTAAGTTTAGGACTTTATTTGTAGAGGTGGACTTGGAATTATTGGAGTATGATTGAAAGTAATCAAAGTGGTTGACCTAGTATAAGGTTGGGCATATTGAGGATTGGGCATTGGTTTTTAGTGATGGAATAGTGCATTGTGGGAGATAGTTTAGATGTAGTTTGTGGTGATAGGATGTGAGCTGAGTAATTAGCAGCAATCATGATGATATGGCTAGTAATGGACAATGGACAGAATTACTGTTACCTGAATTAAGTAAAAGTTTAAAATAAAAATCCTCTGAACATGAGAGGTTTGAGGGATTATGAGGACTGACTGTAGTGATAGATAGAAAGGAAGCAATGATGAAGTGTTTAGAGTAAATTAGGTTAAGGAAGCAATGATGAAGTGTTTAGATTAAACTAGGTTAAGTTTTGATGCATTATAATGGTGTTAGGATTTATAGTGGTATTTAAGGAGAGGTGATGTGAGTGAAAAATTAGTTGGACTGAAGGGGAAGAATTAAGTTAATTATTGTAGATAGTTGATTAGAAAAAAAAACTCCCAACTACTTCATTTTTTTAGAGATAAAAGTAGGTATAGTGGAGGTAGGTGGGAACTGGGAGCAGTGGATGGGAACAAAGTGAGACTGAGTTCATTGAGGACACATGGCGGAGGGTTAGCCTGAACAGGATCCCAGGCCATTCAGAAAACAATCAGTGAACTAGTCCAAAACAATAAGTAGAAAGAATCTTTGTACAGGTGACTAAAAAAGTTAACAATACAGAGGATTGCAAACCCAGCAGTAAGAATGTTCCATGACTGTTCAATGACTGTTTTCTCATTCTGCTTATTGTCAGAGTACCTACCCATCTCCTTTGTTTCTGTGACATCTCTCTGCACACTTTCTATTTAGTTTAAAGTTATGAACATGGAGGATCAATGCATGTCTCAGAATTTGGAAGAGCTAGCAGATGAGGGTAGGAGTGAGCAGATGCTGGCTCGCATATTCTCAAGGTTTCAGTTTGTGCAGTGGCCAGCAAGCAAGAGGACACCTGTCTGCTGCCCAGTAGAGATTACTCCAAGGCATAGTTCTCAACCTCTTAGTAAAAAAATGTGGACAAATGCAAAAATATTAGGGGGATAAAGTCACAAAAATAAGGACAGATTTAAACTATTACTCTTACAAACTAGAAAGTTGCTACAATACAGATTTTAATAGGAATAGACCAAAAATTTGAGGCAAAAATCTGGACAGTTGAGAGCTATGCTGCAATGATATTGGTGTGTTACTAGGAAGCTAGTGATGGTAGCCCTACATGCATGCATGTGGAATCATGCAGACATTAGAGCAGGGCATTGTAGCCCCCTGCAGAAATGAAGGTGTTCACATCAATCACCAGGTTTGCTATTAGGGCCTTAACAAAGATCTGATGTATGCCTGAATGATCTCTGTGGTCATCTCTCACCTTGCAACATTGATTGAGCTGAGCATGTCTGTTTCTGTGTCCGAAATGAGCGGGCTAATACAAAGCTAATGGTAAGCAGGCTTTGGGACACCAAAAAAAAAAAAAGACTTGTGAACATGACTCACTTCCACAGAGCTCTGCAATGCTTTTCAAGTGTTTCAGCTGCATCCAGAGCCATTCAGTCTAAGAAAAGAATATTTTCTTGATTTACTGCACTTGTACTTGCAAGTACAAATATGACTCCGTCATTGTCCATGTTGGTGTGAATGACCTGAGATGTACCTCCCTGGACTACATGAAAAGAGACATGGAGGAGCTCTCTGATGTTGTAGCCCAGGCAGGTATGACCCTAGCCCTGAGTAGCATCCTGCCATCACCCAGAATGATACCACAGTACAAGGACAAAATGACTGACTTCAACAATTGGCTAAGCTTCTGGTGTCATTCTAAGGGGATCCGGTATCTGTTTGCCTGGGATGACATGATCAACAGACCACGATGCTTTGCCAGAGATGGCCTGCACCTGTCACCCTTGGGATTCCGGATACTGGTTAAGGGTCTTCCCACCCCTATAGTGTCTTTTTTATGCAAGGTTCAAATGACAAATTCACCACCGTAACAGGTGCAAGCAAGCAAAATCTGAGGGTAATGATACTCAATGCTCGAAGTATAAACCTCAAAATGAATTCACTCGAGGCACTCCTTAAAATGGAGAACATCTGTGCAGTGACAGAGACCTGGTTCAAGGCTCCAGAGAGCACTGCTGCATTACCAGGCTATAATTCATACTACACCTTTTGGCCACCTAACCTGGACGGAAACATTAAAGGTGGAGGCGTGTCCATATTCATTAAGGATATCCACACCTCCAGGCTAGTTGCTCAGCATAATGCATCTGACATTATCCAAGTGCAACTAACTCTGGGCAAGACCGCAATCCAAATTGTAACTTGCTACAGATCCCCCACCATGCCCCAGGATTCCCACTCCTCAATTCTTGATACACTGGTAAATATTAGGGTACAACCCAACATCCTAATAATGGGCGATTTCAACTACCCCACCACTAACTGGGAAAACTACTCATGTACCAACTCCTTTGCTCAATGTTTTCTGGAATTCATAAATTTCAACACCTTGGATTAACTTATGCACACCCCCACCAGGGGCAGCAATATCCTAGACCTGGTCATTACTAATATGGGCGAACGGTGTTCCACACCAGTGGTCAATTCCTCATTGGTCAGATCCAACCATAAGCTAATCAGCCTAGACATTCACATCCCGCCCCCACCCCCCATTAGGGAAAAACTGTAAAAAATTTCTCCAAAGCCAACTTCACGCTTCTTAAGACAGAAGTGGCAAACTTCATGACACCCATGCAGATGGGCAATGAAGGTACGACTGCTGAATCCTACACAAATGCATTTTATAAGCACTTACACGAGTGCATGGATTGTGCTATCCCTAACAGAACCAAGATGCTATCCTCTAAAAAAAGGAAGCCAATCTGGTGGTCCCCTGCCATAAACAAACTCTATAACAGAAGAAAGAAACTGTTGCAAAAAAGAGTAAAATCCCTTGACTGGAAGAACTCCCTGGTCAGCCTCAGTAAGAAGCTGAGATCCCTCATAAAATCCTGCAAAGCTAGTTATGAAAACAAAATCACCACTGATTCTAAAGACAACCACAAAGCATTCTGTAGCTATGTCAAGAATCTCAATGGCAACACTCAGATCTGCTCTGAGTTACAACTCAATGGCACTAAATATACAGAACCAACTGATATTGCCAACATCCTGGCAGATAGGTTCAGTGCTAACTTTACCCCCCCCCCCACACCTCTAAAGGGCCCATCTCTATACTGGAAGAATGCAAAGTTCCTGTAATTATGGCTGCACAGGGAAAAATTACACTCTCCAAAGCCAAAAACACAGCATCCATGGGACCTGACAACATCCCAGGTTGCGTTCTACATGAACAACAGAATGAACTGGCACCCCACCTAAGCACCATGTTCAATCATAGCTTCACCTCAGGCTTTGTGCCCACTAAACGGCACACAGCGACAGTTATCCCACTCCACAAAGGGGGAGCCACCATGGACCCTGGGAACTACTGCCCCATTAGCCTAACTAACCTGGTCTGCAAGGCCATGGAACGTATCATCATGGAACTTATAAACAAAGACATTGGTAATCTCCCAACTCTGGACCCCCACCCGGTTCGGGTTTGTAAAAGGCAGATCATGTCTCCTAAACCTGACTGACTTCTTTGAAGCAGTCACCATAGTCATAGACGAGGGTAAGGTAGTTCACACAGCCTATCTAGATCTCGCCAAGGCTTTTGACACCATTCCCCCACTCTGGACAGATAAACTCACTAAACTAGGTATAAATCCCTATGTCACAAGATGGGTTGCCAACTGGCTCACTGACAGAACCCACACTGTGAAAGTAACAGACTCCAAATCCGACTTCAGACCAGTGACAAGTGAAGTACCACAGAGTTCAGTCCTAGGTCCTCTCCTGTTTGGTATCTACTTTTCTGAAGTACAGGCTAACACAGAAGGTCTTTGGCTAACAAGGTTCACAGATGACTGCAAACTAGGAGCCATAATTGAAGCTCCTAATGATGTGGACAACCTACAAAAGAGCCTCACTGAAACAGATGCCTGGTGTCAAAGCCATGGCCTCAAGCTCAATGCCAAAAAGTGCAATGTCATCCCCTTTGGTAAAAACTCTGTACCCATGAGCTACCACATAGGTGGTAGTCTACGTAACACCAAAAGTGTGATAAGAGACCTTGGGACACAGGTGGACAGTAGTCTCTCCTTTGATAATCACATGACCATAGTAGTCAGGAAATCTTTCTACGTGGCACACCTCATCACAAAAGGTTTCTCATCCAGGAAAAAAGAGGTCATTGTTCCCCTCTTCTTGTCACTCATTAGACCCATTATAGAGTACAATGCCCCTTTTGGTATGTACCTCACAAGACATCTACAACAACTGGAAAGGCTGCAGAAATACCTCACAAAGAGGATTACCAGCCTCAAACAGATGCCCTACGCAGACTGTCTCAAAAGACTCCAGCTTTACTCCATCCCATATCACCTACTCAGAGGCAATCTCTGCCTAACATACAAAGCTATGTCAAACTCAGAGCTGTTGGACATGCTCCACTTAAAGAAATCCCAATTAAAGAAATCCCAATCCCTCCAAGCTACACGCTCTAGGGACCTAAACCTTGCCACCACAATAAACAGAACATGCTGGAGGGATAGATTCCTGTCCCAGAGACTTCCCATACTCTGGAACAAACTATCTATCTATATCAAATAAAGCTCCTCATTAGCACACCTCAAGAAAAATCTTGATGATTGGATGGCAAATAGGAAATTCACCCCGGGGATCACCTCAGTGGCTCTGCTCGACATGGGCACAGGAAAATAATTTTCTTGGGTGGTGAAAGCCAGGGTACCTTTTGGCTAGGCTTGTATAGACCCTAGGGCTGATAGCCTAGTACCTAGTCATGAACCTATGTTTTGAACATTTTTAATCATTTATTTTTGTGGCAAAAATAATTTTTCTGTTTGTTGGCTTTTTCTAGTTCCATTTGCCTCCAGATCATCTTGCAGAAGGGTGAATTAGCCAGGGACTTAGTTGTTCGGTAGTTGTTAGTTGTTTAATCTGCACTTGAGAGCTACTTTTGCTGTGCTTTTTATTAAGAAATTCCAGGATCATCCATACTGTGGAAGAAGGTGTTTGCCTGGTCCCTGTGATATGGGAATCACTCCAAGGAGTTCAAAGTCTGGTCAATTATTGGTTAAAGGATACAGGGGTCAGTTTTCAAGCTTTCTTTCTCTGGCAATTTTTCCCAGTGGCAGTTAGTGGTGCCCTGTTTAGCAGCAAATGCTTAGACAGTAACATTTCCTATAAAGTTTGGATCAGGTCTGAAACCTGTTAAAATAGCATAGCATTGCAAAAAAATTAAGCTTAGAGCAATTATCTTGTGCATCAAATAGCACTACCATATCCTATACAACATCTTGCCCTCAACTCCAGACACTAGTTTGCATTTAGAACTGCACTACCATGTTATAGCAGTATTTACCATCTTGCTCTAAACCCCAACTACTCTAGGAGATGCCTGTTAAAACACAATCCTTAATCCTAAACAGCCCACCCTATTACAGGACTGGAAACATGAGTATATAATTTCCAAATGTCTCTGTAGGCAATTTGGTAGATTTAGGCATCCTAAGGCAATATAGCAATTGCCTTGTTTTCAGACAACCAATTAATCATTAAAGAAAATAACACAGTATGCAAGAGATGTAAATGCACAGCTTTATTGGAGGTAAAATCTCACATACGAATGAGGTTATCAAGGATATCCACACTACATACCGCTCACCACACACACATGCCATCTTATGCTGAGACAACTAAAATAAACCTTTTCAGACCTCAAAGACCTCCAAAGCTGCCTAACAACAATGCTAAAACACACACTAAAAGAAATATCAAACATCTCACATACTCCTACACCCAATTGTCTCCCAAGAGCAAAGCCCATAAGGTAAGCATGTGCTTTACCTAATACTGTTGTCATTGGGGACTCCATTTTGCAACACACAGAAGACCAACTCACCAGGTTAGACAAGGAGAAGATAACAGTTCACTCCCTGTCTGAAGGCAAGATCCACAATATCACTCACACACTCAAATCACTGCAGCACAGGTACCAATATGATTCAATCATAGTTTATGAAGCTGTAAATGACCTGAGAAGTATGTTACTGGATTATATGTAAAGAAACATAATGGTTCTCTTGGCATATGTGTTGCAGACAGGTAGAAGTCCTGCATGACTTCAGCATTCTACCTTCACCAAGGATGATGCCACGGTACAAACATAAAATGATTGATTTTAATAATTGACTTAGATTCTGGTGTCACTCCAGGGGGATCCAATAACTGTCAGCATGGGAGGATATCGTCAGCAAACTATGTTGCTTTGCACTTGGAAATGCTTTTAGATATTAGCTAAAACTTTATCCACCCCTTAGGGCCTTTTTAGGCAATGCCAAAAAGACAAAACTACCAACACAGTGAAAAAGTCTCCAAGCAATCATAAGATGTTAGTCCACAGTGCTAGGATCCTAAACAAAAAAGTTCATAACCTTCAAGCCCGCCTCACTCTGGTGAATGTAGATGTCTGTGCCATGACTGAGACTTGATTTAAAGCTGTAGAAAGTACTCCAGGGCTACAGTACCTTCCACACATTTAGACCAACAACAGTTCAGACTGGGGTAAAAGATGGAGGTGCCTTATCTACATTAGCAAGAAACATACCTCACAGATGGTTAACAGGATGATACCATGGGGCTCATCCACATGCAAGTCACCATAGATAAGGTGTCTCACCACATCATGGCTAGCTAAAAATCAGCCTGGAAAACTCAGGAAGACCATTAACAGTTAGGAACTATTGTAAGGCAAACTACATCCCTATACAAACATGTGAATGGCTGCATAGAGGCTGCTGTACCTACCAGACGTAATCCCAAAACATACATTAATAATAAACCCCACAAGTAGACTCCTCAACTAAACAGGGTATATAATAAAAAAAAAAACTCATGGGCAAAATCAGCACTAGCAGCTCCCTTAAATAAGTGCTCTGTTATACAACTAAACAAGAAACCAAGAGATCTAATTAAGTCCAACAAGGCTAACTACAAGGTCAGGACAGCCTCACAAGCTAACGACAATCAAATGGCCTTCTTCAGCTATGTCCAGAACCTTAAAAGTAACACAGCAGTGTGCTGAACTGGTAGTAAACTGTACTACTTTCACTGATGAGGAAACAATACATGGCAAATCTGGCTGATAAATTCAGCTCAAACTTCATCCCCCACTTCCCCCAGCTTCTCTGAGTGAAATCCCCTTCAACATACTTCCCCCCAGGTGCTGGCAGTACTCACTAAAGTCAAGAACAGTGCCTCTGTGGGTCCTGACAACATCCCTGGTTGCCTCTTGGAACAGTCTCAGACATGACCTATCAAGACCTCTTGAGGCACTCCAACTGTAATCTTGAAACAGACTATATTTGAGGTGAATGAAGGACCACAACAGCCATTCCTCTCCACAAGGCAGACCATCAGCTGACCTAGAGAACTACAGACCTATCTGTCTAATAAACCTAATATCCAAAGCTATGAAAATAATAAACAAGGACATTGACAACCTATAGACACAACACCTACTGCTATGTGGCTTTGCTAAGGGAAGATTGTGCCTATTTAAACTTGTAGACTTCTCTGAGAGGATCACCAAGGTAATGGATGAGGGTAAAATAGTGCATACTGCATATATTAAGCTGGCCTAGGTATCTGGTACAATAGCCCACTCAAGCATTGTTGACAAACTCTCTGAACTAGGCATAAATCTATGTAAAACTTAGTGGATTGCCATCTGACTCATAGACAGGGTCCAGGAAGTCAGGATCAGTTAAACCACCTCCACCAAGAGACCAGTGACCAGTCACCAGTGTATTACCCCAGGGCTCTGTGCTGGGCCCATTTCTGATTGGCATCTACATTTTGGTAGTCAAGGCTAACGTTGAATGCCTCTGGCTCACCAAGATCGCAGATTACTGTAAATCTGAGCGCTATTATAGATTTCCCCAAGATACCAACATCTTGCAAGAGGGCTTAACACAGACAAATGACTGCTGCCAAAGCCATGGCCTAAACCTCAATGCCAAAAACTGCATTATAATGCCTTCTGGGAAACTGTCAACCCAAGTTAATTATGCCATCAATAAAGCACCTCAATGAGCTGACCCAGTAGTAAGGAATCTGGGAACATACGTAGACAGCAATCTGGCCTTTGACCAACATGTCACCCAACTTATAGGTAAGGCTATGGCATCCTGGTGAAAGGAACTTATAGAACCACTCTATTTGGCCATTATCAGACCTGTTATTGAGTACAATTCCCCCTTTGGCATTTACCTAAACAGACATTTTGCAACTTGGAATGCCCACAAAGGTTTCTCACCAGGAGAATACAGAGCATGAATACCCTCTCCTACACTGATCGCCAAGGGCTCTGTCTCTGTAGTCAGTCTCCTACACACTGCTGAAAGGGGATGTTTGCCTGGCTTACAGGGCTTCCTCACATCCAGCCTGATGGATCTGTTGCAAAACAAACAGCACCAGAGGCACTAGATCCTGTGATCTGAACTTTGTTTGTGACATAAACTGAATGTGCTGGAGAGGCAGGTGTGTTCTAAAAGATCCCCACACTATGGGATAGGCTCTGCATCCATGTAAACCAGAGCTCATTCCTGACCCTATTCAAATGAAATCTTGACAGCTGGATGGGAAATCTTAAATTTACCACAGTCTAGACCCCATATTCCTTATAGACAGAGACAGTCAGTAAAAAAAGTATTATCTTAACTAACACCCCCCCCACACACACACACACACACACACACACACACACAAATCCCTTAGTTACCTCCCTAGTAACATGTCGCCTCTCATAAAGACACCCATCATACTCTGGATCCAAATGGGTTTGAGGTGTGTGGCTAGACTTGTAAGGGCCTTAGTGACTGTTAGCCTAGTAACAGTCTCTGAACTTATAAACCTGTGTGCCTTTCCAATACAGCTCTCGGCACTGCTGTCCCTCCTGAGATAATGTAGAGCCTAATGAGGCCCTTGTGCCACTGCCATACTTCCTCCCATCTTCCTACCAGTCTCATGCCCTTCTCCACTGTCCAATGTGGAATCAGTCTTTATACTAATTCATCTTCTTTTTCACATATTGGATTTTAGTTAGTCAGACATCTGAGAATGCTGCAATCAGACCCCTGTTCTTGCATTTGTCTCTCCTCCATGGTCCTATTTGTTTCCACCTCAGCTGTCTCATATGGCTAGACATTGGTGACTATGTACACCATAACTTACATCCATTCTTCATATTAATGACCAGTTTGGACACATCCTTTCATACCTTGGTAAGTCTAAGCCCCCAAGAGTAATTTATGTGAAACTTCATCTCAACCACCTGCCTTGACAAGACTGTTAGTCCCCTTGGTGACCAAGTCTACACTTACCAAACCATGTTTTTTGCCTTCAACTGGTCTTCTGTTACACTTTTGTTCAGTGACACTACTCCTGTCATCCTTCAGTCATTCCCACTGTAGCACCATCACTCCTGCCCTCCTAATTGTCCTTACAAGTTGCCCTTCTTTCATTGTTGCATATTACCGCTGTCCCATGCCTACCCCCAACTGCTTCTCATTCCTGGATCTTTCTTGTTATTTTCTCAGTCATCTTCCTGATTTGTTGCCCTTCTCTTCTTTCCTTCCTGCCCGGCTTCACCTGTTGATACCTTCTCTTCTCTGTCTTCAATGCAGGAACTAGTTTCTTGTCACAGCCCCAATCTGTCAACAAATTCTTTCTTCTCCACTCCATCACCTGATAGTTCAGTGATTAATTACTCCCATTCATTAACACCCCATCTATTCCTCCTAGGATATGTCTACCTGTCTATTGCCACCTATACTGTCTCTCTGCCCACTGGCACTTTATACTACTATTCACCACGGCCACCTCTTCTGCCTAAATCTACTTCCTTTCCCTCTGACTGAGCTCCTCTCATTGTCAACTCCCTTCTGCTTGTCCTCTCACAGTTGCCATCTGCATGGCCTTCCTTGGCTCTGCTGCCCCTTCACTTATCACTGCTGACTTCTTCAGTCACTCTACTTTGGTTTCCTTCTCCCTGTCATCTCTTTCTCAGCTGTCACTTCTACCACAAACCTTTCATCCTTCCTTAATGTCTGAAAATCCCCTGTGCATTGCTTCTCGGCTATCTTCCTATCTTCACTCCACTTGCTTGTATGTCTCTTAACTATCTCTGCCTATGTCATCCTCTTGTCTGTTTTCTTCCTACTTTTCTCACCTTGCTCTTTTTTCTTTTCTCTTAATGTACCATCTTACCCACACCCTCTCTTATGTTTTTCTTTTGAATATCCACTCCACTGCTATCACTAGTTCCAATATTTTCATTAACACCCCATCTATTCCTCCTAGGATATGTCTACCTGTCTATTGCCACCTATACTGTCTCTCTGCCCACTGGCACTTTATACTACTATTCACCACGGCCACCTCTTCTGCCTAAATCTACTTCCTTTCCCTCTGACTGAGCTCCTCTCATTGTCAACTCCCTTCTGCTTGTCCTCTCACAGTTGCCATCTGCATGGCCTTCCTTGGCTCTGCTGCCCCTTCACTTATCACTGCTGACTTCTTCAGTCACTCTACTTTGGTTTCCTTCTCCCTGTCATCTCTTTCTCAGCTGTCACTTCTACCACAAACCTTTCATCCTTCCTTAATGTCTGAAAATCCCCTGTGCATTGCTTCTCGGCTATCTTCCTATCTTCACTCCACTTGCTTGTATGTCTCTTAACTATCTCTGCCTATGTCATCCTCTTGTCTGTTTTCTTCCTACTTTTCTCACCTTGCTCTTTTTTCTTTCCTCTTAATGTACCATCTTACCCACACCCTCTCTTATGTTTTTCTTTTGAATATCCACTCCACTGCTATCACTAGTTCCAATATTTTCCCCAAAAGTACCACTTTCCTTCTACAAACCACATATCCTATTCCACCCTAAAGACAAGTTAATCTGTGACTCATTCCCTGAATACACTGGCCACTATTAATAGGCAGTTAGCTCACAGTGCTGTAAAAACAACTTGAGTAATAGAAATGCATATGTAGGAGGTAATTCAGGCACACAAGTACTATGGCAATTTGCAGACTAAAAATTTCACTGTGCAACACATAAAAGTAAGCATATAACAATATGGAAATGAGGTCCCCATTGCAAAAAGGCATGATCATGCTACAAATTCTTTCATTAAATGTGGAAGAGTATGTCAGAAATACATAAAAGAGGCATGCTGTGCCACAGTCTTGACCATTTCTTAACATAAAGGATTTATGGTGTTACAGGCAAATAACAATGCTTGAAGTAGCAGGTGCTTTATCTGAACAACACATGTTAGGGTCCACTCTTGTAGCCAGTGATGTTTTGCACTTCAGGCTTCTTTGCCATTGCAGATTGTACCATAATAACATTACCTACAAACATACCTTTCAACCTGGAAACATCAAAAATCTGGACAAAGACCCATGAAAAATAGGTACAAATCTGTATGCCGATTAACATAAAATTTGCATACTGCCAGAAAAATATGTATTAATGTATGTGTTTAGTGCTTATTAGAAGCTAAAAGGGTTAACACATTTCATTCTATTTTATGTACAGCTTAGTTTTGTATGAAATTACAAGATGCTTTTCAAACTGCAGTATGCTTTCTGAAAACTGCAAGATGCTCTCTGACTTAGTATTTGCTAGCACAGCAAAATTCATGTTTGTGCCTTTTGGAAATGTACTGAGAAGCAGGTGATTATCTGCTAGGTCAGGAAAATAATGAATAGAGCAATACTGTTTTCTATAATGTTATTGACTTTGAACAATCAGCCCTGTTCGTGTTATGAGAACATGCACAGCTGCAGAGGGAAAACATACAGTTAGACAAAAGACTGCTTAAAGAAATGGACTATAATCTGTACTTGCTTTGTGCTCAAATTAGCCATAGTACCTTGAATGGTAACATTGCATAGTGAGAACTTGTATCTAACCAGTGGTCATCAAGGCCACATTGTTTTTCTTAGGAAGTTTTTCATAAAATCATGGACAAACAGCTGCTATGAAGTAATGATGTTAGAACTTGTGATCTGTTATGTCAGTCTGGTAGGCAATGTCTTGTAAGAAATGTATAAGAATGGCTTCACTTCCTGATTCTAGTTAGACAAACTCTGTATTAGCACGTTTTTGTCTCCTTGCTGCAAGATTAAAGTGCCTTAACCTGAACCTGCCATGTATTGATCTTTTTGAAGTTGTTTTTTTTCCTTTGACAGTTTTGGTCCTTCGGACCGGAAGCTCTCACTTCGACTCAGGTTAGATGGGCCCGGTGGCATGAAACCGTACGGGGAAGAGACCACATCGGTTCTTCTGCACTGAAAGACCTCCGACTGAATTGTCGTTCAAAATAGGCCAGCCACTGTTTCTGATCTGCGATTGGAGGACGAGTCAACGGTTCCACCCGTGAAGTAGACGATCAATCACAGAGGCTCAGGTAAGGAGGAATTTACCTTTTTTCTGTTTTAGATCAGGGACTTGTTACAGTATTTGTTTTGTCAGATTTGTCTTGTGCAGATCAGGGACAAAAAGATTGCTGTCTTGTCACAGATTAGGGAAACAGAATAGGTAGGCAGTTGATTCTAGATAAACTGTGAAAAAGAGAAATCGTGGTACCACGTGATAAGAAGGGTTACATAACATTTTTAACTTTTTAGAACAACATGGGAAATAGGTACACAAAAAGATCCCGAGATCCACCGTTAACCAAAGACGCAAAATATATGCAATTACAGCATGCCGATAATGTTAGATACTATACAAAATGGGTTAATAAATATGAATTTTATGGCAAATTAGAAAAATCCTTGCTTATTAAACTTATCAAACAGCTTAAAACCAACACAAAAGGTCAGGTAAAAAAGCAACGCCAATTAGGCATTCCCCGGGCACACAGGTGGCTTGAGGAAGCAAACCGCAAGGAACAAAAAAGTAATAATTTAAAAGCAATGTTTCTGAATAAAGATGACAATAACTTGGTAATAGCATCGGCCCCTCCGCTTCCCTTACCAGAATATGAAGTGAGTGGACAAACTGGTCCACCTCCGCTATACCCGGCTGTCCCTGCAAAGCCAAAACCGTTTGTCAGAGATCTCGTCGAGACTAGGTCTCAAACACGTAAAATAAAAGGAGATATGAAGTTATACCAAATGAATGGAAATTCGAGAGCTATGAGTGAAGAAGAGATATGTCCGCTAATAGAAGTACCAAATCCTCACGCAGGACAAGAAGGGCAGGACCCAACTATCCTGGTATATAGGCCATGGACACTGGAAGACATCCGGAAAGCCACAGAGGGAATTCCCCATCCGAAAGTTAATTTTAGAAAATTCTTAGAAGACTTACAGGGCATGAGGTTAAGTTATCATTTAAATAGGGAAGAAGTAGAGAAAGTAGTCAGACAAATCGTAGGTCCAGATTGGCACATGATCAGTGGCAACTGGAATCCCCGTGATGCAGAACATAAGCCACTCCCACATAGTAACGCAGAGCTGGATAACAGAGTGAAAGGTCTGACAGACCGAATCTCTGAGAAATGGAAGCCTAGGGCAGACTGGACTTGCATTAATCAATGCATCCAACAAGAAGGTGAAACTGTTGATAGGTATTATGCTAGATTATTAGAATGTTTTAATAACCATTGTGGAATGCAGGTACCTGAAGACCAAACACAAGATTCCCCATATAAGCAGCAGCTAAAGAATGCATTTTTGAAAGGCAGTATTGCACCCATCAGTAGTTTCATTACAAAACACATGGTAGATTACCGTACAAGTAGATTAGTCATTACTTGAATATGCAAGACATGCCGAAAGGCATTTTAATAACAAAAAGAAAAAGAAAACCCAAGTATTTGCAGTAGAAGATGGAGCAGAAGTCTTTGTAGTACAGTCAGGGAGGAAGGGCAAGAAAAATGCCCAGGGAAACAAACAATCTGATAAGCGATCAGAGGAGTTTGAAAAGAGAAAGAAAAGGGGTGAATGTTTTAAATGCAGGAAAAGGGGACATTTGGCAAGGGATTGCAAGCAAAACAAGAAGGCAGCCACGGAAGATAAGGAGGGTGAGGACTGACTATATGATAGTCAAGAATCACTAGAAAGGAATAATCAAGAAAAGACAAATTTAAATGTGATAGAGGGGGCAGAGGATGTGATAGAAGAAATAGAGGATGTGCAAGAAATCACAGACAGTGAAGAAAGTGAAATTTTAGACTTAGCATTATTGAGCCTAGAGCTCTACTTAGCAGACACGAAACCGGAAGTAACACTTCTGGTAGAGGGGAGGGAAGTTAAATTTCTGTGTGACTCAGGGGCATCACGGACCCTGATACAGCCTTCCAAACTACCAGAAAATTCAGAATCACTTGATTACATATTAGTGAAAGCAGCTAATGGACAGCTGTATCGGGAGCCATTCTCCCATAACATAGCAATAACTGATCCTGTTTCAGGGATGACCCAGAAAAGCAAAATTGTTGTTTCTGCAAAATGCCCAGTAAACCTTTTGGGCAGAGATCTTATGCAGATATTTGGCATAACAACAGCTCCAACTATGCAGGGTATGTAAGCACAGCGACAAATGGATACTTTTGTAGTGCGATCGGAGGGTGAAACATTTTACTGGTACAGCCAGGACTTGGTTACGACTGGTCCAGGGACAGTAACCGAAGAACTGATGAACGTAGCCATCAGTAAGTCCCCCTCCCTTGACACTGATAAACAGCATTTGTTGCACTGTACTCTGTATTATTGCAGCACACCGGGACCTGATAAGGAATATGAGCAAGAACTGTTTAAAAACCATGCAAACAGATTAGTATTGTGTAATCTGTACTGGGATACAGAAGGGAACAGTGTAATTAGCTGTTCATTGCCCCAGGAATTTTTTGCACTTTATAAATCTAATCGACTACCACATGTCAGTTTGACTAAGGACAAGAATGTGAAGTGGGCAGACCTAGGAGAAAAAGTCACGAGGTGGGAAAAACAGACAGAGTTAGAACTGTCAGAACAGGGAGTACAGAAGCAGACGTTAAATTGGATAACACAGACACACCCAGCTGTGCACTTGCAGTCTAGCGAGGACAGCTGATTAGCACTCTTACTAGAAGAGGAAGAAAACGCTTTACGAAGCATACCAGAAACTCTCTGGTCAACAGGAAAATCAGATGTAGACTTATCCGTACAGCAGGACAAGTTACAATCACGTCAAAGTCAGCATTTAGACCACAAAAGAGACAGTATCCCTCAAGAAAAGATGCAGAAGTAGGAATTAAACCTATAATAGCAGCTTTGCTTAAGGAAGGAGTACTGGTAGAATCTCCCGATTCACCATGTAACACACCCTTATTTCCTGTTAGGAAAGCAAATGGAGAATGGCATATGGTCCAAGATTTACAAGCTGTAAATGACGCAGTAATACCTAGAGCACCTATGGTGCCAGATCCACACACTTTACTGAATGATTTAATGCCTCAACAGAAGTATTTTTCTGTGGTAGATATTAGCAATGCGTTTTTCTCAATACCGATACACCCTGACAGCCAACATTGGTTTGCATTTACATTTCAGTGGAAAAGGTACACATACACGCAACTACCACAGGGATATTGTGAAAGCCCAACAATATTTGCACAGGAAATGGCAAGCAACTTGGTGGGATTTGTCCCACCGAGAGGCAGTCAGATTTTACTTTATGTACATGACATCCTGCTGGCAGCCCCCGCCCAGCAAGAATGCAGAGAAGATACCATAGCATTATTACAATATTTAGCTACTCAAGGACACAAAGTAAATAAAAACAAGCTGCAACTTTGGAGAAAGCAGGTTAAATACCTGGGATATGTAATATCCAAAGAAGGCAGAATATTAGATGAAGATAGGAAAATAGCGATTTTACAAGCACCCAAACCGACTACCAAGAAGGAAATGATGTCCTTCCTGGGTACGACTAATTTTTGTCGGAGTTGGATTCCAAACTATGCCTTGGAGTCTGCTCCACTGACCAACTTGATATACAAGAAACCTATGGCAGCACAAGATTTATTACAATGGACACCAGAAGCAGAATCAGCTTTCTGCAGACTGAAGCAATTGATAGCATCTTCATTAGTTTTAGGATTAACAAACTATCATAAACGTTTTTTCCAAACTGTAGATTGTAAGCAAGGTTATATGACATCAATGTTAACACAGCAACATGGGGACAAGCAATGTCCCATAGCTTACTACTGATCACAGCTAGACCCAAAGGCACGATCCCTACCCCACTGTGTACAAGCAGTAGTCGCAGCTGCAATGGCAGTACAGGCTTCGGCATCAGTAGTGTTGTTCCACCCTCTCACATTGAGAGTGCCTCATGCAGTCGCAATTATTTTACTGCAAGAAAACGTAGCATATCTTTCTCCTGCTAGACATCTTTCCTGTATGACTATACTGTTGAGCCAACCTCATATGACAATTGAACGACGCACAACTTTGAATCCGTCAACCTTGCTCCCAACCCTTGTGGATGACACACCGCACTGCTGCCTGCAGGAGATTGAGCAAAAGACACTACCTAGAAAAGATCTTATGGATGTTCCCTTGGATGATGCCGACGTGACATACGTGGACAGCTCATGCAAAAGGGGTCCTACAGGGCAGAATTTAGTAGGGTATGCAGTAGTTTCTGATACTGAGATTTTAGAAGCAAAGTCTTTACCACATAACTTATCTGCACAAGCAGCAGAATTGATTGTCTTGACACGGGCATGTACCTTAGCAAAGGGTAAATGTGTAAATACTTTTACTGATAGCCAGTACGCTTTTTCTACTGTACATGTTTTTGCACAGCAGTGGAAAAATAGAGGAATGATAACATCAACTGGCAAACCGATTACTCATGCGCAGTTTATTTTGGATTTATTAGAATCTATTCAGTTACCTCAGAAAGTAGCTATTTGTAAATGCGTAGCTCATACCAAGCAACAGGATAGGATTTCAAAAGGTAATGCGAGAGCTGATACAGCTGCAAAGCAGGCAGCTTCAGCTTTAGAAGTATTTCTTTTGAGTGAGGAATTACAACCTTCTGAGATTTTAGACTTAGAAATGTTGAAAACAATGCAGACACTTACTACGAAAGTAGAAAAACAGAAATGGGTAAAATGAGGAGCAATTCTTGAGAAAGGGTTGTACATCTCCAAGGAAGGAAAACCGATTTTGCCGTCTAACTTGTTTAGATATGCAGCTTTGTTGAGCCATGGGCAGTGCCATGTCTCAACAGGGGGGATGGTACAGTTAGTGAATCGAGTATTCACAATGTATGGATTTACAAATTACACTCAAAATTTTTGTGCAGCATGTCATGTTTGTAATAAGCATCATGCACAAGGGGCATTGAAGCCTAAGCAAGGGAGTTTCCCTACACCACCGTACCCATTCCATACTATTTGTATGGATTTCATAGAACTGAACAAATGCAAAAATAAGAAGTATTGTCTTGTCATTATAGATGTTTTCCAAATGGGTGGAAGCTTTTCCAACCAAAAATCCAGATGCAGCTACTGTTGCAAAAGTACTTATTAAGGAAATTATTCCTAGATTTGGCAAACTGGAAAAGATCTACAGTGACAATGGCACACATTTTGTAAATCAAACTATACAACAATTGAGCCGATTTTTTGGTATTTCTTTGAAAAACCATTGTGCATATCATCCACAATCTGCAGGACTAGTAGAGAAGCACAATGGGATCCTGAAGGGTAAGCTTAGGAAAATAGTCACTGAAACTCAAAAGAATTGGGTGCACTGTTTGCCTCTGGCACTGTTGAGCACGAGAACTGTTCCAAATGCAAAGGGGTTAATATTATTTGGGAGGGCATATTATGTGCCTCAGTGGAAACCTCTCATGCCTGCAGATCAGGAGGCCGACAGTTCACTCGCAGAGTATATGAGACGACTTTTAAATAATAAACAACTTTTGCAGTTAAATTCTGTTTCAGATAAAGAACAGACCAGACCATTGGAAGCAGCAGTACAACCAGGCTAGTGGGTCTGGGTGAAGGTCGTGAAGAGAAAAAACTGGATTTCTCCGAAATGGGAAGGGCCATTTCAAGTTTTGCTGGCAACACCCACTGCAGTCAAGATACTGGAACGTACGTCCTGGATTCACTTGACACACTGCAAACTGGTCAAGAACTTTGAACTGGACAAAAACCTTGTTACTGTTACATGACAAGAACAAAATGACCAGATATAGAATAAACAGGAATGCAGAACAACCTCAGAAATATTGCATGATCATCCTGTTAACTATACTGGTAACAATGATCTTTTTGCTGTGGCCTTTCCTTTCTCCAGCCACACAAGCTGAACTGAATAAACGTGATGCATTACTCATAGACTGGCATCCGAACTTTAACACTTACCAAGCAATTAAATATGTGTATGCTGAAACTTTTAATGTTTCGAATTGCTGGATTTGCACAGCTATACCAACAGCATACGGGGGATTATTAATGACTGCTGTCCCCCTAGTGGTCAATAAGACCTGGAAAAATTTGATTTTTGATACTACACCTGTAAAATCACAAGATAAAATAGCATTGTACCTGCCTGTTACACAAAAGGGAATTGTATGTTTTTACAAAAATGATACTATTCAGGTGGGTTGGAGCAATTGCAATGTGTCTGTTTCTTACAAAGTTGTATCAAAGCTAATAATGCAGGAACTATTTGTGATGCACACTATGACTCATATTTAGAGTCAATGCATAGATCTGTTAGTGAAATACAGCATAATCCTGTTCTTTTGAAGCAACTTTCTATTATTGATAAGAAAATGTTTCATGCAGTGCAAGTATATATCAATACTAAAGTAGAGAATTGTTATTTTGTGTGTGAGAAAAAGGCATACAAATGGTTACCTGAGAATTGGTCCGGCAGTTGTTTTTTGGGTTACCTGGTTCCGGCCATACGACACAATGCAGTTTTGCCTCGAGGAAGAATTCGAAACGTCAGAGAGGTCACCAAGAAACCTGGAAATCCAATCAAGAGACCTGAAAATCCAGTGGGACGAATCGAAGCAGGCTGGAGAAACCATAATTCCGTAAAGGACAAAGATAAACTGACACACATGGACTTGAGTGACACTATTATATCCTGGGCAGGCATAGCTCCTGCATATGGCGCAGTAAAATCGATTTGGGAGCTGAGAAAACTGTCCAAACTTCTCAAAGTTATGAGCAATGCAACTTTTTCTGCTCTCGAATTAGTAACTGATGAACTGAACGCTATGAGAACTGTGGTGCTTCAAAACTGCATGGCTCTCGACTTCACCCTAGCGGCAAGAGGTGGTAAGTGCGCTTTAATAAAAGAGGAGTGCTGCTCGTACATTCCAGACAATAAACACGAAATAGATGATCATCTTGAGGTGATTCAGCAAGTGTCAGCCATGACCAAACCAGGCCCAAACCCTCTGACGGACTTTTTCCAGAATTTGTTTGGGGGGTGGGGTACCATCCTAATGAACATCCTGATTGCCATTTGTGTGGGATTACTCCTATTAGGAGCATGTATTTGTTGTGGTATTCCCTGCATGAAAAGACTAATCAGAGATTTTATAGACATGTCAGTTTCTGAGACTTTGTATCAAAGTACTGAAATTGAAGAGTTGTTGAAGAGTGAAACACTTTCATAAGTTTAAACTGAATGACTCTCTTAACTGCAAATCCTGAATGGAAGAGGTTAGGAGAAGAAGCAAACTGTTTATGCTTTTGAAAATAGAATAAAAAGTATTAACAGGGGGGAAATGTCAGAAAAATATGTATTAATGTATGTATTTAGTGCTTGTTAGAAGCTAAAAGGGTTAACACATTTCATTCTATTTTATGTACAGCTTAGTTTTGTATGAAATTACAAGATGCTTTTCAAACTGCAGTATGTTTCTGAAAACTGCAAGATGCTCTCTGACCTAGTATTTGCTAGCACAGCAAAATTCATGTTTATGCCTTTTGGAAATGTACTGAGAAGCAGGTGATTATCTGCTAGGTGAGGAAAATAATGAATAGAACAATACTGTTTTCTATAATGTTATTGACTTTGAACAATCAGCTCTGTTCGTGTTATGAGAACATGCACAGCTGCAGAGGGAAAAGATACAGTTAGACAAAAGACTGCTTAAAGAAATGGACTGTAATCTGTACTTGCTTTGTGCTCAAATTAGCCATAGTACCTTGAATGGTAACATTGCATAGTGAGAAGCTGTATCTAACTGGTGGTCATCAAGGCCACGTTGTTTTTCTTAGGAAGTTTTTCATAAAATTGATAGTTCAAGCAGAAAATCATGGACAAACAGCTGCTATGAAGTAATGATGTTAGAATTTGTGATCTGTTACGTCAGCCTGGTAGGCAATGTCTTGTAAGAAATGTATAAGAATGGCTTCACTTCCTGATTCTAGTCAGACAAACTGTATTAGCATGTTTTTGTCTCCTTGCTGCAAGATTAAAGTGCCTTAACCTGAACCTGCCGTGTATTGATCTTTTTGAAGTTGTTTTTTTCCTTTGACACATACATAATTATGTAACCCCACAGACTCCATTGGAATTGTGGGATACCAACTTTTAAACACAAACTGTAGAATAGACAACCAAAATATGATCATGAACCACAAAATAAGCAGAAGAACAATACTGATTTATTTATATTAATATTTAAACTTGTGCAAAACTATAATACAGTTTTCTTTTATAAAAATAAAACTAACTGTGGCTGCTCTTCAGCCTTCTTTATTAAACAACACAAAATATAAACCAGATGCATCCATTCTTTAAGCTATTGGTTTGAGCATTATTATGTCCCTGGCAATCCATGTAAATCAATACATCAAGGCAGAGCTATATAGGCAGATGAAACATAAGTATATAGCACATTTTTATAGCAGTCGGGTTTTAACAGTTTGTTTAGGTATGAAATGCAGTCAAACATATAATAATGTTATTATAGATAATAGTTGAGATGAGAATTCTTGTCAATAACTTTAGATCTAAGAAGAAATGCATGTCAGATTTATTGCAGTCTGCACTAAATCGAGGTCAAATTAAGCAAAGCACATAATCCCCAGGATACAGCAAGCTCTGCACGGTGTGCAGGAATAGTGCAAGAGCTGCTGCAAGCAATATGACTGCCGTGCGATCCAAGAATAAGCTACGGGGACATGCATGAGTGCTCCTGCACTATTCCTGCATGGACACTGCCCCTGTATGCTAATTACCTCATTTGCTGGTGAAAAACATGCAAATGAGGTGAATTAATGATCCAGGAAGCAGGCAGATGTCCGTGCAGGAATAGTGTAGACTGCAGACATGTATTCAGCCAGTAGCTGAATACATTTCTGCAAACTACAAAACGGAGGCATGACAGCTTGTACAAATGCATGTATTAGAAGGGTTAGGCATGCCAAAGGCCAAAAATATGGTCATAGGCATGAAAAATAAATTAAAAATTATAAAAATTTGCCGTTTTTTCTGGTTGGCAAATTTCAGCCATTTAAGCGTAGGGCAGCGATGCGCAAATGGGATCAGCCCGCAAAATAATAAAAGAAGCTGGAAATAAGCTTTTAAACCAAAATCATAATTTATGCATAACACAAGACCATGGAATAGTGGTTGATTAGGGGGAAGGCTGAGTGTCAGATTTGTCACCATGCATTACTATGCAAATGAGGGCAGTGGTACTGAATCACAGATTTCCCCTAGGTGCTAGCTTGCACCCAACCATGTAGGTGCATTAAGACCATGGTGTACGACTAAGAGCTAGATGACTTCATTAGGAGGTGTGTCATGCATGCTGTAAGCCAATTACACAGGCAGCAGTCCAGCCCACCCGGGTCTATATTAGATGAATGAAAGTTCATCTTAGCAAATGCTCACATGAATAAAAATCCAGGTACTCGAAACTGCAATTGTGGGGGGCTGCTCCCCCCACACCTCCCACTAAATATATATTCCAACTCTGAGATCGCACCACAGTGAGGAAAGGGCAAATATTCCCATCTTCACTGTACCGCAATCTCACAATTGCAGTTTCGAGTTCTGCAATTTTTGCTCATGTGAGCATTCGCTAAGATGAACTTTTGTTCATCTAATATAGACCAGCCCACCCCAGCACACTACTATAAACTATGCAAACACTTTACCCTCTGTTTTTTCCCCACAAACTCTACACCACTGGTGTAGACAAACAGGGACTTTTTACCTAACAAAAGCAGAAAAATGATAGGGGCTGCTTTCGCTCTCATAAATCAACATGTGGAAGAGGCTGAGGGAGGTAAGGATGCCAATGCTGATGACCAACCCACAGTGAGGAGAAGGATAAGAGTGTACAGACCCACGGTGACCTACCAGGGGCTACATCAGCTAGAGATAGTGGAGCACTATAGGGTGGACAGGAACCTCCTACAGCAAATTGTTGAGCTGTGCTGGCCACGCTTCAAACACAGAACCAACAGAGGGGAACCCATCCCAGTGGATACCAAGGAATGTGTAGGCTTAAGAATACTAGCCACAGGTACCTTCCAAAGGTCAGCTGGGGATATCATGGGGATCTCACAGGCATCAGCATCCAGGGTACTCCATCAGTTCCTGGATGCCATGTCAGCACATGCCGGTGAACACATATATTTCCACAACACCTCTGAGGCGTTGACCAGCAATATGCATCTCTTCCACCAAATAGCAGAATACCCAGAGGTAGTGGGTGCTATAAACTGTATGCACATACACATCAAAGCAACAGGGTAGGGTCTACATAAACTGCAAGGGCTTCCCCTCCATCAACTGCCAGGTCGTGTGCGATGCCCAGGGCATTATAATAAATGCGTGTGCTGGCAACCCTGGAAGCTATCACGACTCCCACATCTGGCATATGGTGCAGCTGTACCAGAAATTTGCCAATGGGGACATCCCATATGGCCAACTAGTGGGAGGGTGCTGGTTATGCACTGGAGCCGTGTCTGATGACACCTATCAGAAATGCACACACACCCGAACAAGAACTCCATAATGAGGCATACCCACAGACCAGAATCATAATAGAGCATGTGTTTGGGTTGTTCAAGTCATGGTTCCAGTACCTGGACATATCCGATGGAGCCTTGAAGTATTCACCTGCTACATGTACCCAAATTTTCATTGTATGTGCCATGCTAAACAATATGATCCTGCAGAAACAGCTGCAGCAGGAACAGCATGGGACAGGGCCACACAGACCCCACCACTGCCAAGGCCAGCACAGTCACATAGTGACTCAGAGGATGAATAACCTGAGCTTGCCCCTGTAGGCAGAAGGCGGTGTGCCCAGTATGCCCGGCCTTGGAAAAGAAGCAACACATAGCACATACACTGACACAATAGGAATCCAGGGAATGACACCACTCTCTGACTCACACATGCAGTTAAAAGGAATGTCAAACATGACATTACCTGTGCCTAACCATGTATAGGGAGTGTACTATGTGCATCTGACATAGTCAGCCTTCCAGCACCATCCTCAATACTGGCACAGCCACAAGGTAAGTCACTTTCACTATCAATTGCTGAATGGAGTAGTATGTTCTGCTTCTTGTATCTATGGTACGTATGTGAGCATGCATGGGAATCGGGTGGCTGAATGGGATGGCAGCATATAGTAGACACCTATATGGGCAGCATGAAATCCATAACAAATACTGGTGTCAACATAGTAAGCAGTACTAGACAAGGTGACAAAACCCACTGCAGGACATGTGGTGGGGAAATGTGTGTCCATAGGACACACACATGCATGTCAGTGAGGCTCACATACCCAACAACAGTCTCAGCCAGCAGGACAGGTGTAGACAACAAAGAAAGGCTGTGCTAAGGCCTCCAATTGATATTGATATAAATAGTTTAACAGTCATAGTACATGAAATATAAAATATATAATATTAACCTACCCCTAAGGGACAATCAACCAGAACAGCAGTCCACTACTGTGTAAATTAATAAATATATAACATATATTAAAATAGAAAATAATGAATGCATGGATATATATATATATATATATATATATATATATAGATATAAAACATACATATATAAAAAGATATAACAATCCATATGCATCAATACCTAAAAAACCTAAGAAGAATATCTCCTATTATAAGGTACTATAAACATCTAAAACACATACATTATATACAACATATATGACTGTTAAACTATTTACATTTTATTGGTTACTATATGGCTTTAGGAATCCCACATTAGAAAAGGAGATGGTTTGTACACATAATTTGTGCTCATACAGTTTTTAATGAAATACAGTGTGTTTAAATATGAGTATTTAAATGTATAGTCATTGGGCGTTGATTATGAAGGCTATATGCTCATGATTATTCATGAGGTAAGTGGGCTGATTGGTCCAAGCTGTGAATGTGGGTTATTTAAAATGGATGGTTATATTAACTATGTTGTATTTTCATAGATTAGTACTAAGCTAATTGCCCTTGTGAGCCATTTTAAGCCAAGACAATTATCCTTTCTGGGACTTAAACCCTGCACCTTGTGTCTGTAAGGCAAGCACCTTAACCATTAGGCAAAGTCTCCGAATTCGGAGATGAAAGTGTTTGATTGGAACATTTTACTACATTTTATTTCTTTTTTTGTGATTAAAAAGTGTATTATTTCGTATTTGGAAGTCTGGTTACTATTTTGGTTGGTGCACTAGCTTCCTGATTGGCCAAATTTGTTTTTCATTAGTTTGTTCGTGTTTTTTGATTATTTGGTTTGATTATGACTTCGGAGACACAGGGGATGGAGTCTCAACAATCACTGTTTTTACTACATTTTAGCTCAGTTAGAACAGATCACACAAAGGCTGGACCACATTGAGCATGCCCAAGTGATGTCAGCTCCAAATGGAAGACGAAATCAGGAAGTGCTGACTGCTTCGGTGAGTTGGGATGAAGGAGAGAGTTCCATTCAGCATTTTTTGGATGATAACAATGCGGATTTAAACATAAGAGGTCAGAGAACACAGAATGGTGCTTTTTATAATAACCAGCTGATGGTTGGTGGATCAGACAATTCGGCTGGTTTGAATTCAACTTCCCTGAATCAACGCCCACAAACTGGCATGAATATGGTGGGATAAAACCTCTGTAAAGGTATACAGGTGAACTTTAATGTGCCTACAAATGGCCCTATTAATGTGAATGAATGGCTTGAACAAAATCCGGCTTTTCCTACTGGTGAAATTGTAAGTGTTTGTTCATATAAAAATAACTTGCAAAAATTGGATTATTTGTTGCTTAAAATTAAAAAAGTCCAATTAGACAATGCCTATTTTAAAGAATACTTGAGATTAAGACTGGTGCCTAAGGGGTTGTGTGTGTGGTGCTTCCCCACAGGCTTAGTGACAAATTCTCCTTTGCATAAATTCTTTTTATGTTTGACCACCATGGCTCTGAACATATGGAGCTTGTGGTCAAACACAATGATATGTTATTAATTGATTTAATAAAAGAAGCAATGGAATTGGATTCTAAGATTGTACAGGACACTGCACACGAGGAGAATATTTTTGATTATAATCGTATTTTCAGAAGCATTGAGCATGAAATGATTTCTATAAACAACAGAAAAATGAAGAAAACTGAGAGGGATAGGGCCCAATATAATGCAAATATGGCCTACCCTCTGCCTCCTAAGTCACAAGTATGGAATGTAAATTTAAATACAGACTTTACCTTCAAATAATCAGGATTCTTTTTTGGACCAAGAGAATTTTCCTCCATTGAGGAGGTCCGAGAGACTGAGGGACAGACACAGCCAGAACAATCAGGGTCAAGGGACATTTTCTATGAATGAAGGGCGGGGGGGGGGTCAATCAACTTACCGGAGGGGAGGACGTTGGGGGTGGAATTAATTTCACAGGGACAATTGTTTGACAAATGTTCTGTTTTTAAAAATTTTAGAGGTGATTTTAATGTATTTAATTTTTCAGCTGTACAAATTGATGTCAATGTTTATGATTTACTTGCAAAAGGGTTAACATTTGTTCCTTTTAGAAACTATAATTTAGCTAAAACATTGGTAGATTTGAAACAGTTTACAAGGAAATTAAATTTTAATGTTTTATTTAAATCAGTGGAACAAGTGAGTAACCCTTTGCACATATCTAATACTTACAATCCACCCATCCATCCCTCTGTTTCAACTTTTGAAAGGTTGTGTGAAGTTGACTTGAAGAATTTATGGAGAAAGGTGTGTTGGACGAACCTGAGTGATGGTAAGTCTGAGGGGTTAACCAAACTGAGGGCAAATAAGGATGTGAGAGTGATCAAACCGGATAAGGGAGGGGAGATCATGATTATGGACCTATGTGATTATAACACAAGAATGAAAAAAACTTTGGATGGGGTTGCATATAAAAAAAATATCTTTGAATGAACTTAATAGTACCTATAATAAGATTCGAAATGAGTTGAAGGATTTGTTCATTGATGGTCATTGGTTCCCTGCCGAGTACATACAAAAATCAGCTGATGCTATTGCTTACCCCGTCTCAATACTAATCAATCGAACCATAGTAGAAGCTAAAATTCCCACCATCTGGAAAATATCCTATGTAATCCCACTTCACAAAGGAGGCAGCTCTACTGAATTCTTCAATTATAGGCCAATAGCTATACTCTCTCCACTTGCAAAGATTATGGAAAAATGTATTCATAGACAATTCATGCACCACCTAATCCAAAATTGCCTTATGGCAGACACTCAGCATGGCTTCCGTCCTCATCACAGCACTACTTCAGCCCTCCTAGCCTTTACTAACACCATAAACCATAATTGCAACAATAATTATATATCCTCAGCCCTCTTTTTGGATCTTTCCAAGGCATTCGATATGGTTGATCACCAACTTTTAATCCACACCCTGCAAACATTCTGTCTAGATACTGGAGCCCTCCAATGGTTTCAATCCTACCTGGATGGTCGACAGCAGGCTGTCCTCTGGCAGAACAAACTCTCTAACCTTCTACCTAACACCCTCAGAGTACCACAAGGCTCTATACTAGGGCCCTTGCTGTTCTCCATCTTCATTAACGACCTTTATACTGTCATCCCAAAAGTCAGCTGTATCCAATATGTTGATGACTCTACTCTGATTTGCTCAGCCACATCTCCAGTAGAGTTATGGTCAGCTACCCAGACCACCTTTAATACAATAGAAAACTGGCTTTCTGAACATCGTCTGATCCTAAATCCCAATAAAACTAAAATGCTGTTATTTTCACCAACACATAGGTCTACCGCTTTCACCTTTACCATAAAATCAAATGATGGCACAGTAATCTCCCCTGACCCATCTACAAAACTATTAAGTGTCATCATAGACAATAATCTCAAATTTGACCTACATGTTAACCAAACTATCAAAACCATCAATAAAAAACAAGGGTCACTTTACAGAATAAAAGCCTTCCTAACCCCTCCAGCTAAAATTGCCATAGCTCGCTCTCACCTTCTTTCAACCCTTCTGTATGCGTCCCCTCTACTCTCGAATTTGAACAAGACTGTCCTTAACAAACTCTCAATTTGCTACAACCACATTGCCAGGTTTGCCACTGGGCTGCCTTTTAGGACACATCATTGCATCAATCTAAATCAGCTTGGTTGGCTTGAACTACCTAGCCTAATCCAGTATAACCAACAGGTCTATAAAATCCGGACAATACTCCTGCACTTAAAAATATTATCACCCCCTATAACAATCCTAGACCGCTTCGATCCTCTAACAAACTACTAATTCAGACTAGCAAAATTAATAACACAGCCGGTGATTTTTTCTTTGCAAACTCTGTAAGTAGATCCTGGAACTCACTTCCAGCTGATATTACCTTACTTTCCACCTTAGGTCAATTTAAAACTAGACTCAAACAACATTTGTCACTTAACTGGCTATGTCAATGTATCAAGCCTGGCTAACTCGAATGTGTAAAAATCTGTTAACCAGTTTACTGTGTAATTTAATTTAATCCTAACTTGTGCTCAGGACTAACTTTAACCTGTGGAACTTGTTTAACTTGCTTACTTATGTAATCTCTGTAAATAATCTGTTTGTAATATGTAATGCTGGTATTATGTAATGCTGTATCTGCTTACCCTTGGAGCTTTTCTCCCTGGGCCTCCACTGAAAATGGACATGCATCCAGTCGGACTATCCCGGTCAACAAATGTAAAATAAAAAAATATAAATAAATGGTTCCATTTCTATTGATGAATTTAATTTTTGTCTGTTCCCCATCCAAAAATTCCTTGTATA
Source organism: Protopterus annectens (assembly GCF_019279795.1). NCBI lineage: Eukaryota > Metazoa > Chordata > Ceratodontiformes > Protopteridae > Protopterus > Protopterus annectens. Next base: position 693,230,743 of record NC_056743.1, read on the forward strand.
TTTGGTCTGCCAAAAATACATAAGAATATTTCGGATCCTCCAATGCATCCAATTGTGGATGGGAGAGGTTCTATTACATACCCCCTTGCTAGATTCTTGGATATTAGGTTAAAATCTCTTGTGGCTGATGAATCAAGTCTATATAAGGATTCATGGGATATTTTGCATAGAATTAATAATCTGGAATTTATGGATATTGGTTTGCGCATCAGTATAGATGTTAAAGATTTGTATACCTCAATTCCTCATGATATTGGGGTTGAATGGGTATGTGAATATTTGTTTGAAAAAGGAGTCTCTCAGCCTAGTATCAACATGTATGAACAACTGTTTGAGTTGGTCTTAAAAAAAAATTGTATATATTTTGAAAATTAATACTTCATCCAAACTGTAGGGGTGGCCATGGGCTCCCCTTGTAGGGGGCTTTATGCTAATATAGTCATGCTACAGTGGGAGAAAAAAATTATTTTTAGTTCTCCCTTTTTTAACCACTGTAGAATGTATGTAAGATTTTTGGATGATATTTTTATATTTTGGGATGGGCCTGAACAGTTGATTGTTGAATTCTTGGATTATATTAATGATTCAACATTGTTTTTGAAATTTACACACACAATTGGTTTGAAAGAGATTTCTTATTTGGATGTTAGATTGCTGAAAGATTGTACATTAAGAAAATTCCTTTCAGAGATTAACCATAAAGAAACCTACTCCAATAGTTTCTTGCACTTCAATAGTTCCCATCCATATAAACAAAAAAGAGGAGTAGTGAAAGGACAGTTTGTGAGGGCTGCCTGAATGGTTTCTTGTTTTGAGTAATTTCTTACTGAATGTGAACAATTAAAGAATATGTTTTTGAAAAGGGACTATCCAATGGATTTGGTGAACAACCTAATGTTGTAAGTTAACAAGAGGGAGAGAGGTTTCTTTCAGGCTATCTTAACTTGTGAAAATAAAGTGGTATCCCTTAGTGGAATAAGTACTAATGTTGAGGAAGGGAGGCTGATGCCTAATGAGGATCATGGAACGCAGGGTATGGATGTGCGTAACAATAATAATAACTTTAAGTTTCGTGCAGCCTTTATTACAACCTATAATTTGGAGAGTAAGGAAACTGTGGATATTTTGTTTAAAAACTGGGTTATTCTGTCCTCATGTAGTGAGGTTAAACAATGTGTTGGGGAGAAACCTATGGTTGTCTACAAGAAGGGCAAATCTCTTAAGAATATATTTGAAGGTGGGGACCATACACAGACTGGAGGACACATGAAAAATGTTGCCTATGTAGGTATTGTGAATATATAATTGAAGGATCCACCTTCAGTATAAAGAAATGAAGCATTATGGCAACTTAGAACCAATGCAACACAATGGCCAGGTTTGAATGAGGCCCTTTCAATTACTTGCTTTCTGAAATTAAAAGCACTTGAGAGATGATAGTATGGTGTTTTTAATATTTAGGTTTTGTAAATGGGATTTTTTATTTACTTTATTAAGGTAAAACTTGTGTTCCAAAAAGGGAATAGGAATTTTAAAATTATGTGGTATAAAATGTATGTGTTTTAGATGTTTATATTATCTTATAATAGGAGATTTTCTTTTTAGGTTTTTACTTATTGATGCATATGGATGGTTATATATATTTATGTATGTACATATTTATATAATTTTATATATGTATATATTTATATATTTTTTATATATGCATGTTTTATATTTGGATATATATATATATATATATATATATATATATATATATATATATATATATATATATAAATCCATGTTATCATATATTTATTCATTTACACAGTAGTGGACTGCTGTTCTGGTTGATTGTCCCTTAGGGGTATGTTAATATTATATAGTTTATATTTTTTATTTCATGTACTATGACTGTTAAACTGTTTATATTTTATTGGTTACTATATGGCTTTAGGAATCCCTCATTAGAAAAGGATATGGTTTATACACATAATTTGTGCTCATACAGTTTTTAATGACATAGAATGTGTTTAAATACAAGTATTTAAATGTACAGTCATTGGGTGTTGATTATGAAGGCTATATGCTCATGATTATTTATGAGTTAAGTGAGCTTATTGGTCCAAGCTGTGGGTGTGGATTATTTAAAATGGATGGCTATATTAACTATGTTGTATCTTGATAAAGTCTCCGAATTCGGAGACAAAAGTGCTTGATTGGAAGATTTTGCTATATTTTATTTCTTTTTTTGTGATTAAAGAGTGTATTATTTCGTATTTGGAAGTCCAGTTATTATTTTGGTTGGTGCACTATCTTCCTGGTCGGCCAAATTTGTTTTTTCATTCAGATGTAATATCTGTCACCATCTGACAGATGGACATGGCATGAATCTGGGCACAGGCATACAAACAGTACACAGGTGGAAGTACCCTAGACAGAGAGTGTATAAAATGTTACTGTCAAATGGACACACCTTTGGATTTGTACATACAGGTTAGAAGCACATTAGCTGGCTGTGTGGTATGGAATACTGATGTAGTCTGGCCAAACACTGGCAGTCCACAAAAGGCACAGGTATGATGTACTGAGAAACTGCTGATGTCCCTGCACAAGCCAGCATAAGGGAAATGCCCCACGTATATCTGTGAGTCAGGTGCAAGTAGCTACCAAAGCGCACATGCGCTCAGCTCACTCCACCATCAGCCACAGGTAACTCACAGGTCATATCCCTGCTGTTGGGAATGAGTACAATATGACCCCCACTTCTGTATGGGAATACCCACAAAATGCAGCATGCTGAAGAGGTGTCCCATGCAGGTGTGTCCCTAGCTGCAAGCAGCACCCTGCCAGCATCCACACCAATGGATTAATAAGGACAGAAACTATTGCCATTAACACCTTGCACACTTACCTTGTCACCCCAGGGGAATACAGTGGCTTGCAGCCTGAGACTGTAGGAGTGACAGAATGCACTGGCCTGCTACAGATGGCCTGCATCACTACCAAATGCCCTACAGTCCTCTGTCAAAGGCCTGTGTTTTGTTCACACTGCCAATGTATGTTATCTCATGGACTCCCAAATAACAACATAACACAGTCAAAACCAAGATTCACTCAGGAGATGCCAAATAAGGGACCAAGACCAGAAGAGCAGTCAGTTAATAATCCAAAACAGCTTTAATCGCAAAACCAACCAAGCACACTTAAACGATGTACATCAAGATTGCGTTTTTGAGCGTCTTCATCAGAAGCCAAAAAACGTCTTTCCAATGAACACTCTTATATAGACAACATAATCAGTCCATAAAAACATCAATTGACAAATTCAATTGAATAATTACACAATTAATTAGACCTGACTTGACATATTGCACCAATGCCCAAAATACAAGAGAATATGAATGACTAGTTTGAATAAAAGGTTGAAATAAAAATAAGACATAAACACACTTTAAAATTCTCAAACACCTTCTTGTGATTATATTTTATACTGAACAATACCAGCCATTCACTTGAGATAAAAAATAGTAAACAGGTTAAAATTACTCAATGGTGTACCGCCATCTACTGGAAAATAATGGAATTGTAATAGCTGAATCATAACTTTGCAGCCCTTAAATTAAGCACGGGGAGAAGAGAAGGTAAACCATGTCATTCAGACCAGGGTTCTTGTTCGCCTCCAAAATAATCTGCCAATAAAGTTCCCTGTATTCTAACTTGGTTTCCCACATACCACCTCTGACTTCTTTAGGAACTACTTCAAGAACAAAAAAATAAAAGGAGGCCTGTTGACAGATGTGTGTGTGATGAAACAATGCATTATTTGCATTATGTTTTTTAATTTCATAATGGTGTTCATAAATTCTAGATTTAAGCTTCCTCTCTGTCTTCCCCACATAGAAGGAATGACAGAAATGACAGGTAGCTATATAAACGACACCATTAGTATTACAGTTGGAATATTTAGTACTTACAATCTGCCTGTTTCGACTAGGAATATCAATGCTAGTACTGTTGGTAATATACTGGCATTGAGAACAAGAGCCACACTTGAATGTTCCAACCCTACCTGTTTTGTCATTATGGTTGGAACTGCCCCCAAACTCAAACAACTTCTTAAAATTCAAATCTTTTCTGTATATAAATTTTAAAGGCTGCTTATGTATATAATCCAAATCTGTAATCTGTTTAAATCTATCCCATTCTCTAATAACTGTCTGTATAATAACACCCGAATCTCCTGTATAATCCATGATGTAGGCTTGTTCCCAACAATTCATAACATTCTTGTTAATAATGGGACTAGAGTTTTCGTGACTCAAAATTGGTGCAAACCTCCCATTTCTCCCTTCCAATACCTCTTGAAACATCTCACAAACCAGTTTATCTGGGTACCCCCTCTCCCTAAACATATCCATAATAAATCCAGCATCATTTATAAAATCAGTTTCATCTGATGTCATACGACTGGACCTAACTAATTGTCCCTTAAGTAGATTCTTCTTTTGGAAAAAGGGGTGACCACTGGTGAAATGGTGGTAGGAATTTGAAAAAGTTTTTTTCCGGTGTATTTTAGACTTAAAGGAATTATTAGACTTAATCAATGAAACATCCAAGTAGATACATTCTTGGTTATTTAAATTTTACGTAAAATCTAAAAAATTGGTTTTACTCTTGAGGTAAGCCAAAAATTCAAAAAATCTTTCCTGGGAATCTATCCACAAAATACAGATGTCAACAAGAAACGTTTGTAAAAAACCCAACAACTAGCATATTCACAATTGTTAACAAATAAATTCTCCCACCATGACAAAATAATATTAGCATAAATGGGGGTACACTTTGCCCCCACAGCTACACCCCTTTCCTGTTTATAGAACTCCCCTTCAAAATACATATACTTATTTTTAAGAATGACTTCCAAGAGCAAAAGGCAGGTCCTAAAATCATCTGGAGAAAAACCACCATTCTCCCTCATACTGTCCTCCAACCATAAAAGTCCAGTATCATGGGGAATTGAACCAAATAAGTCCACAATGTCAAGGGTCACAAAAATAATATCTGAAGAATAAAGATTGGTTTTGACCTGCCTCAAAAAATTCCATGAATCCTTTTGAACCGTATTGCCCTTATTAGCCAAATCTTTCAATTTCACATCAATGAACTTGGCTAAAGGGGTAGTAATAGAACCCTCAGAAGAAACTATAAGTTGAATGGGGGGGTCACTAGGGTCTTTGTGAACCTTCAGAATTCCAAAAACTGAAGGGACCCTAGGATTTTTGTTGTTCAAAAAATTAAATACATCATTATCTATAGAACATTCAAACAACAAATCATTAATGAAAAGGATAATTTTGAATTTAGCAATATTAACCTAATTGACGAAGGCTCTAGAATACTTAGAAGTATCAAGTAAACAATCTTTCATCTTGGATTCATATAAAATAGAATCCATAAGAACCGTTCCACCCCCTTTATCTGGTTGCATTATTCTTATTGATTTGTTGTTTTTTAAGGAATTCAGTAATTGATTCTCATTTTTAGATACATTAGAAAACATCCTATGCTCATTGATAGTGTTTCTAATCTCTTTTTCTAATAACTTTTCAAGATTTTTGAGCTGTGGATGAAGGGGGGATTGATGATACTTTTTTTCTTTAACATAGGGGGTTCACAAGGGTTGGGATTTGTGTCATGAAACATTAAAGACAAGTTTTGTTTCCTTAAAAAAAGTTTTAAGTCTACAATAGCTCTTGGAACACTCACTTTCCTAGTAGGAATACATTAAAAACCTTTAGAGAATAAATTAAAATGGCCCAAGTGAATATCCAGGGTACTGTAGTTAACAATTTTGTAATTATTAAACTCAAAAATATATCCTTGTTGTGTAATACTAGTGGTGGGTAGTAAAACATTTACCTCCTCGTGTTCACTCTTTGATTATGGTAATTGCAAAACACTGGGTTCTGATTGCGTATCCTTTCTGACCTCCGAATAGGGGGTGAATGGTCTAAAGGGATATCTCGATTGTTAGTTAAAAAAACATCTTGTGAATTTTCTAAATTTGCCCCTTGCTCCACTGTTAGTGTATTGTGTCTACCACCATTCCAATGGTTGCCATAAATGTTAAAAGGCCTAGGTTTAGGATAGGCTGTCCCTTCCTGATATTCCCTGATATCCCTCTCCAACTTCCCTACCTTTCTTTTCATGTTAAGAGTACATTCCTTATCTATTTGTGTAAAAATGTTATAATATAAAACCTTCTCGGATTCAATAGTAAACAATAAATCATTAATAATGCTGGTATTGATAGAATTAACTTTGTCTAAAAGACAGGTTCTAACCCTTTCGTTTTCTGCCAAAATGGCTTTCACCACCTCCAAACCACATTTATCAAAAATCTGAATCAATTCTTTATGAAAAACTGATCCCTCCTCGACCCTGTTGGAAAATTTGCAGACCCACAAACCCTTAGGAACTATATTTTTGCTTAAACATTCCTTTAAAAAGGTGGAATCACAACCTAAATGCTTATATTTGTCCATATAAAAATATAAAGTTCAAGGTTGTCCCTGTAGGTAGACATATCGGTAGCTGAATGGTGAGAAGCTGCTTCAGAAAAATTTAAACAATATTTCCTGTCCAAAAAAGTGTTGTAATCAACTTGATTTTTGTATTTTGAAGTCACCTTGGTTCCGAGATGTTCGTTGTTCTTTGGGGGCTACATGATGTCCAGTTGGTATTTCACCCTCGTCGACCCTACTGGAGCATAAAAGGTTAGGAAAACCATCAAAATCATTGTCCGTTTGGTCCAAACCAGCATTAGAAACTTCACGTACATTGTTCCGGTTTGCAGTACTAGTGGAGGAAGCATTACTCTGTGTGCAGGTGGTTACAGGCAAAACCGCTCGACTGGGAATCAAAGAAACTATAGAATTGCACACAGGAGTCAGTAGCTCCACCAACTGGGAGAGCTGACCAATCACCTTCCTCAGTTCCCCTCTTTTACTATTAGACAAATCGTTGTCGGTCTCTACCCCTGGCAACTCCGCCATCTCAAATGAAACCAAAACCACGCAATGGATAACATAACACAGTCCACAGAACACAAATGCAAGGCCATGTTGACAAGTCCCAGTAACATGTCAGCCATGTCCTACTGCATAAACTGTAGACCAACCCCTAAATACTTCTGGGATGAAGTGATAACTATAGGGATCCTTATCAGATATTATTTGCATAATGTTAGGAAGAGGATAGAATAACAGAGGGGGGGGTAGAACCATGGATGCCATGGAGTGTGTGAAATCTGAAACTATGATGTGTGCACATACTATCCCTGCCTGCAAACACAGGAATGGGTGGCTACAAATCTGCTCGTAAACCACAATGTGAAGGGGTAATGGCCAGAAATATGAGCCCTGCCTCTGGGTAACCTGTGTGAATCTGTACAGCTGTGAGATATGACCAGAGCATGACATGGCCATTCTGTCACATTGATAGATGTACAAGCATGGGATCCTCAGCCACCACAGTACCAAAGTGCTGGACCATTTAAACAGACCCATCAGCAAGTGTCTACAGCTCCCCCTCTAGTATGGCACGATTGTGCAAGAATGTGTAGGCTGCAGACCACAATACTGGACACAGCTTCATTCATTTTATATTCCCCAGGAAATTACTGTGAGCAAATATGTATATCTGTCAGTAGTTGATGACATAAAACATCAGAGTGTAAAACAGTATATATGTCTGAATATCTCTGCTAACACCAAAACCACGTAGCAGAAGCAGCACAGACACAATTATTTACAGTATCCCACTATCCTTTCTCTGTTGTGACCCCATATTGTCAACCTATCTACAGATATCCTGCAGAAACAGGTTCCTAGCTGTAGGTGTAGAACACAAATGCCTGCAATGGAGTACAACCTACCTGGAATGGATTCACACATTCAATACAGAAGGTCATACTGGGCATGCTCCCACACTTAGAGAAACGAAGCTCATGTCTGACAACAAAATACAGAAGGGTCATACTGGGCATGCTCCCACACTTACAGAAATGAAGCCCATATCTGGCAACAACAGTGGACTATACATATCTGTCAGTCGCAGATGTCTGTGCACACACTGTACATTGCACACCAGTCATGCTTTACACACACATTGGATAGGAATACACACATATATCCAAGGACAACACACTATAATAGGTCAAACCATACACATACATAAATTTGGGGAAGAGAGTGACAGACAATGACAAAGAGCTTCCCATCATGAAGCCTGTCCCACCCAGCACACATCCAATTGACCAATATCACATGATGTGCAAATGTCTATCACTGTAGACATTTGCGTCTGGTAGCCTTCAGCACTATAGTGTCTGTAGCGCTTGTGATAACTGTGTAACTGTATAACAGTACAAGTCATTATTCATCTAGCAGTTATATGCACAGTCCTGTCAAATGTAAAGTTGTGTATGACTGAGTTTTGTGTGTGTGCTTCCAGAGGAATGGTTTATGGCCCATTCACACACACTGCACTCCCCATTGCCCTACTTCAGCTAGCCTGCTGATGTCAGTCACCTTGAAATACCCCTTTGGAAAAGGAGCATCCCTATAAGCTTTGTGGTACGTGCAATAACTGTGTAATGCTACAGTATGAAGTAGTAATTAGGTAGGAGTTATAATCCCAGACATGGGAACTGTGAAACTGTGTGTGTGTGTGTGTGTGTGTGTGTGTGTGTAGAGATCAATGCTTTTGAGGCCATTCACAGTCACTACACTTTCCATTGCCCTAATTTAGCAAGCCTGCTGATGTCAGTCACCTTGAAATACACCTTTGGAGAAAGGCTAGCCCTGTAAGCTATGCGGTGCATGCTACAACTGTGTAATACTGTACTGTGATGTACTAGTTACTTAGGAGTTCTAATCCCAGACATGGCAACTGTGAAACTCTGTGTGTGTAGGAATCAATGTTTTTGAGGCCATTCACACTTTCCATTGCTCTACTTTAGCAAGCCTGCTGATGTCATTCACCTTGAAATAAACCTTTGGAGAAGGGCTAGCCCTATAAGCTCAGTGGTGCATGCTATAACTGTGTAATGCTATAGTGTGATGTGCTAGTTAGGTAGGAGTTCTAATCCCAAACATGGCAACTGTGAAATTCTGTGTGTGTAGGGATAAATTCATCTGAGGCCATTCACAGTCACTACACTTTCCATTACCCTACTTTAGCAGGCCTGCTGATGTCATTCACCTTGAAATACACCTTTTGCAAAAAGCTAGTTCTATAAGCTCCGTGGCAAGCGTATAACTGCATAATGCTACAGTGTGATGTACTCGATAGGAGTTCTAATCCCAGACATGGCAATTGTGAAACTCTGTTTGTGTAGGGATCAATGCTTTTGAGGCCATTCACAGTCACTACACTTTTCACTGCCCTACTTTAGCAACTCTGCTGATGTCATTCACTTTGAAATACACCTTTGGAGAAGGGCTAGCCCTATAAGGTCTGTGGCATGTGCTATAACTGTGTAAAGCTGTAGTGTGATGTACTAGTTAGGTAGGAATTCTAATCCCAGAGATAGCAACTGTGAAACTCTGTGTGTGTGTAGAAATCAGTACTTTTGAGGCCATTCACAGTCACTGCACTTTCCATTGCCCTACTTTAGCAAGCCTGCTGATGTCATTCAACTTGAAATACATGTTTGGAGAAGAGCTACCCTTATAAGCTCTGTGGCACTTGCTATAACTGTGTAATGCTATAGTATGATGTACTAGTTAGGTAGGAGTTCTAATCCCAGACATAGCAACTGTGAAACTCTGTGTGTTTGTGTGTGTAGGGATCAATGCTTTTGAGGCCATTTACAGTCACTACACCTTCTATTGCCCTACTTTAGCAAGGCTGCTGATGTCATCTACCTTGAAATACACCTTTGGAGAAGTACTAGCCCTATAAGCCCCATGGTGCGTGCCATAAATGTGGAACAATGTAATAGCAGTAACTACACAGCTATGGGTTTGAATTCCATCTGTGGCAAGTATTTGCATGTGTACCTCAAGGTTTTTGTCCCTATTTACAGCCTGTACACTTCTCCAAGCCTGACTTTAGCAGTCCTGCAGGTATCACCCACCTTACAAGTATCTGTGGTGAAGTCTACAACATGTCAGGTCAGTAGTGCATGTTTAACCATAATGGTCTGTAAAAGTTGTTAGATAGAGGTTTGAACCTCCCCCTGGCAAATGTAAATGTGTGATTAGGGTGAAATTATTTTTGGGCTCTCTCACCCACTACATCACCCAATACCTGTATTTACAAGGGCTGGTGATGTTCTTCACCTTAGAAGCATCTGTGGCGCATACGATAAATGTGGTACATTATAGTAGCAATGCATAGCTAGGTAGGGGTTTGAATCTCAGTACTGACAAGTGTGTGTGCACATGTGTTTGTCATCAGTATCCTGTGTTGAGGTAGCTGTAATTGTTTAACAAGATTCATTGTGGGGTGGGTTTTGCTAAATTCTTCCTTGACACCTGCTTTTGTGGACAGCCACATGTACTACACTTACCCTATCCCTCCTTAATCACTGTTGCTGATGTCGCTCATCTTCAAAGATACCTTTGGACAGCTCTCCAACATGTAAGCTTTATGGCACATGCAATAACTGCATAGCAATGTAATAGCAATAGATAGGTAGGGATTTGAAACCCAGTACTGGTAAGTGTGAGTTTGTGCGTATTATCAGTGTCCTGTGTGGGTGGTGCGGTGATTGTGTAATGACATGGTCCACTACAGTGTCGGTTTTGCCACATCATCATATTGAAGAGCTACATGTCCCATTGTCAACATTACAAGGCCAACATTTTCCAAACATTGTAGAGATTCTAGTTGACAATCCTCAGCCATAAATGTGTACAGCCATGTGAAATTACCATGTGACAGTATGGAATAGTATGCAATATAGGCAACTGTCATAATGTCCAGATACCACTCTCCACCCATGGATCAGACACAAACATGCTTAGCTCTTACTCTCCTACCCCCTTCCTTTTTTACTTTGTCTCTGTCTGTCTCTCTTACTCTCTCTCTGGTGGATGTGGAAATGTACACCTGCTTTGCTTAGGCAGCAGCTTGTGTTTTGTAAGTGATGCTCGTGATCAGCTGATGGCCTGTGCATGAATGTCAGTCCCCCACTAGCTGATTGCATGTGGAACAGCGGTGGCATCATTCCTATAGCCAAATACATGGAAACACACTCCTACAACTAAGAACATCATGTTGGTGTTGGCCCTTTTCATTCACTGTGAGCAGAACTTCATGTGGGTGTTTGACAAACAGCATCACAGAGGGTAGTTGGATATACCTCTTACAACATATACTGTGGAGACAGGCCAACAGGCAAGAGGGAGATGTTCCAGACATGAGGACAGAATGTTAATATTGCTCTTCTACATTTGAAGTAATGTTGGTTTAACAGGGTTTGTGTGGATATGGCTGGTCTACATGATTTAATATCTGTCATGACAGTGTTATGTGGTTGGGGAAACTCCCACCTGTAGGGCTGTCTGCAGACTGGCCAGTGTTTGGAGTCTTACATGTGTTGTGTTACTCACACATTTCCTATCTTTAGAAATGCAGTAGCATACTCCGAGGATTGCAGTCAGTACATGGTGACAGCCATGTGAGTTACTGACTTCATATCCCTCAGTAGACATATGTCACAACAAACCCTGTTACACCAGTAAATGTATGGGTTTATCACAGCAACATGTCAACATTGGCCCTGTGTTAGTGCCTCCAGCCACAACTCTGTCAACCTTTGTACATATGTCATGCAGTAAGAGGTGCATATGTTCAGTACATCAATATTTACTGACATACCTGATAACATGCCAGTGAGATACTAGACTGCTAGACATGTTATGTATAGTAGGCCTTATATTTGAGGACAAAACCTGGATATTCTGTTGTAGTGTGTACAGTAGTGAGGTCTGTGTACTTATGCTGATTGTCGACAGAGTGTGTAATGTGAATATGTACCCTGGCCTGTGTACAAACTGTGGTAGATGTCATTGTTCTTGGTCCTGTTTTATGTGATGTTGCATGCTGCTGCAGTGTATGGTACCCTATCGGCATACATGTTTGTAGTGCTAGACCGACACATGTCCCATACAACAGTCAGGCATCGGAATACACTGTGTATTGGCCCAGTATATGTAAGGTTGGTGTGTGAGTGGCACATATGAGGATGGTGTTGTTCACACAGTCCATATACTGTAACATTAAGTATGCTTATCATATGTGACTGGCTGTGTTCAGATTGGTTGTAGGTATGCACTTTCACACAGGTGTCTGTTATTCCATGCTGTTACATGCCAGTAGAGCCTACTATATTTGCAGGTATATGGCCGCGGTGGTGCAGCGGTTAACGTTGCCGCCTCACAGCAAGAAGTTCTCCGGTTTGATCCTCAGCTGAGGTGCCTTCTGTGCAGAATCTGCATGTCCTCCCTGTGGTCGTGTGGGTTTCCTCTGGGTGCTCCAGTTTCCTCTCACATCCCAAAAACATGCTGTAGGTTGATTGGACACTCTAAATTGGCCCTAGGTGTGACTGCGTGTGTGTATGTGTGTGTGTGTGTGTGTGTGTGTGTGCCTTCTGTGGAAGGTTGGGCACCGGGCTGGCAACACTCCGTAGAACTCCACTGCCCATCATGAGAGGTCAGGTGATCCATTGTGGCGACCACTAACTGGGAAAAGCTGAAAGAAGAAGAAGAAGATGTGTATTTCCCCATAAGAAATGTAGGCCAGTGTTGTGACAGTCTGCCTGTAGTTTGCACAGTGCTTTGTGACATGCCTAGCAGCTCAGTGTCTTTACCCAGTGTGATGTTATGTCCAGATATTTGTCACATGTACTACTGATAGGCCACCTTAATTGTTGTGTATTTGTGACAAAGCAGTGGGATGCTGTACAGATGCATGTCACTAACTAGTGGGTAGTATGTGGGCTTGTGACCTCTGCTCCTCCGGTTATTGTGTCAGGATAGACAGGTGTGTGTAAATGGATAAACTATGTGAGCTTATCTATTCCAGTATTTTCATGATATCCCCATTTGCATGTGGTGTGTACCACCCAGTACACTTACCATTGTCCACTGTAGAAGGGCTGCTGACATCAGCCACCATGCACTCACCTGTATACACCCCCAGACCTATCAGGCATGTGGCACATGCAGTAACTGTTATACACACCTGTGACATGTGTTCAGCTGTACCCAGGATATGGCAAGGTGTCACCACAGTGCCATACCCCTTGTAGGAAACAACAGCAGACCAACATCCTGCTGACACATGGATACCTACAACAAAAACGGAATACATTATGGAGACCACAATCACTCAATGTTAATAACAGCCATAATGCATCATGGCTGGACAGCTACACATCCTGACATGTAAGCATTAAACTTTAGTACTGAAAATATGTTACACAGCATTACATCGGTACACCATAGTACAGTCACCCTGTGCATCACAACCATATTAGCCTGTCCCTGCATCAATGTTATGGATGACAGGGATGTGGCACAGATATCATCAAATACACAGGGTGTGCTGTTGGTTTGCCAGAGACCTAGGCTTAGCCATATGTTTGACATCATGTGTGTGTGTGTTAAGGGTTTCATTATTAATTGGGCTGTTGTGATATGGTGTGTGTAGGTATGGGGTTGCCCTAGCTGTGTTGGTGATGTGTGTGTGTATGCATGCACACAGTTCTGCCATGTGGCTGCCCTATACAGGGGTTTGTTAAACAGCTACAGACCGTACCTGGCAGGGTGTGCAGTTCACTATCTCTGGCCATAGACATGAGAACTGTGCCTGCCAGGGGTTCCACGGGCACCACCAGGTACAAGCCACAATATGGTACTGTCCCCTGATGATGACATATGTCCGCAGCCAGGGCCATGTGTATGTGGCCTGCTGCGTTTGGCGTGGACAGTGCCCCCTGCAGTGCTGGGGCTGGTACTGCCACTACGGGAGCAGCTCTGACTTCTTGCACATCCATGTCGATCTCCAGCTGTAGGTGTTGCTGGCCTACGTCCATGTGTCCATCGCACTACTCCCACCATATGCTCAAGCACAGACATTCCACATTTGAGGATTCCCACCATCTCACCCAACCGTCTATCCATGACCTCTACAAAATAATGGTGGGCACCTGCAAGATCATGGATGTTGTCAATACCAGTGGAATGAGTAGCCTTCTGCAGCCTCAGACCCTGTCTGGTATACCATTCAATACATGCCTGCACCTCCATGATGGCCTGAAACATATGTCTGGTGACACCAGATGTGGCACTTTTGCCAGGGGCATGATGATGTATGGCATGTATGGCGAATAACATGAAATTACACTGACAACCTTCAAACCTTACTGTGGCTATGAGGAGTGTACACACCCTTATTGACATGGCACCCTCTTCCCTGTTATGCCATGGGGCCACATTACTGCATATGTTAACATTACATGAACCTGATATGTGACATATGACCTGTGAAGTCAAATGCAGTATCAAACAAATGTGTTAGTTGTGCAGATGCTGACTGAGATGCATACAATTTATGGGTGCATAAGAGTGCACACCCTTAACATGATGGTTTGTTGCACCAACTGTTTAGGGTACTACAGCAGTCACTGTTCCTCAAAGGGGTATACTAGCATGGGCCATCTGCATATGCCAGTATTTGGTCACTCTGCCCTACAAATGTCCTCCAACTCTGCATGATTTCAAGGTCAATTCATGTGCACAGCCCTTGGTGGTCACACAGTGCCATCACTATTGCTGTGGAGTCAGGGTTATGTCTGCCACAATTCATGAACTTGACTGTGTGCAGATACAGCCATTATTAGCAAGCTTTGGATATTTGCTTCAGTTCACTGTTATGTTTTAGGATGACACCCCCTCCCCATCCTCAGCCTTTTTGCAGATGCTTGACAACTATGGGCTACACATGTGTATCATTTTGCAGTGTTCCAAATTCAGAACACCATGTGTACCGGCCTGGTCCCTGCTAATGAATGACAAACATAGAGGTGTACACTGGCATCAGCAAGGTGCAGATAGGGATGGTGGGCCTGAGGTGGGGTGAGGTGTTGCTTATGCAGCATATGTAGCTTAATTGATACTGTCTGTAGGTTTCCAACTTGGCCTTGGTACACCATTACACATTGCAACACATACCTTTGGGAGACATTTGATGTTATGCATATGCTGCCTGTACAGAGCCCTAGCTGATGTTTCCTGTGGAACAACTGTCCCATCTGAGTACCCTAATCCATGGGCCACACTTATGTAGAGTCCAGGCAATTGTCGACACAGGTACTGCACAGGCAGTACTTGCTAGACATTCCTGCAACTCCCTCAGTGTTGGAACATATTACTAGCCAGCCTGCATGATCAGTTTGCAACGTGTCGTCATCTGCCTTGGATGGTCATCTGTTTAATTTCTACATTAATCTTGTCCCATACATCCTCGACACATACATGACTATCTGCACTGTTTTCCATGGTATATGCAATGGTGAGGTAAGGCTACATATCCCACTCCTGCATGCTATCTGTTGGGTATGGGATCCATTCCATGGCTTGTAAGATGTGTGCAAGCCATGGCTGCCTATGTTGCAGGTAAGTGGGCACATTTGATGGACAAACCTCTTGGACAGCAGACCATTTCTTGGTGTGACATTGAGGACCTGTACTTGCTGGAAGGTCCATACTCAAGAAGCGTAAATGCTGTCAGTACCTCAAAAGCTGCTTCCACAATATGTTATTTGGAGTGTATGCACACATATGCTTCCAGTGTTTGCTAAGGTATGTATTCCCCATATTTGCTGCCCTAACATTGGATTCCATATTACACATTCATTGCTCATGTTAGGACCACATTACAGGTTATAAGGGTTGTGGAATGTGGTATTGTGATATGCCGTTGTGTAGATCTGTAAGAGTTGTCATTGTAATACTGGTATATACACTGTTGTAGCACTGTATAAGGGTGATGTTTGAGACATGTTTCTACTGTAGGCCATTTGTCCCACCATTATGTTCATCTCTGTGCACACATCTTGCAATGACAGGTTGTTAGCTATATTGCAGGACTCTTACATACCCTTCAGATATGTCACCATGGTGACCACTGTGATACAGTGTAGTTAACAGCAACAATACGTGGACATGTACAGCATGCATTATGGGTAGGTGTGTTAAATGTGTGCATGGCAAATACCATGGTCATAACATGGCTGGTGTACTGGCAAACCTGAACAAACAACACCATACTCACCAGCTACAGGCTGCTGCCCCAGATGTATAACAGAGGGACCTACATAGTTGTGTGAGAGATGTGATGTCAGTAGCCACACCTGTGGCATTGGTACAGGGTGGGAGCAGCATTACAGTACATCAACAGTACAAACTCACAATACTACAGATTATGCACATCTGTTTACTACTACAATGCAGAAACAGACCATATATATTTTATCTCACATATGTACGATAAAACTCTACAGATGCAGATGGATAAGCAACAGTAGTCTACTGATGTGCCCTGTGGCCTTACCTGCATGCTCTTCGTCCATTGTGTGGGTAGCACCCACCTCCACAATGCTCTCAGCAGGATCTTGTGTTAGCGGGCAGCAGGTGCCCTGAGGTTGGCGAGGAGCTCCTCAGCATGTGTCAGGGGGCTGGATGGCATGACCCCCCTGTGGCTAGCTGGTGCCTCCTAACCGCAGCAGCATGCTAACGGGCATGGTATAGTAGGTCAGTGCACCGATGTTGGACCTGCTCATAACTGTGGTTATGCAGGCCAACATTGTTTACCCTGTTGTCGAGCTCATTCCACAGGGCAGTCCTCTCCTGCAGATCATGGGCTGTATGGCCAAACAGGGTGTGGTAGTGCTGCATCATGTAGTGTACAATAACCTCATTCTCCTGGGGGGAATAGACGGGCAAGCGCTCCCATGACATGGTGCCTGAAAGACATAAAGAGGAAAGAAGGTCTGAGGACCTCATACTGCAAGGATATTATGGTTGTTAATACACATCTCTGTCTCCCACCACCATATCTGCAACAATAATCTGAACACACAACTCAACAGGTATGTTTACAACAAACCTACTGTTGGGACATATATCATATTGTACAACAAACTGTGCAATGTTTTTCTAGTCATGTTTCATGTTGAAACACTGTAATTGGTGGCCTGTTGTGAACAATGTCACCTGCATGCCATTGTAAGGGCCACTATGGTTCCATATATGCATGTGTTCTGTTTGCTATATGACTGCTCCACATCTGGTGTTTTGTGTTAATGGGGATATCTATGCATGCTGTTAGACATATTCCTGGAATGTGTGGACTACTACTACCCACATATTATGTTCTATAACTGTGACACAATGACATGTTTGGGAAGACAGTTCCCAGCAAAACCACTTCTCATACCTCATCTGGCCATGTTACCAGGCCACAGCACATCTGGGACCCCCCCTGGGACTCATAACCTGCTGGTCCTACACTACCTTCAGGGAGCACACACAGACAGCATCCTGTCACCTAAAGTCAGGTCCAGAGTCTGGTGCATAGGGAGCTCCATAGAGACTTGGGGAATGTGCTACACCACCTTGAGGCCTCAGTACACAATCACAGTGTCTGCATGCTCCTCCTGCTCAGCCCCTTACCCAGGCACCTTCAGGGCTGTGAAGGTACAGTTGTGACTGCCCATGGGTGGGGACCTTGGTCCCATTGTTTCCATAAGGGGGCTCATGGGCTTCCACATTCCAAACACCACTCCCTATCCAAGGTTTTTACCCACCACATGTCATATACTGCCCCTGTATGCTGTTTGTCTGTCTTCCAAACCAACCCACCTCCCCAAATATACCTACTATTCTTCCCAAACATACCAATCTCACCTTCACAAACAAAGGCAATGTGTTGCCAACATGGATTTCACACCAGACATAAGTGTCCATTTTGCACCCGCTTACTACTCTCTCTCTCTCTCTCTCTCTATATATATATACATATATGTGTGTGTGTGTGTATGTGTGTATAGATATGTGTGATGTTTTCTCACACATATTGTGCAGCACTGTCATTCAACAGTAAGGGAAATGTATATACATATATGTGTATATATATATATATATATATATATATATATATATATATATATATATATATAGATATATATTCACACGTATATATATATATATATATATATAGTTATAGCGTGTGTGTGCAAGTGTGTTTGTATAGATGTAAACATACATGTATATATATATATATATATATATATATATATGTGTGTGTGTGTGTGTGTATATATATATATATATATATATATATATATATATATATATATATACACACAGACATGTGTGTCTGTATATCTGCAGACATACACGTATAAATACACACACACACACACATATATATATATATATATATATATATATATATATATATATATATATATATATGGTGCATTCAAACATCAGGTCCACACTCTCTAACTCTCTTTCCTCCACAGCTGCACTGTTCTGCCTTGCTACACCACAGACAGGTGTCACATGTGGACACAGCCTAATATTAGGGGGTATATATAGGGACAGATTGCAGGTAAGCCTATTACACACTTATGGTATTTGTGCATGCTACATTTCACGTTAACATGACTGTCCTCCAGGTGGTGGGGTATGAAACTCATGTGTCTATCATAATGCCATTACTTCCAACACCAGCTATTTCCCACACTGATATACATGTCTTGCGGTAATGAACACACACTATGATGGCTTACATCTTGTCAGTCAGTGCTGATCTGCACAGTTGACAGGTATGGCCCACTGCCCACAGGGCCAGATGCTATGTCCATAGCAGTTGCTCAGCAGGACATCATTACAACTCATGAAGGCACATATTAATCTTTCCGTATCATCTATCCCATTATTATAGATCAAGTATTACATTCAATTACATGCATATATGTTTCACATACCTGTTATAGCATTGTCCTCTCTTCTAGGTACACGTTTATGTGTACCCTGTGTTATACAGGTTTTGTTTGTAGTTTTAGTTGTTTTAGATATTTTATTATTATTTTTTTTTTCCTGTTTCTGTTTCTCTCTCTTGCTCCACTAAAGGGATTGAGATGCTTTGAATAGATTCCAGCATGGAATTTGTAGGTGATGCACATGATCAGGTGATGGCCTCTGCACCAATCAGTGCTCACCATTTGCTAATTGCATGCAGCCAGCTGTGTAGTACTTCTAATTACCACTGTCATGGCAGCCCACTACTATAAATTACTACATCATGTGGGCGTTGTCCCTTTACCTTTCCTGTATGGAAGACATCCTTCCTGTGTGTGGGCAGCAGTGTTACAGACAGCAGGTAGCAATACCTCTTACAACA
>NC_056743.1:693252712-693342254 GCF_019279795.1 Protopterus annectens
CTGCATTTCTTTGGCAGCAACAGCTGCTTTCAATGTGGGCAATTTAGAATTTGAAGCCTCACACCTTACAGGGAGGTGTGTGGGCATCATACAATATGGATGATTGGTAGGGTTAGATTGTGTGCTGGGTACATGTCTCTGGGTGAAATGCAGAGCTATGTATGGGACGTGCTTTTTTTGTGGGACAGATGCCCTTTTTTTAAGGTGAGAGTGGGATGTTAAGGAAGGATTATTGGTAAGTGTGGTGAGGGAGGTTTGGTAGGAGAGGTTGCATATGCAGACAGACAAGACAAACAAGACAGCAGACAGTGGAGGTGTATGACACATGGGGGTAAACACCTTGATGGGGAGGGTGGTTGGGAATCTGAGACTCATGAGCCCCCAGATGGTAGTAGTGGCACTGATGACCCCACCCGATGGCAGTCACCACTACTCCTTCACAGCCCCAGTGGAGGCTGTGCTGGGGGCTGAGCTGGACAGGCCACCTGCCCCTCTAGCTTCAACAGCCTGCCCTCCACCTGGCGCAGGCAGACATCCAGCTCCATCTGGAGGACACTGCGCACCATGCCACAGACCTCATCCTGGGTGACAACGTCCTCACCGCACCTACTTGTAGGGGGAACAAGCCCCATCCCATGCAGCAGTTCCATCCGAAGGTGGTGCAGGACCAGCAGATGAGGGAGGTCTGGGTTGGGTCCCAGATGTGCTGGGACCCAGTGCCTTAGCCAGGTGGGGTTGTAGAGGCAGATCCACTGGGATCTGCCTTCCCACATGTGCTATGGTGCGGAAATTAACAATGAAAATTGGTTAGTCATGCACAACACATTACAACATTAGTCAAAATAGCATGTATGGATATTCCCATTAAGCCAAAACAGTGCAATTATAACACAGAACCCATGCATATATGGAATGGCATTCAGGGTTGTAACAGCATGCCAGTTAGTGGTATGCCATGCAGGCAATAAGATGATTATTCAACAGGGGATATTAGTATTCACACAGTTTAAACAATGATAAACCAAATGGAACAATGGCCCCAACAGTAGAGCTTTGTTTAGGAACATACCTATATTGGTTTCAGTGTGATGGTTGGATCAGTTAAGTGGTGGGGGAAGGGAACAGATTCAATTGACAGCTGCTATCAAGTATATTTGTCAGTACACTACTATTCACTACTCTACATTCTGACCACACTTACACTCTACCTGGGCCATGGGGCTGCTACAGCACACCAACAGCTGTAGATATCAACAGAGCAATTGTACCCTTATTTTAGTTATACACATCAAACCTGTTTCTATACCAATTTCTTTACCTGTGGGCCTGTGTACACATTACATTGCTGTTTCTAGACATATTTCAGAGTCACATATTAGTTGCAGGTCCTGGAGTGTGTGTCGTGTCTTTCACATACATCTACTTGGACATTCTCTGTGTGCAGGTTTCTTGTTAACTGGGGATAATATCCATGGCAGCATGACACTTGAGGGGCTTGTCTGGGCCAGACTGCAGAGTGTGGATGTCTAGCTTGCATCTATTTGTAGGACTGGGGCTGATCAACACAGCAATTGTACACCTTTCATTATATACATCATACTAGCATTTTTATTCAGATTGCTTTACCTGTGTGCCCTCTATGGAAAATGCATGTGTTGCAGTACATTATTTTTTTCTATTCAATTTACAGTTTAAAACTGTAGAACCAGACTGAGATGTTGGTGGCAGTCCCTAGATTCGTACCGTGCTGTGTGTGCAAAATTGAACTACAGGCCTTAACAGACTTAGCTACTTGGGAAGTGTTGTGTGTTGCTTGTGACAGTTCTATCTAGTACATATTTTTGTGCACAGTACTTTTATTATCACATGTTGCATTATTTGTTTCCCATTTTCAGTACAATTTATGCATATACAACATTGGTGTCACTGTTTGTGAAACGTGCACATTAGCTGGATTGCACATTTGACTGTTTTACAACTACATACTGCAATTTAGATTCCTGAGTACACAGTGTAGGTTTTAGGTCTGCACCGGTTAGCCTTATACATTTCTCAGTACATTCACAGCTACACATGGCTGAATTTGAAAAGTTAACACAGGACAATCCTAGCAGACAAACAAGTAAAACACATGCTGATGGGAATATGTACTTTTGATTTTTTTCCAGTTATTTGACATGCCACTTCTAAAATATGCAGACAAGCAGTGCTAAATCAGTTCACCTCAGTTAATGCATTCTGCAAGACACACACATTTCTTTTTATCAGGTACAAGTGAGATGACACACACCAGTGTTTGGGATCAGCTTTATTAGTTTTGACATACATATCTGTGTACGACTCAGAACTCCACAGTTGCTATTCCTGCATGATCTGCACAGGGGAATGCTTTTAATTTCTAACTGTTACAGTAACCCTGACATGGCACTTTCTTGACAGGTTCACTCAGACACACTCATACATATTATAATATTCCTCTCCTGCATATTGTACCTTGTTTGTTACTGATATCTGTATTACACAGCAGCTGGGAATACTCCATTGTAACACTGGTAGCCTGACACAGGCATTTATTCCTGACTTTTACAGCACAATTATATATACAGGCAGTACTAACATTACTATAATTTTGATTTCTTACTGCTAACAGTAGGGGGTATTCTGTACTCACCATACTGCCGATGCAGCCAGGCCAGTCACTGGGCATGAGCCTGCATATTCTGGGACCTTTCCACAGCAGCTGTATGGGGAGACATCACACATTCATCACACCTGCACAGTCACAAGTAGAACTTTTTCCATACTTAGAGACACATAAGACTGCATACTTATAGACAGATGGGACATCCTGCGCTCGGGCTTCTTGGATCCACTGGTACAAGAGTGCACCCCTCCTCCACTTCAGGTCATTATGTTGATGATGTACTTGCTCACCAGTCTGGGATATGCCAGTGGCATTGGTGAGATCACATGCAAGCTGGTCCCAGGCCTCCACTTTGGACTGTGAGCCCTGGTACTGGCCCTGCAGCAGCCTGCCATCATGGTTTTTAACTAGGAGCCCAACCATGACCCTGGACTCCTGGATGCTCCAATGTTGTGCTTGGAAGTGCACACCTTCTCTGATGCCAGCCATTTTGATCCTGCTGTGTGCAATCCCAAATGGTTATGGCTGTATTCCAGCCTGCGCAGTTTAAATAGGGCAGTTTTCCCGCACTTTTTCTTGATTGGCCAGTTTTAATATGCTGCACTATGCTTAGCTCTGCTTAGCTCTGCACAAATCCACAATGCATACACCAGCTAAGCAGAGTTGAATGCAGTTAAGCAATGCTTACACTAGCAAAGCATTGCTTAAATCTATTTTCTTTTCATTAAAGTTATAAATTGTTTTTTACATTTATGTTTTACATATTCCCACCCCTACTGTGCTATATGTGAGCCATATGATTGACATCTATCATTTACATTCCTTAAAAGTTTAATAAATAATTTGCCAGAGGGGGATTTGAACCGAGCATGCTCTACATGCTATACCATGGCAGTATCACTATGCTACAGTAGCTTGATAATGTTTTCTATCACAGTAGCACTTGTCTATCATTTTCAGGATTTCAGCCAGGCTAAGCATAGCAGCGCATCATGCAAACAAGCTGTGCAGCGCTTAAACTTCAGATTTATTTAATGAAAAAAAATATTATTACATTTTTTATTTTGTATTCCTTTCCTCTTGCCCTACTGCTTCCATGCATGTACGGCAAGAGTGCATACATTTGGGGGGGGGGTGCACTTGAAGGCTGTTGCCTTCTATAGGTGTTTGTGTTATTTTTTTTTCAGTGTCTGTGGGCACTGAAATGTTAGCTCTTTAAATTTTAGTGTCTGCGGACACTCATTTACTATATAATATTAGAGCCAGGCTCTACTATTATATAGTTTGACACTCATCCATGTTTGAAAGTGCTGTGCGGCACTTTCAGAGTGAAGGGGCATGTTGCAGGTGTTGAGACTGCTGACACATGCCCCCTGCACTCGTTCCTTGTTCATGTCCGTTTAGTTTAGATAGTGCGCCTTGATGCATATGCAAGACGTGCTGCTATCCTAAACAGACAGGAACCAATCCGTGCAAGAATAGCCTTATTCTTGCATGGAGCTTCATGAATCCAGGGGAATGTATGTCTACATTTTAATGTTTCATTGATGTGGAGTTTTTATATTTAGACATCATTTCCTTCCTGCAGAGTGGAAGGCTAACGTTTACAGACTAACTTTATCCCCATTAGAGAGTACTAATATATGCTTTTCAGAAATGTATGTATTACTAGATTTATCATCAGTTTTGGGTACATTTACACTGCAGGCAAGATGTGTGTTAGGTTGGGCAAACTGATGTTACGTAATTTTCATTTCATTTATCATTTTTATACTGTACAACTCTTCTTTGTTTAATAAAGATATTCTGAACAATCTACAAGTTTTTTAAGTCTATTACCTAAGTGACTAGAATTGTTTTTGTGCCATACCTCTCCATGTTTATTGCAAAAAGACCAATGGAACACCAGTATCTGAGTCATATCGCTCAACCTCTTAGGGGAAGAAATCTGGACAAAGCCATAAATAAAAGTGGGATAAAGGCCCAAAAATAGGGACATTTTTAAACACTGCTCTTACAAACTTAGAAAGTTGACAGAAGAACGGGTTTTGCATTAGCATGAATTTTCTGAAGGGAATGAAGTCTGAAATTCAAATGTCTGCCATAATTTTCTAACTTCAGCCTTTAATGATTTGCCACTAATTTGCCAGAAAACCACAATTTTATGAAAAATGGACCAAAAACATGACATAAAAATCTGGACATTCTGCAAAAATCTGTACAGTTGAGAGGTATGTCATCCACAGTCAAAGGATTCTAGGAACTGCACTACCATCAAAGAAGTAAACTGGTTATTTACAGAAGTTATGACCTCAACAGCAGCTGATAGATTCCTAGCACAATGAGCAATGATAGAAAGAACAAATAACATACTCATTATAGATGGCCTATTCAAAGTTCAGCTAATATAATAATGAATTGCATAGTTGTTACATTTTTATTTCCAGTGCCTTCAGTAATGGGTACAACTCACTTGGGCAGTGTCTGGTCTCACACAGGGACTTCCAGTGAGGGTGAGTGTGTACCAGAGTTCAGCTCTGAGCCCCTGCTGTTCATACTGATGATAGACTACATTACCAAACAGGTAGGACGAGACAGATCAACATAGTTGCTGTATGCAGATGATGTGGCATTATAGGCAGACTCAGAATAAGAACTTCAGCAAAAGATAGGGGGATAGAATGCAAAACTGAAAGCACATAAGATGAAACTGAGTACAGATAAGACAGTTGTAATGGCAGCAGATTTTTGAATTCAGAAGAAGCTGAGAATTGAGATAGAAGGGAAAATAGTGACGCAGGTTAACAGCTTCAAGTATCTGGGAGGGGTGGCTGAGAAGAAGGGAATTCTGAATGAGGAGGTCAAAGCTAGAATCAGAGGGGCTGCAGCCAAATGGCACAGAGTGTCAAATGTAGTATATGACAGAAGAAAGTCAAAA
The DNA here is from genome assembly GCF_019279795.1 of Protopterus annectens. Lineage (NCBI taxonomy): Eukaryota > Metazoa > Chordata > Ceratodontiformes > Protopteridae > Protopterus > Protopterus annectens. The sequence continues at coordinate 693,258,295 of NC_056743.1, forward strand.
AAGCCAATTTTGTCCTGCACAGGAGACCCTATCAATCCATCTATTCCTCCCTGCAACAAGAGTTTGGCGGTATGGAATAGATCAGAGAGCCAATGCCTTGGAATGGACTACTGTTGGCTTCTTGTAGACTTACAATTGTTGCCAGTTTGGGAGGCAAGTTTTTCATGCTCCCGACAAACTTCCTATTCACTGACTCTAGAAGGAAGTCTCTGGATATGTTCTGGTTGCCTTCCAACCCAGAATGAATTAATCCACTTGCTCATCTAACCACCTCATAGAAGTTATATATAAATTAAAGAACTATCTCCAGTGAGGCACTAATGGTTCATCTTCCTATCCCATGCACTGGAAGTAGCTTAGGGCCTCATCATTGGTGGTCCTAATGTCCTCCAGCCCTGCACTGACCACTTCCACAAATAACAGCTTTTTCACGGCCATGCATGCAGCAGCTGAGGCTGGTAGTCAGAACTACAGGAGCATGGCCTGATATCAGGATAAGCAATCAGCTTTAACTTACTTGCTGACAACTCAATTATGTTGCAACATTTCAAGAAAACTGGTTTCAGCTGCTGATGACGTCATCAAGTGATTTTTTTTTAAGGCTGTGACACCAAATAGAATTCCAGTTTACAATACTTACTGTACACCACTATCAGTACTCAGAAGTGATTCTGTGTGTTTAAATGTACACCTCCTAAAGCAATTGTCTAATTAGTAAGATTGTTTTGTCAACCTGCTGGTTCATCACAGGACACTGGCATATGTTTTGTGGGATAACTACACAGCAGAGAGTAGGATTTTATCCTTTACCTGCTGCTTTTGTGATCTCAGATTTTGTATACATAATTAGAAGGTGGTGTAGGGGCACAATTCCTCACATGGGGGAGCAGGGGGAATTCCCCTATATAAAATGTTGTTTTATTTTTGATTGAGTTTCAACCATTTGAAGTCAATGTACTGTTTACAGACTTAGTGAGTTAGCAATGTAGCCTCATATCCAAGTGTTAGTGGTGCAACATGTAGCACACTTACCTTTGGGGAAAAGGCTGTGAGTTCTACTTCAACACCATGTAGATGAACTGCTGACACTCTGGTACACCATAATGAGGGTGCAGCACACCTGAGTGTGTCATTTTTTGGATGAGACATTAAAATGAGGCCCTATCTGTCTGAATCAGTGGTAGTTCAGGTGGATGTAAAAGATCCCATGGCACCTATCAAAAGAGTAGGGGAAGTTCTCCCAGTGCCTGGGCAAATTTCCCCTAGTAGTATAAATGCCACCTCAGATCTCACCTGAAAAGAGGCAACTAATCCAGTCAATAAATGATAAGTAAATACAGTCCTTGGAATTAAGTGACATATAATTTAAAATGTTACTTTCATGGTCTAGTGAGGAGGGGGCTGTAAAGAATTAAACAGCTTTTATGATGTTTGTGAGAAATGGTCTACATCACTTCATACACAGTCTAGCAAAAATAATTTGTATTTTTAATAAAAATATACCACACATTAAAACATACTGTATTTTATCACATAACACAAATGAACATAAAATACAGCATGAAATTAAATCCTTATCACTTATCAGCACTTCATGGAAAGCACAAACAAATAAAATGAATACATACCTTAAGGAGTTACATAATTCACAAACTGGTAATGATGTTCTGGTACAACATAAATGATCAAGAATATCTGGTCGCACTATGATAGATACATGACCAAAGGTAGATGTATAAAGTACACATCCACACTCATGCACAGACAGATGCACACACTTATAAGCTGGCACATATATAGAAATGGGTCTATGTATATTTATCGAATTTACACTATGTCGAATGCCGTTTACACGAGTACACTTTGTCGAACGCACACAGCATCGAAAAGACAAACCAGTGAAACTTAAATGATCAACAAAGCACTTGTCCTATCATTTAGCTGGCAAGACTATATAGAGTACAGTAACTGAAAAATGTTGTACATTGTACCCACACTAAAAATGGCTGATGTAGAATCACCGCCCCCAGGAGTACTTGGACAAGTGTATGTGACTACAGTATCTCAGAGAGGTAAAAAGATACTCATATTAGATGGGTATAGCTATCATTTAGAAAGATCAACTAAAGTGAAGAACTACTGGTGTTGCACTCGAAAACTAACTGATAAGTGCAAGGGTCGAGCTATTACTGCTTGCATAACTTCAGGAGAGGAGCTTCTAAAGTCTGTTGAACATGATCATGCAGGGGATCCTGTACAAGTTGAGAAGTATTCAGTATGTCTGAATTTGAAACAGAGAGTTACGTTATCTCGGGACTCTCCTTGCATCATAGTTGATGATGCAATTGCATTAACCTCTTTGGAATACGCGCCTAGTCTGCCTAGCAGACGTGTGCTTCTACAACAAGTTAGAAGGGCTCGCTTGAAATGTAAAGGGAAACCTACAAAAGCTGGTTTAACGTTATTAAACGTAGATGTGAGTGCTTATGCATTGAAAAATGGTGCACTTATTTACAAAAGGATGAAAGATAAAAGTAATGAAAATGTTGTGGTTGTGTTTACTACTAAAAGTAATTTGAAGGATTTAACACAATCTGATACGTGGTTAATGGACGGCACATACTTTGTTAGGGGAACAGTGTGCCGTCAATTATACACAATTCATGCTTTAATAAAGTATGGTGTATATAGAAAGACTGGTCCTTTAGTCTTCTGTTTGATGACAAAAAAGAGTGTGTGTGTGGCATTGTGTATTTTCTTTGATAGAGGAACATGAGTTAACGTGAGGTACGTTATTTGCTTTGTGATTTCAAAGTTGCTGCTATAAAGAGCATAAGGATGTATGCTAGTGATGTGACATGTAAATGATGTTTCTTTCATTTCGGTAAGAATATTTGGAGGAAAGTACGAAGTTTAGGTCTTGCTTCGTTGTATAATACTGATCTGTCATTCCAACTTTGTATTAAACAATTGGCTGCTCTGGCGTTTTTACCAGAGAATGATGTCCTGACAACGTTTCAGGAACTGAAGAGTACATTTCCAGCTGAAGGTATGGAAGTGCTGAAATACTTCAGTGAGTGGTACTTACTGGGTAAACCACAGTCATTTTCAACTAGATCTATTCATAAGATACGATTTCCTCCCTTGTTTCCTGTGCAATTCTGGAATATCTTAGTACTTAATGATTTATGTTTGCCAAGGACACAAAATGCTATTGAGGCTTGGCATCGTCATTTCAAATGCTTAACTGTCACTGTCATTACTGTTATAGTAAGGGAACAGAATCGTGTTGAAGAGTTACAGTTGAGAATGTCTACAGCTTGTCCTCCTTCTCCAAAGAAGAGGAGTTTAATTCGCCGTGAACAGCAATTTCACATGATTTCCAGTCACAGGGAAGAATACTCTAATTTGCAGTATATTACAGTGATCGCAGACTTGTTGAAGATGTAAAATTAGTAAGGAATTCATTTCGGAAATGGTTGGTGTCTATATTTACTTGAGCACAGAGGATGGAGTTTTCATGTTTATGTTGTGTGGAATTGAGTTGCTTGTGTAATGGCTACACTGGGGTGTGTGTCTACATATGCTAAGTTCACTTTCGATATTGAGATTCGTTGCTTTGTCTTTTCGATGCTGTGTGCGTTCGACAAAGCATACTCGGTTAAACGACATTCGACATAGTGTAAATTTGATAAATAAACATAGACCCACAGAAATACATATTTATTTAATATTTATTTATTGCATTTAACTGGGAAAGTCTACTGGGCCTAAGTGAGCCCATTTTCAGTAGCGGCCCAGGGAGAAAAGCTCCACATAACATTAATAGAACATACAAGAAAAAGCACAATATGCAGTGTATATGCAGTCTCAATGCATGTAAATAAATATTAAACACAATGGTACAAGTTATTTACAAACATTACACATCAACATTGTGTACAGTTTGATCATTGAGGATGGAGTTAGTCAGGTAGGGTAGCAGTTTTGATTGTTACTTGTGGAGTTTTGTAGGCATAAGCAGTTGAATTCAGCAAGTCAGAGAGAGCTCCTAAGGCATATCTCTCAACTGTACAGATTTTCGTAGAATGTCCAGAATTTTTGCACATATTTTTAATCTGTTCCTCATAAAACCTGTGTTTTAGTTTCAGACTTCAAATCCTTCCGAAAAATGTATGTTAAAATTCTGCTATTCTAGCAGCTTTCTAAGCTTATAAGAGTAATATTTAAAATATGTCCCTATTTTTGGGCCTTTGTCCTCCTATTTTGTCACTGTTTGTCCAGATTTTTTTCACGGAGAGGTTGAGAGGTGTGCTAAGTAGTGATATTGTAGAAGGATGTAGTAGTGGATCAGGTGTTAGGAGGTACTATTTTGGTACAAGTACATTGCCAGAGAGAAGAGAGGTGTGATCTTAGAGACTTTAGAGGCATGCATGTAAATACAAAGCATAGAGTATACTATATTTCAGTTAACAGCAGTTTGTTTTCCATCTATTTTGTAATGGTCACTTAGGCTCATCAGTCATTGCCAAGTCCATGCCTTACGCATATCAGAATATAAATGAAAAAGCACTACACCTTTTATGTGAAATTAAAGGAAATTCACGTATTAGTGCTCAGTTTTCCCTTAAATCAATGGCAAGGAACACTGATTTTTTATAACATTTCTGATTGTGCTATAATTTGGATAGAAACTGAAAAGGCAGGATGAAAGAACATATCAGATATATCCTTTTTCAGGGAAAGGAAGAATTAACACTACTAATTTTGTTGGCACCAACAGCCAAGACAGTAAGAAGTGACAGAGAACATGGGGTACTTAAATGCACACACCTGTGGGTTTATTGACTGCATTACTGAACGTACAGGCATCCACGATGAGTGTTGTTAACATCAACCGCAGGGAAGAAATAATCTCAAATGGAAACAGCATATGGGAAATGCGGGGTAAACTGTGTCACTGCCAGACCTACAACCAAAATTAAAATGGTGCTCACATAGGCCAAGCTCAACTGCATAATGAAGAGTCCTGTTGCTAACCTGGTCAAATACAATCACCCGAGGGGGACTCCTCAGAACAAAAGACTGGGCAAATGCCAAGACAGGGAGAAAGATCAGTTGCTAAAGAGATGCAGACAATATAAAATATCTATGAGGCGTGGTTGGCAACCAGTGGCAGGGAACAGCATTACTGGGAAGGCAGCATCTCCAGTACACTGTCAGTTCAAGACTTGTTAAGGCTGGTTATTTTGTTGCTGGGCAGAACAAGGGGTGTTGGATACAGAGTTATTAAGGCACTTCAGTTAGGTTATGAGATCAAAACTGAATTTCTAGTACTGAAGGTTAACTTTTTAAGTTGTATGAAGGGGAGTATAAAGAATGCTTCACTTTTTTTTGTACAAGCCTCCCCTTACCTTGCAGGAAATATCCTTTTTTACTTTTAACATACCAATACTCCGAAAATTAGCACCTTTCATAGAAAAATCAACTAACCTAAATATTATACAGAGCTTCTGATTTGTACTAACACTTCAGTAAAGCTGTTGGAAGGTTCATCTCCTTTTAAGTAAAACTGGAACATCACTTCCCTTTAGTGTACTATGTGACCCAATTCTTTCTTAATATGGATTACAGTAACAGCAGTAATGAATTTATTTATTTTTATCTTTTACCTGGAGGTGGAGGAGGAGCTGGGGGTAGAAGCAGAAAAATATTTTTTCATGTCTGGTCGCACTGCTGCTCTGACCCGATTCTGATGAGATTGCTGCTGCTGCCTGCTCCACTGAAACGAACGGCTCCCTTGGGTCAGGGTAGCCTTGCCGACTGTCACTGACTGTATCAAAGTCAAACTTCTAATTAAAAATAAAAAAAAAAAAACACTGTGTTGCTGCTCTCTCATGGTCCAAGCTGCCTGTAACCTGTGTAGTCCAGTCCCAAGTCCTGACCAACCCTCTCTAAACTAACTGACTCTGCTGTCTCTGCTCTGTAACTTGAAAGAAGCTCTTGTCTTTGGCTTAGCTGCTGCACATCTGCAGTTTGAGATGCACACTACTCTTAAATATATTGCTGCTGCCCAAATGTAAACAAAGTACAGACAGTGAGTCACTCAGTCAATAGTCACACCCCCTCAAGCCTTCAGCCAAATTTCGACAGGCTGGAAGGCTGCTCACGACACTGATGTTATCGCACATGCCTCTGCATGTGATGATGTCAGCAGAAAATTGCTAAGAAAAGAAAATTAAAAAAAAAAGCTAGGAAACAATCGGGAATAAAGGGGACCAATCAAGAATTTGTGGCACCCGATTATCTGGACCTCAAAATTGGTAAACACTTTGGAATCCGGTACGGTTGAGAGGTATGCCTACCAACACTGACTGACCAGCAGATCATGTCCTATTGTGCTGAATCCTCCATCAGTAGAATCTGTGAAAACGCAGTCATAAGGTACTGCAATCAGTAGTCAAACATATGCTTGACCCCACCCTCCATGGCAGGCATGCTGATATAAGGGCACATAAATACCTTGATGTGCAGGGTGTTGCAGTTGCAGCCCAGAGCTACCTAGTGGATAGATATGCAAAAGCCACTTAACAAATAAGTCAGTCCAATAAGGACATGTACTAACCTGCCGAACCCAAAAGACACTCATATGATCATCATTAGCTCTGCTCCTACATCTAAGCTACCACCACTTATGAGGGTCTGTTCCCCACCAGACATTGATACCAGGAACTCTTCCACATGTGTGAGCAGCTGATGCATTGGTGGTTTGTATCTTATGATGGACAAGCTCTGCATAGTGTTTCATGCCTTGCTCTTGGCACACAATATTATACTGGTTACCTTTCACCACACTTCTTGCAGTGATATTATGGCCTCCCACGTCATTGATATACTGTACAACTCCCTGCAACACCATCTGATAAGCTTTGTCCATGTTACCTTTGGCCATAGTGTGCATGCCATGTGTATGGAGGATATGCAGTAATAGCTCATTCTCTAGCATGGTGAACTTTTCGAGCTTTTGCATCTGATGTGGGTTCATGGCAAGACCTATAGACCAGTGAGTGACATAGCAGTGTGTGTACATGGCCTTTTGTAGATGACCTATATGCATGTGGATTGTCAATCTCACCCCATCTGGTGGCCAGTTAGCTGTCCCATGTAGTGATGTGTCCATTCCACACCTACACCACTTCCTCTATACGCCTGTTGCTGATATCCATCATGTCTGTGGTATATAGTGCACAGGTGTATTACCAGGTTTCTTCTCTATCTACAGCATGCCTTTCTCATAGCCCAAAAGTCTTAGTCTGTAAAGTCCTGATTATACAGTAGCTTGTCTTAGTCTTCTCACTCAAAATGATGTCAACACTTTATATCAACCTAATAAAGAACTCAAGGCCTGAGTGTTGAGCAGCTGAGTACACCTATCACTCCTCTCTCTGAATGGCACCCTTAACTCAGTGCACTATGGTTATCATGCTCATCCTAGACTGGGGACACAAATGCACACTGTGCTCATGCACCAGTCCTGTGTTGCTGATAGCATTGGCGCTCTGCATGACAGACAGTTGGTAGTGCCTCACTGTAGTGCTGCAACATTCAAACATGCTTCCATGCAAAGGGGACTACCATTTTGCTCCAAAGGTGAATCTATATGAGTTGACATGGCTTCCAGTGGACACATGTGTGAAATGGAAAGCTATGTATGGGGACATATTTTTTTTTTTTTGGGAACAGATTGCCCTTTTTTTTCAGGTGAGAGTGGGATGTTGGGGAAAGATAGTAGGTTTATTTGGGGAGGTAGGTTGGGTAGGTTAACAGACAAGACAAACAAGACTCATACATGGGTGGTATATGACACATCTGGGGGGTAAATTCCTTGATGGGGAGGGGTGTTGGGAAATCAGAAACTCACGAGCCTCGTAGTGGAAACAGTGGGATTGAGATCCCCACCCATGGTCAGTCACCACTGCACCTTCACAACCCCGAAGGTGGCTGTGCTGGGGGCTGAGTCAGAGAGCCAGGCTGACCCTCTAGTTGCAACACATGGCCCTTGAGCTGGTGTAGACCTCCAAACTGCTGCTGAGCTCTCTACGCACCACAACCTGGACCTGGTGACGGGTGACAGGTTCCTGTCCACGCTCGCTCTCGGGGGGGGGCAAGCCCCATTCCCTGAGGCGGTTCAACCCAAAGGTGGTGCAGGACCAACGGATGAGGAGGTCCCGTGTTGGGCCCCAGACATGCTGGTGCCATGGCCAGCTGAGGTGGGACAGGCGGGTACACTGGGACCCTAATTCCCATATGTGTTATGGTGTTTATGGTGTATCAACATATGTGGGTTAGTAATAGTCAACACATTCCAGGATTAGGTATAACAGCATGCATAGATATTCCAATTAACTCAGACACCAGATATGAAACAGTTACATAGCAAACAGAACACATGCACATATGGGGACACAGTGGTAATAACAACAGCATGCAGGTACATTGATGGCACCATGCCACCAATGTTGAAGAATTTCAACATAGCACGTGCATAGAAACAGATATGAATAAATATCAACCAATAGGACATATGTCCCAACATAACAGTGGAGCCATCACGTACCAGTTGAGGTGGGTATTTATTGTATTGTCGGAGATATGGTGGGGGGGACAAAGATGTTAATTAACAACTAATATATTCCTGTAGTCTGCAGTCCTTTCCTAGTTAGTGCTGTTATCTGTACCTTACAAGTATTACTACACTACCCTATTGCCTTAGTTTGGACAGTGATGTGGCTGTCGACATCTATATACATGAACTGGTTTTACCTGAAGTATACACCTCTAACCTGGTATACCTGTGGAGGGATTGTTTGTTAACACTGTTTCTACACATATTCCCAGATTCCATGTTGATGTTATGCACATACCTGTCCATCTCTTTTTGCACAGACTCTGGCCATGTCTTGATCACTTGCAGGTGAACCAGGACATATGTAGACTATTGTCCTCTTCATCCTTTAGTGACTTACGACACTCTTATACAGGATTTCCTACACAGTTATATTATGTAGCACAGTGTGGGTGACAGTGATCAGTGATACCTTATTATTCAGAGCAACTGCAACACTCACAATTCCATACAATACCAGAGTAAACAGTACAAGTACAGGGTATCAAGCTTTTATTTCTTGGCACAGTGTTCTTATCCGACGTACCTGTCGGAGCAATGTTGTTAGCACTACCTGAATGTTGCCACACAAAGTACCAGATTTTACATTAGTATTATGCACATACATCTCACTCTGTTACTGTACACACTCTGGTCACAGCCTGACAACATGGGGGTGTATTTCGGACATACGTGGCTTATTACTCTCATAACATTTTGGGGAGTTGCTAGACAGGTTTGTTTTTATAGATGTGTGACAATCAGTTGTATTTCCTGTTTGCTGCTTAAACATCTGGGATCATCCCACTGATTTCCCAGGGGGACAGGGTGACAGGCAGCAGATATTGGCCGAAATACTGGACATTCTAGACTTATCTTTACAGTTGTGGGGTATGATTCTGTATGCAGCCTACTTCCACTCCCAGGATTTGGACCATGGCTGTGTCTGCTAAACCTATAACACTGTCCATCACAGTTGTGTGTGCTATATAGATATTGCTGTATATCTCCTATCTGATTTCTGTCTTATAAGTCTCCTGTGGTTTTACATTCTGACCTTGTATTACAACACTCTTATACAGGATTTTCTAGACAGTTATATTATGTAGCACAGTGTGGGTGACAGTGATGAGTAATACCTTATTACTCAGAACAACTGCATTAGTCAATGCCATACAATACCAAAGTAAACAGTACCAGTACAGGGTAGCATTCTTTTACTTCTGGGCACAGTGTTCGTATCTGACAGACCTGTGGGAGCAATGTTTGTTAGCACTACCTGAATGCTGCCACACAAAGTACCAGATTCCACATTACTATTATGCACATACGTCTCACTCTGTTACTGTACACACTCTGGTCACAGCTTGACAACATGGGGGTGTAGATAAGACATACTTGGCTTATTACTCTCATAATAGTTTGGGGAGTTGCCAGAGTGACATGTCTGTTCTTATAGATGTGTGACAATCAGTTGTATTTCTTGTTTACTGCCTATACATCTGGGATCATCCCACTGATTTCCCAGGGGAACACAGTGATAGGCAGCAGATATGGGCCGATTTACTGGACATATATATACAGTTGTGGGGTATGATTCTGTATGCAGACTACTACCACTCCCAGGATTCGAACCATGGCTGTGTGTGCTAAAAATACAACAGTTCACGTCTCAGTTGCATGTGCTATTTGGATTGTGATGTCTGTCTTTTCACTGTTTTCTGTGTCTCTCTCAGTTGTACTAATTGACCTCTGGGGATTACACCAGTCATATACAGACATTTCTACACATTCTATTTATGTTACACAGTGTGGGTAACAGTGCTTAATGCAACAGTACTATTAAGTGATTGCAAATCTACATTACCATAGGATACCAAAGTATACACATGCAGTCCATTACCTTTACTGTCAGGCTATTATGCTTTTATTTACATACAAACTATATGAGACTCTTCCTGCCATATTCTCCGGTGTATGCAGTACATGCCATAAACAATCCAGGTTTTATACTGGCAATTAACTTACTAATACTTTTAGATTTATTTCCTAAGACAATACATGCAAGAGTGTTACTAACCTGCCTCACGTCGCAACCTCTCCAGGTGACATCCATGGGATTTCTGGTTCGCGGCCCGCTCACTTGCCATTGTGAAGGACATAAGAGGAATATTTAGCCATACCTATCCATAATATACATGAGCTGGCAATTATTAAACAGGTAGTGGTGTGATACTTACACACAGCTGGGATCTCCCCTGTCCTCCTAGACTTTTGGATCCACTGATCCAAGAGATCCCCCTTTCACCGCTTCAGGTCGGCATAGTGATGCCTGATCTGCTCACCAGTTCGGGGTATGCCATTCACACTGGTGAGGTCACAGGCAAGATGGTCCCAGGCTTCCGCCTTATATTGGGAACCCTGGTACTGAGCCTGCGGCAGTCTCTGCTCATGTCTTTGACAAGGAGTCCTGCCATGACTCTGGACTCATAGATGCCCCAGCACTGCACCCAAAAGCGCACTCTCTCTCCCCTTCCTGACATGGTGCCTGCAAGGGGAAGCTACAAACAATTATGAGATGTATTCCCGCATGTTGAATTTAAGTATGGCTGATTTGCCACACTTTGCCGTGCTTGGATAGTTCTGAAAAGGCTAAGCTATGGGCAAACCTGCTTACCTAAGGTTGGCAGTGTTTAAAGGGGTATACCACTGGGCAAACTGAGTTAGCTGGCCTACACATTGCTTACACCTATTAAGCTGGCCTGTGCAATGCTTAGAGTTGCTTAATATTTACTTTGCATTACATTTGCTTTTTGGCATTGATTTATTATTCATTACATGTTATATATATGCCTGGTATCCATGATTCATGTGTACATACACTGTATGGGGTCCTTGTGTTTAATAGGGGACTCCAACACTGTATTACAGTTACACCTCACATCTGGGCTTACTTCAGTTCATATATTTATGTTATGTAGTAGGTTATAGAACATATGACTGTCTACTGATTCCTTTCACATGTTCAGTTTGGTTTTACTATAGTGAAGATTTGTTTGGTGATACCTCAGTCTTATGTACTGCCTGATAGATTGGTGGTTAACTACTGTGACTATAGTGTATAGGGTCCTGGGTTCAAGACCTGCAAGACTGTTCATTTTGTTGCTGGGCAGAAGAGCGGCTATTGGATACAGAGTGATTAAGGCACTTTTAAGCACTTGTAAGTGGGTTTGCGCAAGGGTAAGCAATGCTAACCTTTGGTTAAAGATGCTTACAGAGAGTTAGCTTCCATATTGCTTAACCTGTGTGCACATTGCTTACCCCCATGCAAACAGGCTTAAACCCACTTACTAGTGCTTACATATTCTTACTCCCACTTACTACTGCTTAATAGTGCTTACATCTGCTTACTCCCACTTGCCACTGCACTGATTTAGACAGCAATGTCTAATGGTTTTTGGGAAGGTGGGGGATTTGGAGTCTGTATGGAGTTATTCATTACACATTTTACCTTCCATTTGTATCCCTGATTCCTGTGTAGTGTACATATACTGTATGGGGCACATGTGAATATCTGTGGACTTTGCAACATTATGACACTGACACCTCACATCTCCATTTAATGCAGTACTCCAGTTCACAAATATATGTTACTTAGTGGGTTATGCAACTAAAAATATTGGTCATAACGTGATTTGACATGGAAAATGAAAAGTGCTGCAGTGGGACTCAAACCGGGAATGACTGCTCGTAAGGCGAATGCTCTGCACAGTACACTATTGCTATAGTGCTTCATGGCATATATGCTCCTTTTTATCCTCTTCTTCCATTTAAGCTGCATTAACCGTAGCTAAGCGATGGGCAAATCCCATGCACCTACAGTTAAATTTGATCTGTTTCATAAAAAAAAAAAAAAGGTATCTTTATATTGTTCGTGTTTGTTTACTATTGTTCTTGTACATGTGGGGGGATGTTACTGGGGGTGTGCGGACAATTATGAGTGTTCTTGCTCTTTCTTTTAGGGCTTTTTGCTGTTCTTCCTTGCAGGGGCATGTATATTCTGAGATCTCTGCTCTCAGACACGCCCCCTGCACTCTTACACGCTCTGTGTAAGAAAGGAGTTCAGGCAGCGCTCATTCATTAATATGCATGTCATGCTGCAGTCCTGCTCCTAAATAGCCACTTCCATGCAGGACTAAGCTAGTCCTGCACGGAAGAATAGTAATGTGTGTGTGTTACTTTACAGAAATTACATATGGTGAAGGCTGTCTGCAGTCCAGAGTAGCACCATTCGTAAAAAAAGTAATGTTGTTGTTAGGACAGCTCTCAATTAATATCCACAAAATTGTTATCCATAAGGGCAAGAACTGTTCTTCTATACTATTTGTTCATTCCTGCTTCTCAGTCTTCTTTATATGATATAGCAGGGGTTCCCAACGTGTGCGCCGTGGTGCCCTGGGGAGCCGCGGCTTCCTCACAGGGGCGCTGTGAACTATTACCCTTCATTTACAATTTTTTTCTTTTTTTTTTTTTTTAATTTTCCTGCTGTTTGAGCTGATGTCATCATGTGCGCAATAATGTCAGCTCCGTTAAGGCTACCAGCCTGTCAGACTTGAGCAAGGAGCTCACACATTTCCGGCTGGGCATGGCTGCGCAAATACAAGTGGGAACGGCAACAAATAGATTATGTTCAGGGAACAAGAATTGGATCTGCGGCAGGTATGGCCAGAAAGAATGACTCCACGCAAATCAGGAAACGTGTGTGTGTGTTGGGGTTGTGGGGGTACTCAGCCAGTGAATGGTGTGTGTGTTGGGGTTGCGGGGATACTCAACCAGTGAATAAGGCCTACACATTTTTACTTTAAAACAGAAAAAAGAATTGTTCAGGTGGCATTATTTTGTCTCTACAGATGCCATAAACCCAGCATAGAAAGGCATCTGTTGTAATGCAGTGGTTAAGCTGGCTTTTTTCCCTTTCTGGAGTTCAGTCTTAATGTCTGTCATTTTGTCTGTAGCCCTTAAGGCCCAGTAACATGCCATAAAAATCACATTATTTAGGTCTCAGTTCTGGAATGTTCAACTTTCAGCTCAACTTTACATGAGTTTCTACCAATTTGTCATCTTGCATGCAACTAAGTGTGAAAAAAGCAGTATTAAAACCCAGAACACTTGCTTGCTTCTTTGGAAGAAAAACATGTAATGGTATGATAAAGTATATTTTAAAAGCAGTCATTTGTATTTTATGCTGTTTTGTATTTTTTATCCACCTCTTCACAGTTATATGTAGTACTGTTGAAAAGACAAAAAAACGATGTTCCGACCAGCCAAAGGTAAAAAACAGTAAACGCACTTTATTCACAAGATAAAACAGCGTTTTTCGCCCTTGAAACAACAAGAGCTTCATCAGCATTTGAAAGGCAGGAAACACAAGCCTTTTAAAAACTTTCAAGGAGGCAATGAGTGATGTCACATCCTCATAAAGACAAAATGTATGTAATTAACGATATATGCCACAAGAGAAAAATATAAAATATGTTTTTGACACCATCAATCATATAAACAATGCAGACATGTGGAGGAAACTAGCTCAATGCTACCTAAAATATGTATACCTCGTAATACATAACCTAAACAAAATTTAAAAATAAATATATTAATATAAACAAGTAGGTAGCTAAAATCTATATCTATAAGTAAAACCTGCCTCAATGCTACCAAAATATACATAGGTGGATAATAAAAGTATAGTTTAGAACAGTTACATTACCCATAACAAGAAAAAGTAAAAATAAAAATATTCCAAAAAGGAGATTATTCAAGTTAACAAAATAGTACCAAGCTAGGCAAAGTACTAGGTCCTAAAATTAATCCAGAGGCTAAAAGAAGAACCAAAGGTTACCTGAGATAGCTTCTATATGTTAAAATGGACGCTATATTGCAATTATCGTTTAATCCTGGGTAAGAGAAGGCATCCAGTTGTAACTGCCACTCTAACTCATGAGTTTCTAAGATTAATGATTGTGGACCACCCCTAATAGCTGATTTGACGTTGTCAATACCCATAAACTGGAAGCTATGGCCCCCATTGCTTAAGATATGTTTGGAAAGAGCATTATCGCTTTTCTTGTTCTTAATAGCATACAAGTGTTGGTATATACGGTCACAGAAACGCCGGTCCGTTTTCCCAACATAAAAAGCAGGGCAACATTCACAAAAAGCGATGTAAACAATAGATCTAGTGGTGCAGTTGATCTTATGATTGATTAGATATTTCCTCTTACCAATGGAAAAGGAATTACCTACACGGAGGTACCTGCACCACTTACAACACCCGCAAGTGAATGTGCCTTTATGTCTTACCATGGGGTCATGAATTTGATTTTTTTTGAAGTAAGTCTTTGAGATTATTACCTCTTTTAAATGTAAACAAAGGGGTAAGTCCCAATTTCTCGTGTAGCCCAGAGTTGGTAATAAAATACCAATTTTTGCGAATAATAGAGCATAGAAGCTATCTCAGGTAACCTTTGGTTCTTCTTTTAGCCTCTGGATTAATTTTAGGACCTAGTACTTTGCCTAGCTTGGTACTATTTTGTTAACTTGAATAATCTCCTTTTTGGAATATTTTTATTTTTACTTTTTCTTGTTATGGGTAATGTAACTGTTCTAAACTATACTTTTATTATCCACCTATGTATATTTTGGTAGTATTGAGGCAGGTTTTACTTATAGATATAGATTTTAGCTACCTACTTGTTTATATTAATATATTTATTTTTAAATTTTGTTTAGGTTATGTATTACGAGGTATACATATTTTTAGGTAGCATTGAGCTAGTTTCCCTCCACATGTCTGCATTGTTTATATGATTGATGGTGTCAAAAACATATTTTATATTTTTCTCTTGTGGCATATATCGTTAATTACATACATTTTGTCTTTATGAGGATGTGACATCACTCATTGCCTCCTTGAAAGTTTTTAAAAGGCTTGTGTTTCCTGCCTTTCAAATGCTGATGAAGCTCTTGTTGTTTCAAGGGCGAAAAACGCTGTTTTATCTTGTGAATAAAGTGCGTTTACTGTTTTTTACCTTTGGCTGGTCGGAACATCGTTTTTTTGTCTTTTCAAGAGTTTTAGTTTTCGTCTTTGGTTTTATATATAGTACTGTTAGTAATTTTTATGCAGATACCTGCAAACTATGGAAAACTATGACTTAGAAATCTTTCCATCGTACTTGAATGGTAAATAGTGATATGCATTTTTTTTTTTTTTTTTTTTTTATGCTGGTACTGGATTTGTGTTTTGGGATCTGACGAGAGGTTATCTATTAGTTATTTGTTTGACATTAAATTTGGAAAGTGGATTTTAAATGTTTTGTCTGTTTTGGTAAATGCCTTTCTTGCCTTCTGTTTCCAGTTTTTTCTTTCTTTCACTCATAGACGTATTACAGTTATGATGTATTTCACAAACTCATCACAATGTGATGCATTTCTGATGTAAGATGATCAAGTAGCACCTGGGTACAAGGGCAGCAGTATGATTTACATTACTTTGCCCCAATAAAAGCTGAACCTCTTTGCTTTAACTTATATGCAGGCATGATCACTACCACCCGGTTGTGAATTGGGGGTGGATCATCAGTCATACTAGGTAAGTGAGTCTCTTGAAGTGTGCCCACCCAACTTTAGTCCAAAACATATTAGTTTTATTTTAATTATGTCAGGAATGTGAGTACAAACAGGAGCATTGTGAACAGAGACATTGCAAGTTTAGTGTGTAATGTGTGGTGTTGGGCAACCTAACTGGTCAAGGACCTATGTGCTGCTGCTTAATTTCTCCTGCCACTATACCTATGGTTGGAAACTGCCTGCCTGCTTTCATAGGTGACTGGCTCAAAAAGAGACAGGAATCATAACTGGTAACAGTCACAATCAGCAAGGGTTTGGTCATAAGTGGTACTGATGGCATTAAACGAGGTCCCTCAGCTGGAGTACAGAAAATCAATAAAGCCATGACAAAAAATTACAGAGGCTCTTAAAATTGGCATGAGTATGCAGGTACCATGGGATACATTTAGCAATGTTGATGCCTTGCTGAAGAAGGAAAAATGGAGCACAGCACAGATTAAAAGTGAAGCAGTAGCTTGTACAGTGTCGTTTACCAGTTCTGGGATCCTATGTGAAAAAGAAAACGTTTATGCTAGGAGTAGCAGTTACTGCTTAAGTATGAGCAATACAAAACTCTGACCTAGAATTAATTTTATCTTATGTTCAGTTTATCAGGAGTAAGGAAAAAGTGTAAGAAGGGAATACTAACTGTGTGGTCCCAAATGTAAGGGAAAGGCAGAGCAAACAAGGAAGAAAGCTATCACATAACTGGGTGGGAATAGAATTAAAATGTGTGACGTAGTCTAGCACTGCAGGAAAATGCAGGTAATGTAGGTTATGACTTGATCACTGATCTTAATAAGTTTATTATTTACTTATTTGATAAATGGATTTCAAGAATTTATTTCTCAAGTATATCACAAAGTGATGCTATCAACAACATGATCATAATATTTTGCAGCACATGGAGTTGCTTAGGGGACATCGAACCTAGTCAGACAGGATTTGTTTTTAACTTTAGGTGTCATACCTTTGAGTGCTTGATCATTACTTTAGTCTGTTATTGCAAGATTTTTAATATGCAAGTGTACATAGAGTTCCTATACATGCACTTTATGCGTGTCGCGGGGGGGGGGGGCTTGGGAAAACGCAAGGGAGCTGAGAATCGAAAATGTTTGGGAACCACGGTGATATAGTAAACAGTGGTGACATCATACAGAGGCTTTCTGCATAAAGTATTATGATTTCATGATAAATACAGTGATTAAACATAGAATTAAACAGAACTGTTGAAATGGATGCAAACTATTTTGTGTAATAAGGAATTCAGTGAAGCTGAGTTGCAAAAGACACCTGTAGAAAACAAACAATATCACTGTATCGTCTCAATAATAAAAATCATGGATAATCTGCTCAAAGGTGAGCAGCTGCCAGAAGCACATTAGACAGATATGGTAACGTCATTAAATAATATCCTCTGTGGTTACATTTTCATTTAAATGACACCACAGGACAGTGCAGCATGAATGAAACTTAAGCACAAGAAAGAAAGTAAGATGCAAAATTCAAACTGTCATGCAGGAAAACAATGAACCCTTTAACTGGTACAAACTGCAAACCAATCTGAAGAAAAATTCTTGTACTGTCTGTTCCCTTCTTTATTGTAGTTTGCCATCAGCAGCCTATAAAGTTATGTTCATATGGCAGGACAGCAGAGCCTCAGCTATTTGGAAAATATTGTACTGAGGGAATTTAGAGTTATAAGAGGGTGTGAAGGTTTTATTAGGGCAGTGTGCTTGTTTGTATGCACTGTATAACCCAGTCTGCATCCTTTTTAATTTTACAAGATCCAAGGAATGTTCAAGAAAAGATGGTACTTTTGCTCAGGTATATTATGTTGAGTCATGCATCAAACTTATAGGTTCATAGATTAGTACTAGGCTAACTGCCCTTGCGAATGGTGGAATACTATAGTTACTTGAGGTACTTCCTTAGCTTTACTCTGATAAATCCCTGACCTCACTCCACAGTGTATTTCATGATTAACAGGTGTCTGACTCATGCATTACAATGTGGATCCAAGTTTACCTACCTGCTGCGTCCTCCATGCGTACAACTTTGTATGTTGCTACCCACACTATGCATGACTCACTTTATGAATCACACCAGTCTCTAACATGTTCTTCATACTGCCCAACAGTGGCTGTGCAACCTTTTCTATGAATGTTCACTGCAAACGACTATCTATCATTATATGAAAATAGAGACACTCCTTGAATGCACAGCTGATACAAACTTTTCCAACAATTTTTATAGACACAATCACTGAAAGTACACGCTGATACAAACCTTTCCAACCTTTTTTTATTGATTATTTTTCCTGGTGATTCCACAGTTCAACCATGACAAAATGCTATGTTTCCATTTACAGTGTTCAAGCCAACAACCACTTACACTGATTTTAATGAACATCCTTTTCATCCAGCTAGGCTGAATATTTTTGATGAATTTTTAATGAAGATTAATTATTTTTCAGCATTTGGTACAACTTCAGAATGTCATGTTTTCCAGATCAAGGCTATCTGCACATTTTAAGGACCTTCCTGAATGCACCATGATCTTCATACCAAGTGATTTTATTTCATTCAGCTTTAAAATACAATGCTAAATTTTCAGTAAATTAGACAAGATGGTTACACACAAAAAATGTGTAGTTTACAGGTTGAAAATTAAGGAAAGTGTAGAAATTACAGTTCACAAACTGATACAGTGATGGAGTTCTGTCAGCAACAGCATTCCGTCTGGATATAAACAGTCATCTTGATGCTATTCAAGCTTGACTTGTAATAAATATCTCAGATCAAACGATTAACATTGCATCCAAAATATTAAAACATCGCAAGTCCTAAACTAAACTTTCTGGACACAGAAAAAAAACTTAATCCACAACATTCTTAAGAACAGCAGTGTTCTTATTCCTTTCCGCATTGGATACTTCACTAAAGTAGAACACCAGTAAACCAGGGACTGTGATTATTACAGGGAGATCTACTTCAGTCCCCAAAATCAAACTTCTGCAAAAATAACAGCTGTGATAATATAGCTGCAGGCTGTATTTTAAAAGATAAAAATTCGAAAATGGATGCATGGCTATTGGCCGGTACAGTCCACCATATTTCAATTTGCATTTTTAACTGTAACAGGTTTATGAAACATAAAATGTATTCATCTGCTTGATATATACATAGTTTTCACACTGCATGGAAACACCTCAAAGAAAATAAAATCTAACAGCTCAACAAAACTATTTTAACAATGTATCAATGTTTTAAAACTTTTTATTTCAAAATTGTTTTAGAGAAATGAAATCAACTACAGTATATTACTAAACAAACTAAAACATCGTCACTCCAACCCACAACACAAAAAGATGTAGTAGCAAAGTCTGACACTCCACTGAGACCACAAGCCCGCAATTTAAAAATAGATTATTGTCAGTGTATCCACAAAAATAAAACCAACAATGATTAAGTGCTTTCGTCCACTACTTGGACTTCACCAAAATCAATAAAAGAAAAAAAATATTTGCTTTTATAATGACAAAATCACCAGTAATTAATCAATAAAAAAATACTGCAGCAAAAGGAAGGTCCCACCAGCATAGTGCAAGCCCACAAAAAGCCAAGGTGTAGTTAGTAGCCAAGTCCACAATACAAACACTTCTTTATTTAAAAACAGCAAACAGCAAAATAATGTAAAGCGCTTTTCATCTCACTGGTAGTGAGACCTCCTCAGACAAAATTTCAAGTGTAAAGCAACTCTTTAAATACCCTACCCAATGTCTAATTAACACTACTTCAATTAATTCATTGAATTAATACCAACCATTTCAATGTGATAGCTTTGCAATTCAGTGTCAAACAGTGCTGCACTCCTGTTTACATTCACATTTCCAAATGCAATGCTTCAGTCAATAATCTCAACATTCTGGACTTTACTACAACATCTTTAAACCCAAGGTTCTAACAAACCTTCACTAAAACATAAACTCCATATTCAAATTTAGTATAATTTCAAACCTTTATGGCTAGCTGGAAACATAACTAGTTAAATGCAGTCTGTTACAACTGATACATTCGCAGACTGAAATAAAACAGTTGATGTTACCTGTCTGTCCATACTTGGGTAGTAACAAACATTCTTTTGATAATTACAATATCCAAATTGGAAAAATATTTTTTGTCCTTTAGTCATAAAAAGTAGTTGAACTGTTTCTATCATTGTTGACTAATTGTTACAATTCACCTCCACCTTGTCAGTTATGGGTATACGTAACAGCACTACGTAGTGGAGTCTGCATTTAAAGCAACAGTACTGTACTTACTAAGCTCCACTATAACCTATTCCACACGAACACCCAAAGCCTTTATAGCGGCATGGTCAATTGAACCCTTAGGAGTTGGGTGTTCTAAAGTGTTTCACACTTTAAAAAAAAATCCTATGCCAACGTTAAAAACTCTTAAACTTCCAAATATATTAAAAATGTTAAAAATTTACATAAAGACCCCTTCAACTACACATAAACATGTGACTGCACATAAGTAAGTATGTCCTACAGATGTTAAAAATTAACTGTTCAACCATGGTGATATAGAAAATGTTCAAAAATGTCAAGAAATAATATACATATGTTTGCTGAATAAATATATTGGACCTAGTCCCCAATCCCTAAGAAAGGTGTCACCTCAGCTATTGATCTCCATCATCTTGCTAGACTTTTCAGTTTTGATATACATTTGATTGAATAATATTCATATTCAGTCCTGGGTACTGGCAGGCTCTGGTCCGTATTTGCCACATTAATTCTAATTTTTCCAACATCAAAGAACTAGGACCTCCTCTCATCTCATTCACCTTAACTGAGTCTATAGCTCTAAATTTAAATGAATGTGTAGGACAGTCTAGGGTATGTTTAGCAATTGCAATGTCCTGTTTCAAGGTTCGGTGCTGTAAAGATGTTCATACACACTTTCCTTAAATTTCTGGTCTGTTTTCCCTATGTAGAAAACAAGGCAATTCTGGCAGCATGCCAAACAAACTATACCTTTTGTATTAATTCATTAATCAATTAACCAATAAAAACCCTCACATATAAAGACTTCTTCCCAACTCAAATATTTAAGTTCCATGGCAACAACAGAATTCTATTAACATAACATAGTAAAAAATATTAATGTTAAAAGCAGTATTTGTTAAAAACTTCATACAAAAAATCTAAACTGACTAAATAGTGATGTTATCACAAACTATTAGCCCTTAATAAGGGGCAAACAGAAATAGTTTCATTAATACCCAGGAAGTGGCAAACATTCAGTTTAATTTGCCATTTCACTTCCTTTGACTCTAATAGTAATGGCATATTAAACTGAATGCTTGCCACTTCCCAAGAATTAATGAAACTATTTCTATTTGAGTTGGGAAGAAGTCATTATATGTGAGGATTTTTACTGGCTAATTGATTAAATACTGGTGATCTAGTCATTATAAAAGTGAATAATTTTATTCACTGATTATAAAGTCTAAGTAGTGTACGAAAGTGCCCAATCGTTGTTGGTTTTATTTTTGTAGATACACTGCCAATAAACTATTTTTAAATTGTGGACTTGTGGTCTTCGTGGAGTGCCAGCCAGTGCTACTACAGTACATTGCTATTTATTTCATGAAAGCAAAGGTACATTAAACTGTCAATATATAAAAAAAAAAAATCAAATGGTATATAACTACATAAGGCCGACAAAAACAGATAAAATCCTGTTTGATTCCTGAATCAACAGCATATTGTACTGAGATTTACAAATTATAATCCCTTTAGACTAGGAAAATGACAAAACCCAGGGCTGAATTTTCATTGAGCCAAGGTTGTTTCACATCCTTAAAGCTGGAGGAGAGATGAAATATGGTTTAATAAACAAAAAAAAAAAATGATTAAGCTAATTTCTATTTTTTTAGGTATCTCTTAAACAATATACAGATACATACATGCATATATATATATATATATATATATATATATATATATATATATATATATATATACACACACATACACACACACATGGGTCCACTTCAGAATTTCGAAGCTTAAAACTTCGAATTTCATATGATTGAAGACCATATGATCGAAGCTTTAAAACTTCAAAATCCTTAACGGAGATCGGCATACAGCGTGGAACTGGAGATTTCCGTTTTCCTCGCTGTAGTGTGATATCAGAGTTGGTATATTTAAGTAGCGGGGGGGTTGAGGGGTGCAGGGGGGGCTTGCCCCCCCCCTCAAAAACGTGTTTTGTGCACTGCTTTTTAGGGGGGGGGGTCAGAATTTCGAGATTCCAAGATCTCGAGGTTCTGAGTTCAATATTTTGAACCTCTGGATTTTGGTATTTCGAAATTCTAAAGTGACACACACACACACACACACACACACACAGATATATTAATGGAATTTGATAATCTGATGCCCAATTTACTTTAGTTTACAGCAGCTATAGGTTTGTGATGGCTCAATGTAGATCAGACCCCAAGAGGCAGAAACAATATCATCAAAACAACCTAACAATTAAAAAGAAAGCCCACTCAATCACTGGAAATCAAAGCAAAAAAAATGATAAGCACTCAGATGGTCTGAAGGTCTCTTTATAATCTTGTGATGTATGTAAAATGATCTTTTCTGGAGCTTCTTTAAATTCAATTTTCTGAAACTACAATACAAAAGTAAGAAATACAATTATACTTTGCTGCAGCAATACTAAAATATTTAGAAATTATGACAGCTTATCAATCCCTGTTTATAAGTGATGCTACTTTATATAAAAATAAACTAAACACTTGTGCAGAAGTATTCATAGTACATCTTCCATGCATCTTATTCATGTGACTACTTTACACGTTTGGAAACTACTGCAAACTGAAAATGAACGTTCACAAGGGCAAACCATCGTCAGAGCAGGAGTCAATCATCTGAAATAACACATTCAGCCTATTGTCAGTGCAAAAAGATCTAAGTAAGTACATTTAACTGATGTTTTTGCTTGTTCTTTCACTCATTCATTTATTTAGCTAAACTAACATTTTGACCTGTTAAAGATAGTAAATACTGCAGTTCATGCATAAGATTAAAAAGTGAGCCGAGAGTGCATAAACACAACCAGCAGAGTCACACACTAGGAAACAGGAGCTGCACTGCTGTTCATTAGATCTGAGACAACAGCTGCTGGAGTCACAGAGGCACCTCTAGGTGCAGTTGTGCAGCAGTCCAACTGTTAATGGGGGTTAGCCTTAAGGCTCCTATATATTACAAGGAAAGAGATAGGCAGACTTAATGAAGGAAGCTGATAATGTCTGCCTGCAGAAGAATATATGGCAGTAAAGATTTATACATTACATGGGCATTTTTTGTCTTCCTTAATGCAAGGTAAGATTATTTTGGTATTCGTGGCACATCATGACATGCATTTGAAGAATGGTACAAATGTGAGAAAGTTATTTTATAAGCAGTCCACTGCAGTGCAAGTTTTTAATTTTTCTGCAATAACCCATTTGGACAATGTAAACATTGCCAATTGCTGATTAAGAAGCAAAAACATTTTTTTTCACTTGTGATAGTAAGCACCTTGTTTTAATAAACACCTACTGTGTCAAGGCCTGGTAGGCAAGTAACATATTGCTGTTTACAGAAGCAGTGACATGAAAACAGTATATGGTACAATATATTCATTAATATTTTTATAATAAACACCTACTGTGTCAAGGCCTGGTAGGCAAGTAACATATTGCTGTTTAGAGAAGCAGTGACATGAAGCCAGTACATGGCACAATATATTCATTAAACTTTCTGCTGCAGTGTTGATAGATGTAGTCTACAGCTAATGTAGGAATAAGGACAGACAGTATATTGCTGTGTGAAACAGTGCCAGTGCTACAAAGCAGCACTGATTTGTTTAGCTTTACACCGGCTTAATGGCAGCCCTGGGGCTTAGAAGATGCAGCCCTGACCAGAGCACAAGAGACTCATGTTCAATTTGCAGTTCTGCCTTCTGATGACCCAGCTGAGGGGGTAGAAAAACAGCAGCATTTTGCCAGCTTGCCTATTCCAGGTTAGGGGGGTGGGGAAGATTCTCTGGTTGATACTGCCACTGTCTTGATTGGTGAGGATGAGAGGGTACAACATCCACCAGCAGAATTCTGAGATATCCAGTGGGATCATTATACACCTTCTGCATATAAATGGGTTTCGGGGAGGGCATAAAACAAAACAACTGCATCCTTGGCAGCAGTATGACTCTACATAGGGATGCTTTGATCTC
Organism: Protopterus annectens; assembly: GCF_019279795.1. NCBI lineage: Eukaryota > Metazoa > Chordata > Ceratodontiformes > Protopteridae > Protopterus > Protopterus annectens. Next base: position 693,282,925 of record NC_056743.1, read on the forward strand.
CTATCCTGTCCCGCATATAAGATCAAGTTTAGGAAAGGACTTCCAAGATGGCTGCACACTGAGTAACAGCTTATTTCTAGCTCTCCCAGTTTGAAAACAGAAACTCAGCAGAGAAGGCTGGTAGACTTGTGTTTATGGGTATATTTCAGTAAATGGCTAGTAAGTGCACTGCCTGGATGCCTGGAATAAAGAAATACAGAAGACCTGGAAAAAATCAGTATAAAAAGTGACGAAGAAACACTTGACTGGAGAAAGTTCTGCAGTTGTTTAGCAAAATGCAATGCAGCTATCTGACATTACTTCTGATAACCTGCAGGAAGATATAAGACAACTGCATACAGACCTGGTTTAAATGAACAAAACAATGATGGAGTATATCAACACAAACAACAAAAGGCTGGAAAAAATGGAAGAAGCTTTAACCAAATATTCAGATGAGATGATAAAGCTGCGAAAATCAGAGGCTAAAATGAAGAAAAGGCTGGCTGAATATGAGACTGCTCAGGAAGAGATGTTTCAAAAAATAATAGAACTAGAGGACAGAGCATGTAGGGAAAACCTGAGATTTTCAGCTATACCAGAGAAGCTGGAAGGAACAGACTGCATTAATTTTATGAAAGCACAAATAAGCAACTGGACCGGTATTCCACAGCAGGAGTTGTTAGTTGAAACAGTACATTGTGTGTATGCTCCAAACCTAGCTATAAGAAAACAACCTAGACCTTTAATAGTAAAGATGCAATCCTACCAGGAGAAGGAGTTGATTCTGACAAAACTGTGGCAGAAGGACAAAATACTAAAAGTAGGAGACAGCAGAGTGTTTGTAGAGAATGATTAGTCATTGTACACCAGGCAGAATAGGAGTAAATTCATTTAACTATTCCAGGAATATCAAAACACAGTAGTGTGAGATTCAAACTGCTGTATCCAGCTGTCTTTAAGTTATTCTTCACTGGAGGGGACAAAATCATTTTTGATGAAGTGCATGCTAAGGAGGAAATATAAAAGTTTGTCCAACAAAAAGTGATCTGTGAAACAGAAGGAGATTCTGCTTCTTGATTTTCTGGTAATAAAGACCACAAAGAGACTGTACCTGTGGAACCTTTTCCAGTATTTCAATGGAAAATGTTGGACAAGGAAGGGAGCATGAGAGTTGACTAGAAGAATCTAGAGTATGTTGGAAATGAAGCAGTGACAGGATTTGGGCGATGGAGAAGAACAGTAATAAAACCGGTAACTTAATGTGGGATTACAATGCAATAATTATATTTGTGAAACATGACAGAACAAGAAAATCCAGAAATACTGGACTTTTGCAAAATGTGTTGGATTTGTGGGGGACTCTATACTATATAACCTACATCATATCATTATTGTTCCAAAAATGCTCTGGGAAGGGGAAGAGAGGGGAGAAAGCTAACTGTAAGAAAATAAACATTTTCTAACTTAACAGTACTGTATTTGTGGTTTATGCTTAGTTTGCATGCTATTTTTAAGTGTAATGAGTATTGTAATCAGGTGCTGTTGTTTTTCTTTTTCTACCCTCTTCTCTATTTCTTCTTGTACAGTTTTGTGAAATAGGGGTAATGCAATGCAATGTAAAAAAATAATGTGCTTTTTCTCATTCTAGCATGGGAAAATGACTGGATTAAGGACTTTAGATTGATTAGTTTTAAGAGAGAGCAAGTAAATGAAAAAGAATATTGAATATTATGTGTTTTTTTCTAGCAAATGCATGAATACTTAGTAGCAATTCTGTAGCTGGTCTTCATGTTTCCATGGAAACAGTCTGATAAAGAGAAATTGGCTGCATGGTTCTCATGTCTCCATGGAAACAATCTGATAAAGAGAAACTGGAGACAATCTGGTGGAAGGGGATAGGCTGAAGGAAAAGAAAAAAAAAAGAAAAAGAGAAATTTTTAGGGCATAATGTCCTCTGAAAGCAATCAGGGGTTTCCCAACTGGGAGAGCTTTAAAGATAAGACAAAACCAATCAGACTAGATGTAAAGTTTTCTCAGTTGTTTTAATACAATGGGGATACTAATGCAAACAGGTGTTTTTTTCTCCCTTCTCTCCTTTTCTTTGTTCAGTTTTAAGAAATATAGGTACTGCAAGGCAAACAAAGAGAGAGAGAGAGAGAGAGAGAAGTAGTAAGGGGGGAAATGAAGGGTCTGGTTAAGAGAGTATGACAAAATAAAAATCAGTGTGCTTTTTCTCATGCTTGCATATAAAAATGACTTGGTTAAAACCCTAGGCATTATCCAGTAAACAAGTTTATTACAAAGCAAGTAAATGAAAAAGAATACTGAATATTACTATGCTTTTTTTCTGGTGAACAAGGTATCCTTAGCAGTTTTGTGTCTAGTTTGCATGTCACTAGAAGACAATTTGATAAAGAGAGATGGCTAGGAGAAAGTGTTAACTGAACGCATTCAAGGGTTTGCTCAGCTGGGAGAGCTATAAAGATAGATAAAATCAAATATCACTTACTAATAGCACAGGCTGCACCATGTGTCTTAGCATGACTAACCTTTCTTTTTGGTTACCTCTAGCCTGTCTTTGTGGCTATCAACTTACAACTTTTGTTCTTATTAGGAAGTAAAAACTTCAATATTTGAAGATGCGCATAGTTGTGTGTGTTATTATTAAGTTAATAGGTTTTAGGAGGTTTTTGGGGGAGGTTGTTGGTTCTGTTTGAGGGCTTTCAAAAAAACAAAACAAAAAGTTATGTAAGATGTGGCATAGGCTCAAACGGATAAGACAAGAAACAACTGTGTAAAAGACAACCTGCTGAACAGTATATGCATGTAATATAAAAGTTGGAACTAGAAATTTAACAAAAAAGTAGTTATACATAAAAGGTGGTAATATATAAAAATAATGCTTTCTGTAATGTCTTTCAATCTGAATGGTCTTACAGATAAATATGGAAAAAAAAGAGTAGTGAACTATATTAAAAATGTAGAGCGCAAATGGCTATGCTGCAGGACAGGCACCTGGAAAGAACTGAATAAATGGATTTGATAAAGAAAAGTTTTCAGGATGGTTATTCAGCAAAATATCTGGGGCAAAGGAAAACAGGAGTGCTTATATTAATTGCAAGATGAGCTCCAATAGTGATAGATGAGGAAAAAAAGACAATAATGTAAGATATACAGCACTAAGGGGCTACTGGCAAGGGAGGAGAATTACATTGGCATGCATTTACATTCCACCTAAAACTGCTATAATGGAGCTTAAGAAAATTCTGGGAGAAATAATCAGCTTTCAGCAAGGAATATTACTTCTAGGTGGGGACTGGAATTTGGTTTGCAACAGTGAAGATGTGTCTGTCTGGGGGGCCTAGAACAGAAAATATAACAAAGGAAGGTAGATTTTTGAAGAAATTTATGAAAATGTTTGGCATGGAAGATGTGAATTCAGTACTAGGAGTTCATAGTGAATTTACATATTATTCGCCAAGATATAAAATCTAGGCTAGGTTAGACAGACTTTATATCTCAAAGGAACATGTGAATTTAATTGAAGGTCTTGAAATACATCCAATAACTATTTCAGATCAGGCACCAATAATAACTAAAATAAAAATGCAAGGTAATGACATAAAAATGAGACACTGGCACTTTCCCACCTATCAGATGAAAAGAGAGGAATTTAAGGAATGGGTTTTGGAATTAATTCAGGAGCTACTAGAGAAGATAGAAATTTCTTCTGAAAATATAGCTAGGGAGTGGGATAAAACTGAAGTGAAGTTTAAAACTAGGGTGGAAATAAACAAAAGGGAGATATGGTTAAGAAGTAACAAAAATTATTTAGAGGAAGAGACTGACAAATTTTAAAGCATTGCAAAATAGGGGGAATCTCTCAGAACAAGAAAAGGAGCAACTGCAGAATGCTAAACATAAAAAAGTAAATACCTCAATAATATGCACAAGTTCAGAAAGATTGCTGTTAAGCAACTGTTTTTTGATAATTCTAGAGCACAAAAACTTTTAGCACAATGACTCAGGCAACAGAAAGTGGAAAGGGATGTCCCCAAGCTTAGGGAGCCTATAACAAGAGATCCTGTAGAAGTATTAGAAATATTTCTGAAATTTTTTGAAAGTTTGTATAAAGCAGAGAAACATGGAAATCAAGAAAAGGTACAAATGAAAATGTTTATGGAAGAATTAAATATGCCAAGGTTAGCGGTAGATGAGGCTCACTTACTAACAGGATAGGAAAAAATGAGATAAAAATGGCTACATATAACCAATCTACAGGAAAGTCCCAAGGAACAGATGGTATATTCCTGTGGAAGTTTGGAAGCTAGAAGGGAAAAAACTGATAAAGATCTCGAAGGTTTTGTTTAACAGTATTTTAAGAGGAGGAGAAGTACTAGCATCCTGGAAGAAGGCGGTGGTAACAGTAAGACCTAAAAAGGGTAAAGATCCTTCGGATCCAGCTTCATACAGGCCCATTTCAATACTAAACATTATTATAAAGTGCTTATGTCTATAATGGCTAAAAAAATGCAAAAGTGATACCAAAATTGATAGATATTGATTAGTGTGGTTTTGTGGAGGGGTGGCAAACATTTAACAATTGTAACAGAGCACTGATGATCCAGAGGGAAGCAGAATGTAACAAAATACCACTGCTACTGGTGGGTCTTGATGCAGAGAAAGCCTTTGACAGAGTAAACTGGGACTTTATGAGCAGGGCAATGGAAGCATTTGCTTTCCCTGATACAATTATAAGGCTGATTAGTATATACACACACACACACACACACACACACACACACACACACACACATATATATATATATATATATATCTATATACAGTATTGGAGGCGAAAATCCTCCTCTCCCTTTGTTGTCTGCATTATATTTAGAATCACTGGCAAAGAAAATAAGGAACTCAGAAATTTAAGGATATATTTGCAGATGATATTATTTTATACATGACAAAACTCAATACAAATTGAAGAAAGGCACCGGTTACCAGAATCCACACAAAAAGTACCTCAGAAATGGAGATACATGAGGTTCTATTAAAACAGATTTACTGCACAAATCCAAAAACTAGACTACATAAAAAAGCACATAAATGCAATTTTAAACACCAGCGTTTTCGTCTCTCCCATAAAGACTTCTTCAGATGACCATGTTAATCCAGTTTATCCTATATATGCCCTCATTCATAAAGAAAAACAATCAAATCAAGTTAATACATAATTAAAAATTAGTTAACCGCATCACTTCCATTCATTTTCCCATAGAGCTGCATATTGAAAATTTGAACCACAAAATGTTATATATTGCACTCAATTACAATAAATAAATGATTAAAAACATGTATTTAAAACATCTTATTTCTTAAATAAATAAATAAGTTAAAATACTTTTTAATTAAAATTGATATATATTCATTAAAACCCTCAAAGCAGTGTTATTACTTGGTATGTACTAAGTGGCACAGTGGTGCAGTGGTTAACGCTGTCACCTCACAGCAAGAGGTTCTCTGGTTCGATGCTGGGGTGCCTTCTGTGTGGAGTTTGCATGTTCTCCCTGCATTTGCGTGGGTTTCCGCCTGGTACTCTGGTTTCCTCCCACATTCTAAAGACATGCTTCTGGAGCATTTTTCCCTGGGCCTCTGCTAAAAACAGGATCTGTGGAACCTAGTCGGACTTTCCCGGTCAACAAAGGTTAAATAAATAAATAATTAAAGTATGGTGAGGTCTGCAACGGGAGTAATGGATGCATTTAAGGTGGAGGTGGGATTACATCAAGGATCAGCTCTGAGCCCTTTCTTATTTGCAATGGTGATGGACAGGTTGACAGACAAGATCAGACAGGAGTTCTCGCGGACTATGATGCTTGCAGATGACATTGTGATCTGTAGTGAGAGTAGGGAACAGGTGGAGGAGACCCTGGAGAGGTGGAGATGTGCTCTAGAGAGAAGAGGAATGAAGGTCAGCAGGACTAAGACAGAATATATGTGTGTGAATGACAGGGAGGATAGAGGAATGGTGAGGATGCAGGGAGTAGAGGTGGGGAAGGTGGATGAGTTTAAGTACTTGGGATCAACAGTTCAGAGCAATGGTGAGTGTGGAAGAGAGGTGAAGAAGAGAGTACAGGCAGGATGGAGTGGGTGGAGAAGAGTGTCAGGAGTGATTTGTGACAGACGAGTACCAGTAAGAGTGAAAGGGAAGGTCTACAAGAAGGTAGTGAGACCAGCTATGTTATATGGGTTGGAGACAGTGGCATTGACAAAAAAGCAGGAGTCAGAGCTTGACGTGGCAGAGTTGAAGATGTTAAGATTTGCACTGGGTGTGACGAGGATGGACAGGATTAGGAATAAGTATATTACAGGGTCAGCCCAGGCTGGAAGGTTTGGAGACAAAGCCAGAGAGGCAAGATTACGTTGGTTTGGACATGTGCTGAGGAGGGATGCAGAGAATATTGGGAAACAGATGCTAAGGATGAAGCTGCCAGGTAACAGGAAAAGAGGGAGGCCTAAGATACGGTTTATGGATGTGGGAAGAGAGGACATGCAGGTAGTTGGTGTGACAGAGCAAGATGCAGAGGACAGGAAGAAATGGAAACAGTTGATCTGCTGTGGCGACCCCTAACGGGAGCAGTCGAAAGAAGAAGAAGAAGAGGCGGGCCATGGGAGGAGAAAATTGAGTTCAGGGAACTCTGGTGGCAAGTCACCTTGGATGCATCAAATCCCCCGGGCCTATATCTATCATTCCACTACTCAAGTTGAGATCTGCTAAGTTATAGTTTATGCTTGTAACTAAGGTAGTTTCCATTATTGCCACTAGATGGTGTAACATTACCTTTGTTTGGGATACATACCAGGTAATAACACTGTTTTGAGGGTTTTAATGAATACATATGAATTTTAATTAAAAGTATTTTAACTTACATACCTATTTAAGAAATAAGATGTTCTAAATACATGTTTTTAATAATTTATTTATTGTAATTGAGTGCAATATACAAAATTTAGTGGTTCAAATTTTCAATATGCAGCTCTATGGGAAAATGAATGGAAGTGATGGGGTTAACTAATATTTAATTATGTATTAACTTGATTTGATTGTTTTTTATTTATGAATGAGGGCATATATAGGGTAAACTGGATTAACATGGTCATCTGAAGAAGTCTTTATGGGAGAAACGAAAATGCTGGTGTTTAAAATTGCGTTAATGTGCTTTTTTATGTAGTGAGTCAAGTTTGTGGATTTGTGCAATAAATCTGTTTTAATAATAGCACCACATGTATCTCCATTTCTGATGTACTTTTTGTGTGGATTATACATGACAAAACCAGAAAGTGACATCACAGTGTTGTGGAACATTTTAAGACCGTTTCAAATCTCGGGATACAAAATTAATGAAGCTAAAACAAAAGCAATAGTGGTAAATTATGTACCCACACGCGAACTGAATATGCATATTTATGGGGACAAGATCAAATTAAGTATTTAGGAGTATGGATTAGAAATTACTCTGATGAGGCAGCTAAGGATATGTGGGAAGAGACTAAACAGAAGATAATACAAAAATTGAGAAACTGGAAGCTTTGTTCTATGGATATGGATACTAAGATACAAGCATTTAAAAAGTCTTATAGACTGGTCAGGCATATGTTTATCAGCCAGAGGAGAAGCAGTAGATATCAACTAAAAAATAGTTGAATGATTTTATCTGGGAAGGGAAGACAGCACGGGTCAAGTGGGATAAGCTGATTCTTTCAATACAACAAGGCGGGCTAGGATTATCCAATTTGAGGGGGTATTTTTGAGCCACACAGTTAAGGCTCTTATACATAGCATAAGCAGAAAAGTATAATTCAAAATGGAAAGGAATGATGATGATATGGGGGAAGCTCAAGAAATAAGGAGAGATTGGGATTTTGGATGCAGACTCTTAAGGACAACAACAAAAATCATACACAGTATTACATTCATAAAATAGCAGGGAGTATTCTAAGAACTAAACCAGCACAAGAATGGAGAAAAGAGATTCTGCCAATAGGGGTGACTGTGGTTAGGGATACACATAATAGGCAAGAGAGGGCTGGAATTTATTGGAGAAAACTGGGAAAGGAACCAAGGTATTAGGAGGAAATAACTAGACACGATAAGGTAACAGAATGGGAAGAGGCCAATAATTTATTTGAGCTACAGGATAGAGACTGTCTTCCCTATCAAGGACTGATATCAGAGTATATCAGAGTACAGATAAAGAAATACGGGGGGTCCTAAATGACAGACCAGCACTGGTAGAGTTTTTAATAGAATCTAGAACAGAAACTGCCAATGAAAAAAGGAATAATAAGTACAGCATATAAAATATTGCATAATAATTACAAGAATCAATCAGAGGAGCTTAGAAAGGATTGGGAAGAGAGATTGGATAAGCAATTCACAAAGATACAATGGGAGGAATATATGTATATCTCCCAAATATGTAACAACTTCTAGAAGACTTGAGATCTTTGCCTGGAAGTATTTATATAGGTATTTTTATACCCCAGGTAGACTCCAAAAAATGTTTCCTCAAGTGGATAGCAAATGTTGGAAGTGTGACGGGCAAAAAAGAGGTGGCTGAGAACATACTTTTTGGGAGTGTAATGAGCTGGCAGACTTTAGAGATTCCCTGCAGACCACTCTGTCAGAGATGCTGGGTAAGCATATTGGACTGACAGGGGAGATGATTTTTTTTCTGAGCTATAATACATAATTGTAATTGCCTATACATAGTAATGCCTTGCTGAATCTAATTATGATGGCTGCCAAGAAACCAATTACTAGAAAATGGAAATCAAAGTCTAAACCAACTTTACTAGAAGCAGTGAATATAGTAATAGAGATAAAACAACTGGAACTGGGATATTTAGAAAAGGGAAGAGCAAATTTCATATGAAAAAAATGGGAATTGTAGGAACAATATATGCAGAGAATGAACAAGATTTAAGAGGCAAGATTTGAATGAGTCATACAATGCTAAATTGACAATGGCTGGATAGATTATTAAGTGATGCATAATGTTTGGAACTATAGTCGTTTCAGTGTTGTCTGTGATGTATAATGTTTGCAACTAAAATGGTGCCAATGTTTGTTTTTCACTTATACAAATGTAAGACTGCCTATGTCATAGGTGATAATTTAATAAAGATGTTTATTGGTAAAAAAAGATCAAGTTTGGGAAACAGGTAGCTTCAGGGACTCAGAAACTGAGGAGGGGCACAAACAGCAGCAAATTGTTAAAAAATAAACTCTAAGGTAGCTTCAAACATGTGTTTTTCTGTTTTGGATAACCAAGTGTATGTCACTAATTTGCTAATATGTGTAGAAACAATTAAAAAGATGTTACACTTTCCCTACTTCAGAATGGATGTTTACTTATATAATTTTCTGCTACTCAGTGAAATAGTGCTTTATTGTGACACTGGTTTGTTCTTTATCTGTTCATTTAAAGACATTTATCATCTGTGATAAAAAACATTTATTCAAGGCAAGTTCATAGTGGTTAGTAAGATAACTGACTATGGCTAGTGCATATGGGCGGTGAAGTGGTGCAGTGGTTAACATTGTTGCCCCATAGCAAGAAGTTCTCTGGTTTGATTCTCAGCTAGGGTGCCTTTTGTGTGGAGTTTGCATGTTCTCTCTGCATTCGTATGGGTTCCCTCTGGGTACTCCGGTTTCCTCCCACAATCCAAAGACATGCATCTGGAGCATTTCTCCCCAGGCCTCTGCTGAAAATAGGCTGTGTTCTAGTCAGACTTTCCTGGTCAACAAAGTAATAAATAAAAATAATCATTTCACTGCTGCATATAAAAGAGTACAGCAAATGTCATGTCATTCTAGAAGAGATAACGCATTTCATTTTTTTGTTAATATATTTCAACTTCCTGAAGTAGAAATTACTGAAGCATATCATACAACAGAAAAATCCCTACATGAACACACTACTATAAATAGCAAATATAAAAAGTGAACTGCTTAAATACAAAATGCATGCAATGGGCAAGTCAGCCTGAATCCTCCCATATAAGGATATTATCCATACTCCTGTACTTATTACAACACTACATTCCACATATTTTTATAATAGGTGTCCATTACTTATCATTCTAATTCCAAGGTCTATGCAATGAAATAAGTTTGCGCGTAACAAAGCTCTTTTTGAAACTTTCATTGATCTTGGAGTTAGAATAATAAGTAATTAAGTTTCACGCTGTGTTAGGTAAAATTATATCACAAAGTCAAGAAATCTTGAAGATTTAAGGAAGGTGATCATTCTTTTGTGAAAAACAAATGTAACATCAGGAATATATAAGGCTTTTAAGACAGCATTTATGGTCCTTTGTCTAACCAATGCAGCAGAGGAGAGACTAATCAAATTTGTATAAAAATTGAGAAAATGATTTGAAAATAATTGCAGAACATCTTTATTATTTGCTGAAACTCACGTCTTTGTACTTTTCAAAGAAAAGATTAACATGTTGACGGTAAATTAAATATATTTCAAAACTGACAAACAATTATAGCCACATTGATTGATAATCTGAATTATTGTATTTCTTAGAGTAAAAATGAATTATTCTGCACCACTGCAGATTATTATGTATCCCTTAATCAGAAGTCAAAACATCTCAGTAAGGACACTGCATGCTTTTGTAGTAACAAAATAACAACCATTTGTTAACCAGGTAGGCCCACTGGATACAAAGTTTGTTTTCAGAGGTGAACTAGAAGTGTTCTCTAGTTACGTGACTTACTCAAGGTTACAACGTAGACAAATGAAGGCTAAGGGAATCAAACTCTATACTACACAAACTGCAGCTTACAGTCTTAACCCTCTGTACCAACTGCCAGATCCACAATTTACCGCATTGGAACTTATTGTGTCAACAAATGCAGTATTGTGGTTTGAGTTGCTGAAACTGGAAAAGTGGAGTTCATGCTTATATTTTAAAAATGTTTCCCTTTCTTTGAGTCAGTGCAACCTCAGAGTAAGTATATATAAAGGTGTGTGTGTGTGTGAGGGGGGGGGGGTGATGCTGAGATTTTATATGGTATTCTTAACACTTTCTTAAGAGCTGTTGGATCACCAGTCTTTTCACTGATAGATGAATGTTACAGTTCATTTAACTGGAGTATGTTTTACTGTAGGAGATGGTGGTACACTTTCAGGGGATTTTTTTTCCCCTTTTCTCAACCTTAGTGTAACTGTGGAAATGGTGTATGTAATTTAAGGGATACGCGGGGGTGGGGCAAAGCATCCCACTTGAGAGCTATAGAGGGTTTGCGTTCCTGTAAAAAAAGATCTTGTTTTTTTTTCTTTTCTTCTTTTATTAGGATTTCTGAGTTATGCTTTTTGGAACTAGACTTTCAGAAAATTGTAACTTAACTATGTTATCACCATATTTAGCAATTGTTTAAACTTGTAATCAATTGTGTTATTAGATATTTCACTTATGTTTATTCACATTATGACTAAGCAAGATGTCAATAATCACAATACATCCAGAGTCTTCATTTTTCTGACTGTTCAACATACAAAAGTAACACTGAAAATAAACTAGTGTGTGTTCATATTTTAGAAAATGGCATAATTACTGCTAACATTGTGATGCTTAACACTTTTAAAACAGACAAATGTAAAAAATGTTGCAATCACATAAGTGTGATGGGAAATTATTTGTTGTTAGCATAAATTGGTTGCTTTCTGTTTTGGTGGGACCTCAGCCATTATATGAAGCACAATAAGAGAAGAGTAGGCTTAAAGTAGCCCACTGTTGTACCCTTTGGCATGTGTTATCTAAGTTTGTAATTAAGGTATAAAAGTATAATAACAGAGCAAGACAGCAGCCCGAGCAAAGGAAGTTGAAACCTTCTATGAAGCAATACAAGTAAATGTCTGTACTGGTTTAATGAGTTTATTAAACCAATATGTACAACATTTACTTTTATTGCTTCATAGCTGCTGTCTTGCTCTGTTATTATACTTTTATTCCTTATTCCACTGGGTTTGCAGGCCCACAGGGGCACTCACACAAGTACTGAGAGCCAGACATAACAAAGAGTGTCTCTATTTGGTGTGGTACACTATCCACAATTTGAAGTTTGTAATTAAGGGAAAAACAGTGTGTTGAAGTACAAAAGGTCTTCTTTCCAACCTGCATTTATTTTACAGCAATCTGTTTTAAACTGGTTTAGTCTGTGGTATGGTGGGCAGGTGTACTTTAGAGTAAAGTAATGACTCCAATAACTACATGAGAAAATATATAGTTACCATAACAGCAGCAGAATGCTGGGAAAGCCATTCTGACAAAAGAGCCAGCATTTGCCAGACATTTGGAGGCTATGCCAACAAACAACACAGGAGGCAAAGGACAATTCTGAGGCAGTTAAAGTTATTAAATATTTTACTTGTATTCAGCTTTATAGGAATTAGGTAATGCAACCTTGTTAAGATTGTTACTGATATTCCAGAAAAATAACTTTGTAGCAGGTAGAGTAGACTGTAAAGTTACTTTTCTTATAACAATAATGAAATTTCTGTTTGTATCAAACACAACTGCTTATCCTGATACATGACTCACTGCAGTGGCTTAGAGAAGCACAGTTTGTTTTATCTTTTGAAAGATGCATTAAGCACATTCTGATGAGGTCACAAATATGTCTATCAGCAGTGTATTACATACAGTTAAAAAATATTACATTTTGTTTAATTCTCTGTTAATTTGATCATTGCATAAAATCACTAGACACAAATGTATTTTAATGGGTGAGCAATCAGAACTGCCTTTTTAAATTACTTGCTCAGTCTCACACATATCTCTCAACCTCTTTGCTCGAGAAATCTGGACAAAGGCATAACAATAGGGACAAAGTTTAAATACTGCTCTTATAAACTGTTACTAGAATAACATATTTGCTTTAGCATGTATTTTCTGAAAAGATATGAAGCCTGAAAGTCAAATGTAAGCCATCATTTAATGACTTCAACCCACAATGATTTTCCAGCAAAAGAAAAAATTTATGAGTAGCAGACCAAAAATGATTTTGACATTTTGTGAAAAAAACAAACAAACAAAAAAAAAAACGGGGCAGTCGAGACGTATTGTGTTGTACAGTGTGCAATTGAAAACTAACAGAATTGAACCCATGGCTGCAGAATTAACACCACATAGCCTATTAAATTTATACCGGAATGTTATGTCTATTAGATATCTATATTTCCTTGAATACGTACATGACAGTGAAATTACTAAAGTGAGATTTTTTTTTACCCTAGTGAACTGACTGACAGGCTACAGTGAAGTATAAATTATACAGTACTTTCTTACTACTTGAACATACTAGACCAGTGACTGTCTATTTCTGCCTCAGTAGTGTGTAGAGATAAACTAAGCCCAGAACCTAAATGCATCTTACCAAACAGCTTTTAAATCTTACTGTCACATGGGAAAAAATTGTCTAAATGCAATGAATGACTTCAAGGATATTCTTTCAACTATTCAGCTATTTCTTCTACCACTCTGTTTTAGTCAGGATTTGAAAGGTATTTTCTTTAGTGTTTCATATTAAACAAGAGTGTAACCTTTAAACCACACACTCTCTACTTTAATGACATTTGCAAGTCTTGCTACCTCCAGTAGGAAGGACAATAAAGTTGCAACAAAAAGAAACATGCTATACCAGACAGGAGTAAATAACTCATGAAAAAGACCAACAAAGTGATAAGAATGCAACACACACTGTTATGTGGAGCATTATGTTTTAAAAAGTAATTCATGTTAGTCTACTTTCCAACTTTTTAAATTTTCTGTATCAATGAAAACTATATGAGTTATGGACACATACTTTTACTAAGCACATGTGCTACATATAATTCAAGTCTAAAAAAATATAATGTTGTAATCATTAATGAATTTGAATAAATAAATCTAAGCAGAGTGTTAATGAATTGCAGCAAAAAGAGATTATAATCTGATCTATGTACCTAGGCTATGGAAAGAAAAGTAAGAGACTTTTGCATCAGATACCAGCAGACAAACAAAGAATTAAAGAAAAACATGATCTCATGAAAAAATAGATTTCTTCAATAATCTGCAGTTAAGACAGCTAGATGCCATGACCGTAGGGCATCTACCCATCCCCAAGGAACCAGAATCAATTAATATCCCAGGCTTTAGAGGGCTGTCTTGGGTTTTGAAATGTAAGAGTGAATAGTCAGAGCCTGATTATCTCTTCCAGAGTAGAAGCACAATGTAACGAGTCATGACAGAAATCCTGAGGACAGTCCAAGGGGATGTTGAAGACAGGTACAAAAAATATTAACAGCAAAATGAAACAGATCATGTATGTAATGTGAGAGCATCCACATCCTGCTGTTCAGAATACTGCATCTCAGTTTTGGTGACAAGGGATATGGTGAAGGTGTATAATTAAAAGAAAAAAATAATGTTGCAACTTTAGTTTTATAAATTTTATAAAAAAAAAATATGTACTCACCATAATGTTCCATCTTTATTGTCCATTTTCTTTCTTCCTCAATAATTGGGTTCGGATCCGTTGCTAAAGCCTGTGGCAACCAAATCTCTTGAGCTTTTCCCTTACCCACAATACACCTTTCCCAACTACCTCAGATCTAGTTTGCTGCTTTAGTAGAGTAAAGGGTAAAAGAGGTTTATGGAGAAGCCATATCTACAAGTCATATGTAAAAAATGAAGTATACAGGGATCCTGTAAACACTCGTTCCTCTGGAAATCTTAGGATTGGGGTTGGTGGGAGGGGAGTTGAGGAAGAATGAAAATGGACAACACAGACAGATTGTTATGGTGAGTACATAACATTTTCATTCTCTCTTCACTGATTAAAACAGAGTTCCCAGCTATCTGTTTCTAGGGTGGACTCTAGGAAGGATATTCCTGAGCAGCATAGAACCAAATAATACCCTACCTCTAGAGACCAGATCCAACTTGTAATGAGTGACAAAGGTATGGGGAATAGCCCAAGTTGCTGCTGCACATATATATCATCCATGGAAATTCTTGACTGAAAAACTGCGGAAGTAGCCATGGATCTACTGGAATGTGCTTTCAAGGAATGTGAAAGAATAATGCCATGTTTAGTATAAACAAAGGAAATGCGATATATCAAACCACTTTGATAACATAATCTAGAAACTGGCTTTCCCCAAATTGGTTCAGAGAATGAAATAAACAATTGGTTAGCTTTTCTGATTTTCTCAGTCCTATCAAATAGAAGCATAACTGTCTGTGAACATCCAGTAAATGCAAGATATATTCTCCTTTGTTGGTAAAATTAGGAAAGACCACTGGTAAATGAATGGCTTGATTAATACTGGATTCTGATACCACCTTTGGCAGAAAGGAGGGATTAGTATGTAAGGTCACTCTATCTTTGTGGAAAATTAAGTATGGAGGTTTAGAGGACAATGCTTGGATCTCAGAAATTCTTCTTGCAGAAGTAATAGCAACCAAGAAAAATGTCTTCCATGTAAGATACTTAAGGTTACATGTAGCTGCTGGTTCAAAATGGAATTGTGTGAGAGACTGCAGCATCAGATTTAAATTCCACGGAGAGGCAGGGTCTTTAAATGGAGGCCACATGAGAAGAGTACCTTTTTAAGAAGGCCTTGCTCAACTTGTGAGAAGCTATGGAGGAGCCATTAAATCTAGTGTGGTAATTGGAAATTGCTGCCAGTTGTACTTTAATGGCTGAAGAAGTAGTATTGTTTAAAAATAAGTGCACTACAAAATCCAAAATGTAATTGATACGGGCTGAAAATGGGTCAAAGTTGTGCTGTTGTGTCCAAATAATACATCTTTTCCATTTATTGGAATATATTTTTCTTGTTGAGGGTTTTTGGGAAGATAAAAGTATATGGGTAAACAGGTGAAGAGAGTATGGCTTGTCTGGCTATTAATGGAAATGGAGAAGCCCAAGCAGTCAGCTTGAGGTTTGGTATATCTGGATGGATCATACCTGTCGGGTGAGACAGGATGTCTGGAGTTGGATCTAGGTTCAACTATGGTAGAACCATGTGAGGCCAGAGGAAGGGACATCAAATTTGTCGAGGCCAATAAGGTGGAATGAGGATTACTGTGCTCACTGACCTAGCAGCTTTCTGCAGAAATTTTGGAATCGATGAAATTGGTGGATAAGCATAGAAAAGACCAGGGAGCCAATTTTTAAGTAGAACATCCCTCGGTAACTTTCCCCTGTGGGAGAATTAGGACTTAGTAGTTGCTGCACTTATTGTTTAGGGAAGAAGCAAAGAGGTCACCTCAAAGTTGGCCCCACTGATGGAAAATCCTGTCTGCCACCATTTTGCTGCGGTATCATTAGTGAGGAAGAAGAATGCACCTGCTCAGTTTGTCTGCTATCACATTAGATTTCCCAGGAATGTGCACTGCTAATAAAAAGCAGTTGGAAGAGATCACCCACTGCCAGACCCTGAGAGCTTCTCAACACAATGGGTAGGACCCCTTGTTTGCTGATGTACCATACAGCTGATAAGTCGTCTGTTTGAATCGCAATCGCCCCAGAGGGGAGAGTATCTTGAAATGCCTGCAATGCTAAGAGCACTGCTCTCCTGTCCAGGACATTTATATGCAAATCGGCCTCTTCAGGGGACCAAGTGCCCTGGACTGTCTTTCACAGATAATGCCCCCCCACCGTATCTGGGAAGCATCTGTGTCCACTATGGCCTTGGGCTGTTGAGGAATGAAAAGATGGCCTTGAAGTACTTGTTCGGATTGAATCCACCAATTCAGATCTCTTTTGCACATCTGGGTAATTTATATCTGGTAAGACATTGATTGATAAAGGATTGACCATTGAGCAGCTAGCATCCACTGAAGGATCCTCATGTAAAACCTGGCTAGTGGAACTAAAGTTATTGGTGCAGCCATCAAGCCTAGAGTCTGAAGAACTAGACAGGCTGAAACTGAGGTGCTCATTATAATTTTTCTGACTTTAATTGTTTGAACTCTGTGTGCTGGAACAGAAGCAATGGCAGATTTTGTATTTGTGTTCCTATAAACTCCAATGTCTGAGATGGCTGTAGTTGTGATTTGTTGTAGTTTATGGTTATCCCCAGAAGAATGCAAGTCTGGAGAACCTGATCTCTTGTGCATATGAGCTGATGCCTGGTCACAGAAGAAATAAGACAGTCATCCAGACAGGGAAACACACGGAAACCATGTAGTCTCAGGTGAGCTGCTACTACTCCCATGCATTTGGTGAACACCCTGGGGGCTGTGGTGAGTCCAAATGGCAGTACTCTGAATTGATAATGCCTGGCTCCCAGCTGGAAGCATAGGTACTTTTTGGATCACCTGCTCATTTTTATATGATAATAGGCATCCTCAAGATCTATAAAGCACATACAGTTGTCCTTGCCCAGAAATGGGAGAATGGATTGAACCATGATCATCCGGAACTTGGTTTGCTGAACTGATTTGATTAAATTGGTGAGATCCAAAACTGGTCTTGAGTCCCCTGTTTTCTTTGGCACTAAAAAGAACCTTGAGTAAGTTCCGGATCCTATTTGGTCTGGTGGGACCTCTTGGATGATTTAGCCTCTGGAAATAACTCTCTGCACCCAAGTGTCTTTTTTTAACTCTAACCAGGCTCTCTGGTGCAGGGATAAATGCCCCCCGACTGCCTCCAGAAGTGGACAGTCGGCATTCAAGAGCATTGGTAGGGTTTGTCAAAGAAAGATTCTTGTGAACCCTGGTTATGTGGGCCACTTCTGCCACATGGAGGTCATCATCTGTTAGAGTTCTCTCCTCTGTTTCTGGGGAAACCACCTCCATGTGCATCTTGGAAAGGACCTTGAGACTTTTTGAAATACATCTTTCGGCTACTGAGCTGATTCCTGGAATAGGGTCTTTGGGGAGCCAAAACGCATACACACCCATGGCAGACAAGGTCTTTCCATCTCACACCTGGATAGTGTTTCCTTAACTTTAGGGGCAAACAGTATAGTTCTGTCAAAAGGAGCACTGATGAAAGTGGACATAAATGGCTCCGCAAAATCACACACGTGCATCTAGGCATGTCTCCTCATGGAAATGCCTGAACCCACTCCTCTGGAGGTTCCCTCCACTCTGTTGAAAACTACTCTATAGAAGTATTGGATACAGACTGCCAAATGAGAAATTATAGAATCTTGAACCTCTTCAGAAATGGATCCTAAGAGAGTACTTGACAACTCCTTAGTCAAATCTCTCTGAAGTCTGATATAGTGTGCTAAACAGTTCAGTGACCTTACAGCAAAGGTCTCTGAAGCAAAGACACGGTTACCCAGTCTATCGCCCATGACTCCTTGTTGGGGGGATGGACAGCGAAACTCTCATCGGTGAGTTCCTTCTTTGTGGTGGCTGCTAAGACCATGGTATCAACTATAACCCATTTATCCCAGAACTGTCTGTTTGCAGGTGGTGCAATTATCCTGTCTGGTCTCTGAGGTATGGGTTCTATGGAGTCAGATTCCTTCCTTGCCTGCTGAGAAACCATATCAATGAGCACATTGTCAGGCGGAGTCACTCAGGGAGGTAGAGGGTCTAATACCGAAAGCCTCCAGGAGAACAGATTCCTCAGGTGTAGGATTGGGGGGGGGGGGGTCCATCCACCTCTCTGCTTAAGAATTTCTAGGATGTCTCCAAAGGAGACATCTTCAGGAGGTGACCATGGTGACCCATCACTTTCACTGAAATCTGTGTCTTCAGTGATGAACCTTGTGAGGAATCTAGTTGCTTCCTCTTGCACATCCTCTTCCTGGGCACCTCCTCAGTGGGATGCTCTGGAGAAGTTTCGGGAGAGGAAATCAAATTCCCTGAGAAGGAACCTAGGACATTAGTACTGGATGCCCCTGTGGAGAAAGGTGGCGAGGCTCTTGATGCTGCAATATCATGGTAGAATGTCTACGATCTGAGAGGGAAGGCTCCATCAGATCTGCTAAGGCAGAGAAAACTCTCTTTGCAGCCATGAAGGCAGAGCTCATAGGAGCTGAGGAGGGATTCTGATCCAAGAGGATGAGCTTCTGAATTCTCGCCTACCCTCTGAAGGCAATGCCCCTAAGGTAGAAGCTGAGCCAAACTGTCCAGTGCCGAGACTCCAAGGAGCAGAGATGGCTCCAAAACTTCAGAGTGAAATGATGCACCCCAGATATGACAGGCAGACTTCAGCTCCGAGAGCTCTCCAGATCCCAGTGGGCCAGAAGTGTCAGAGATGATCTCACATCTGAGGATAAGGAAATCTTCAGCCCCAGGACTGATGGGTCTGGACAGCTATGATCCTGGAACTCTGAAGCAACATAAGTTGTCAGAGGAGAAATTTGCAAGGGAGGTGTTACGGAAGGACAGACAACCTGACCCAGAGGGGTAGGCGCTGAAGGAAAACCAATCTGCTCCTACACCAGGAGGATATTCCTCACCACTCTCTCCACATTTCCTTCAGTGAGGCTTCTGGAAGAATGAGTGGAGTATATAGATGGAGATGTCTGTCTTTGTAAGAAGGGTGATGGGAGCTTGTCAGGAACTGGATCCAATGGTGAAGCGTATCTGGTGCATGGAAACATAGACCCCTCCATGATTTCTGTCAGGGTCAGATCCAATAAGGTAGGGTCTGACGATTTGGCTGGATCCAATAATGCTGAGACAGTCTGCTTAGGTTCTGAAGAATCCGATAAAGCAGTCGGCTGCTGCACTCTCAATTTTTTCAGGTCCGGGGTTGAGACCAGGTACTTCTGACTTCTCTTTCTTGAAGAGTCAAACAAAGATGATTTTGAACAAGAAGATTTTGGTTTAGTCATCCTCAGATATGGTTTCTTGTGAACTTATTATGTTCTGTGTTGGATTGTGTCTTGAATAATAACATATTTGTGTTTAATGATGATTATTACCATCAATGTATGGTGTTGGCTATGTGTATTGCCTAATTTGTCTTCGAAAAGATCTGCATAGGTAGAAAAAAATGTACTGGGTGAAATCAGAGTAGTGGTCTTTTAAGCTAACATGGTGGATTTCCTTATTAAATGAAAGCAGTCCCATTTTCAAATTGTATCTGAGCCCTAATAATGAATGGACATGCCTCTTGACCACATAAAATAACAAAAACCACAAAACGAGCCAGCACAGAGGTTAGGGCAAGCAGAAAACTTATTTTATTGTGGCATATTTAAACAAATAACTGCAAACCGGTTTCAGCCAACACAATGGCCTTCTTCAGTGCAAAAAGAAAAAAGTTAGAATAGTGCATCCTGGTGTTCAATATATACTAGAAAATTTAAAGATATATACACATATAAAATCCTATGAAAATAAATCATAGAAAAAAATAATGAAAATAAAACAAATAAAAAATATAATAGTGAGTAACCAGTAGATTGGGAAAATAAGCTAGTTCAAACCATGAAAACCACCAATTTAAATCCATGTATAAATACATAATCAGCAAAAAGCTTTATCCATATTCATTCAGCCCAGGTTTGAACAGAGCACCCAATCTGGTAATCCATAATGCTTCCATGTTATTGAGCTTATCATGCCAGCCTGCCTCCGTCATCCTCGGCAGCTGAATCTTATCTATAATTATAAATTGAAATTGAGCAGTTTGTTGAGTCAGAGTATGCTTATATAAAGCATTAGTTATCTTTTTAGTTCGAATCGCACTAAGATGCTCACTAATGCGAAATCTCAGTGGTCTGGAAGTTTGACCTACATAGAATGAAGTGCATGTGGCCAAATTTGTACCATTTGATTATCTAATAAGTCTGGGCTTATGAAGGTGACTTTTTTTCTGATATTATTGACTAGTGGTGGAATTTGTCAGATCTGTGCTGAATTACCTTCGGATTACCTTCAAATTCATTGGTTTTCATTTGCTCTTAAATTGCGATTTATTTTTACATCGACCATTGATGTAATCACCAGGCTCGAATTTTTGTGTTGTTTATTTGAGCCACATTATTTTTCTGGGCATCTATTGCCTTATAAACAACGTTAGACTCCATTTTGAGCTTCTCTTTGTCGAGTCACTCATTTTCACTGGCTTCATACTTTTGCGATTTATGTGACTGGGACTATCTAGGCAACTCATTTGAAGGTCTTTCTATCATGTCAGGTTTGGATTTATGTTCGACATTTGAATAGTGAAATGAATATCGTAGCTCGTTCTACGGAGTGACCTGATGTTGTTTGGTCGGGCCCACGAACGTTTGCATATATTTGTTACAGATCATTTTGGGACATGGACATGTTTATTTAATATTGGTTTACCTCATTGATCGGGGTTATGTTTTGGACATTTGTTATCATCACTATTTTTTACAGCCCTTATGATATTGTTGTTAGACTTTTGTGCTGTCTTTTTTATATACTATGTTTTGATTTATTCACAACATCTAGCTGTTTTTTTGCAGGGATTGCATTACTGCTTTATTAACCTTCCAGTTAGTGATTATACTTTGGTAGTTTCATGTTGTTTTTGGGATTAATCTCAGGGAATTGAACATGAACCGCATTAAGCTTTGAACCTTTTTGGTTTTCGAGGCACGAACATCTGACTGGTGTGCTTTGAATTTAGAATATATATATACTTTTCTTCCTCTTTGAGGAGCGCATTTCTTTTTATTCAGGATTGTATGGTTCTTTGGCAATATTAGAGGTGGGCAGATGGCTCCTAGTTTATAGGAATTTGTCTGAGGCACCAACTTTTTATTTTTATATTTTTTACTTTACAACTAAGGCTCTATTTAACAAGTTTTGGTACCCTTATATATAGGATTTCTAGTTCAGACTTTGTTTTTCATTTTTTATTACCACTCTTAATATATGGTGCTTTGGTCCTTTGCAACAGACCTATTGATATACGGTAGAGACGTATGTCGACCGTATTTTGATTACATATACTATCTTTCTGAACAGTTATGGGTATTTGAACAAGTGGTGAACAACAATTTTTTATATATGATTAGATCTATCATCTGTTTAAAATTGGAACTTGTGTTTTTTCATTGTGTTTTTTCATTGACCATTTGCGTTTAAAACTCTATAATACTGATCCCTTGTATGGGACTTATGCCTACGCGGTAGAGACGATTGTCGACCGTGTTTTGGTTCAACAGACATTTTTTAGGATTTTGTTGTTATGGTACAAGGGGTCATTGCTTTGATAATGTTATTCATACACCATTTGACACTGCCATTACTGATCAGCAGTTGAAACGAATGTCGGCTGCAAGTGTGATCTTTAATAGTCATTTGAATCAATACAGTGTGTGCTTTTTATATTAGGGTACCGAATTTGTTTATGCCTTGTTTTTGACATTATATTATTGCTTGACATGAACCAATACAATCCTCAATTAAAAATAATTGCGTTTTTTTGTTATTAGATCGTATTTATTTAATTCATACATATTTATCCAGTTAGGTGTATTTGTGCTAATATTTGGTGTCCACTGAGTTTGGACTTCGTCATTCATTCTGACATTGAGATATACCTATTGTGGTTGTCTCTTTACACCTGCAAACTTTGGTCATATGACTGAGAATATGGATCTTATAGGGATATTGCAGGGTTTAGCAGCTGACAAAGATAATTTGGAAGCCTTTGGCCTAAATCTTGCAGATTCTGGGAACCCTAATATACATGTGGGGGATACCAAGTATGCATGTGGTAATTTGTTTCACAAAATCACAAAAAACATGAGGGCCTTAAGAGCCAATGTTTGGCACTTGAAGCTATTTAAAGCTTACAAGCTAAAAAATATAACCCCTCGGGGACTCAGAATTCAGATTCAACCCTTAGTCAGCTTGGTTGATGAAGAACTAACCAAAGATTGGGCCAAAACCCAACATGATGCGTCCATGTTATTCGTGGACACATTGGTCTCAAACTATGAACGTATGGTGGAACTACAGACAACCAAGGTATTTAACAGTTGTTTGGAAGCACAAGCTTTTGAACAGGAAGAGTTTTATCACAACCATGTCAGGGAATTAGCTAAGGACCTAGCCAATTTGGAGACACAGTTGCTAAAAAAGAAAACGCAGAAGTTTCAGCGTGATTTGACTGACTATGAAAAGGGTAAACCGTTTATGGTTCAGAGAAATGTAAGATTTTTTGATTCTTCCAGTAGAGTTAACAAGAAAAAGAGGCCTAGATCAATATTGAAGAAAAACACTTTTTCTACCAGTAGTGTTACAGATGAGGATACTTCCTCAGTCACAGATTTTGAATGCCCTTCCAATCAGGGGTCCCCAGTAGCTAAGCGTAAACCATCAGCTGACCCTTTAGATATAGGAAACGCAGGGGTGGCAGGAAACATAGGGGAAGGGGCTTGCAGTCTGCAACAGTTACTACAGAAGATAGTCAAATAATCAACAATGTACACAATATATCTTCCTTTGAACTATCCTCTGATCACAATAAAGTTCTTAACAAGGGTTTGAATTTTGTGCCTTCCTCCTTTGTTTCTGAACAGACATTTGTAAATGAATTAAATGAATTTTGCCGATTGATTAACGTCAAAATATTTTTTGCAGACTCTGACCTCTCTCAAAGATCTTCTGGTTTTTATTTTGGGAGGTCGACATTCCAACCACCCATGGATAAATATGTGGCCATATTCAGGGAATGTGTAATCAAAGATCTACATTTCTCCCCTGGATAGCACCCTATTAAACATAATTTGACTTCTTCGGAGCGAAAAGGGTTACAGGAACTAAGTTCCAACCACGATATTGTTATTTTGCCAGCTGACAAAGGGGGAGGTATTGTGGTTATGGATCCGGTCATGTATATTGCCAAAGCCAATAAACAGTTATCTGATGCTAGGTTTTATATGCATATGGTAATTGACCCGACACCTAATTTCAAATCACTTATTGATTCTTTCCTGGATATGGCCACAGAAGAAGGGATTATAGACCAACATATTTGTAAACAATTAAAGGTCACCAATCCTATTCCACAATATTTGTATTTGTTGCCAAAAATACATAAACATCTTACATGTCCTCCGGGCCGACCTATTGTTTCAGGCAGAGGCTTTCTTACGGAGCCTCTGTCTGCATTTCTTACTTATTATCTTAAACCGTTATTGGTTAGGATTAGGTCTAGGCTGAAGGACACAACTGAATTTCTGAACATCCTTCAGGATACTCAGCTAGAATCGGATTGGTGGCTTTGTACATTAGATGTCGCCACCCTATACACTAATATTCCACATGAGGCTGGACTTACAGCTATAGCTTTTTGGTTAGAAGAATCAAAGCTCTATTCAATTGGATTCAACAATTTTATAATTAAAATGACTGAATATGTACTAACCAAAAATGTTTTTTTCTTTGATGGTCAGATATATTGGCAAACCAGGGGCACAGCTATGGGGGCATCTTTTGCCCCGATATACGCTGACCTATTTATGAGGTTTTTCGAAAAAATATATATATATGACACTGGCAATAACAAGTTTCTGGCAGAATTGGATATCTGGAGGAGATATTTGGATGATTGTTGGATGGTGTGGCGGGGTGATATACTTTTGGCTAATGAGTTTGTTCAATATTTGAAGAGCAACCTATGGGGTATCAAGTTTACTTTGGAGACACAATACCAGGAGATTATCTTTCTGGATGTTAAGATAATCAGACAAATTGATCATACTCTGGCTACCAGCGTGCATAGAAAGTTTCTACAGTATAACTCTCTTTTACACGCTTCTAGTAATCATCCCCGTCACATCATCAGCAACATTCCTAAATCACAATTTATATGCATGAAACGTATTTGTTCATCTACCAAATCCCATATGGAATGTGAACAGGATCTTTGTGATAGATTTATTCAAAGGGGTTACAATGGATCTCATCTTCAACAAACCATTCATGAGGTCAGACATATGCCACGTTCCCAATTATTAACATACAAACATGAACAGGAGGCCTCCATCAGTTCTCAAGCACAACCCATTAGATTTACAGTAGCCTATGGAAATAATACCCCTTTATTTAGAAATATAGTTAATCATCATTGGGGTATTTTGAAAACACATGAGTTCTTATCTGATATATTACCTGAGACATGTACTTTTTCATATCGCAGAGGTAGGACGACGAATTCACATTTTACATATTACAAGAAATTTCATCCAACTACACCCATACAAACCACTTTATTTGGGGATCCACTGATTGGTTCATTCCCCTGCGGTCACTGTAGCGCATGCAAGTATATGGCCAAATGAAAGAATTTTCCAGCGCTAATACCTCAAGGGTCTTTGACATCCGGATTTTTGGTAACTGCAGCTCAGACTGGGTGGTATATTTGGCCACCTGCACATGCACTTCATTCTATGTAGGTCAAACTTCCAGACCACTGAGATTTCACATTAGTGAGCATCTTAGTGCGATTCGAACTAAAAAGCTAACTAATGCTTTATATAAGCATACTCTGACTCAACAAACTGCTCAATTTCAATTTATAATTATAGATAAGTTATATTCAGCTGCCGAGGATGACGAAGACAGGCTGGCATGATAAGCTCAGTAACATGGAAGCATTATGGATTACCAGATTGGGTGCTCTGTTCAAACCTGGGGTGAATGAATATGGATAAAGCTTTTTGCTGATTATGTATTTATACATGGATTTAAATTGGTGGTTTTCATGGTTTGAACTAGCTTATTTTCCCAATCTACTGGTTACTCACTATTATATTTTTTATTTGTTTTACTTTCATTATTTTTTTCTATGATTTATTTTCATAGGATTTTATATGTGTATATATCTTTAAATTTTCTAGTATATATTGAATACCAGGATGCACTATTCTAACTTTTTTCTTTTTGCACTGAAGAAGGCCATTGTGTTGGCCGAAACCGGTTTGCAGTTATTTGTTTAAATATGCCACAATAAAAGAAGTTTTCTGCTTGCCCTAACCTCTGTGCTGGCTCGTTTTGTGGTTTTTGATACTTTGGTTTGAGCCGTGCACTGGATCTGCCTTGCGTGACCTTTGGTTTGCTCCACAAAGTCATAACTTCTCCCAGCAGAGTAACATGAAAGCACTACCGAACCTTCAGTCTGAATTTCTTCACTTCCATAAGCAACAAGCTTCACAGACCTTGCCAAATCAAGCCTTTCACCATGATTCACCCTAACATGTTTCTGCTGACATAACACTGCACTTGGAACCTGTGTCAACTTTGAGATCTATAGGTTTTCCATTCATCCGAACAGTACAAAACAACTCATTCTTTGCCCTTAAGCTTACTGCATTAACTGTTTCATGAAGCACTGACACATCATCCACATAAAGAGTAGGGCTGCCGCTCTCTAATTGAGGAACTCATTTCTTAAAATGTTCCTTCTTAATAAATGAATGTGGGCCTTTTGATTTACAAAACCTTTTGAAATTATTCCATTTATTGCATTGGTGGCATTGCTGATCAAAAGCTACATATTTTTCCCTTTTAGATTCATGACTTCCACCACAACTCATAGGATCATAGGAAGTTACTAGTCTATTGGCCCTGAGGCCCTTATAAGCCTAGCCAGGAGTTCAGCCTATGTTTAGACAAGTCAGCACCTGATGACCCTGTCCAGCAGACACACGGGTGGAATCCCAGTGGTGTATTTTCTGTTTTCCATCCAGTTATTGGTTCCCTATTAGAAGACCAAAGACGCATTCTTTCGAATGCGTCTTGGTCAAACTCAAAAGACGGAAACGGCAAAAGATTGAAGCGGCTTTTAAGCGAATTCTTTCCCTGGGAAAGAATTTGCTTGGTCGCTTCGTTACTTTGCAATTTTAGGCACTGTAGCGTGGTCTCGGAGTTGGTATATTTAAGTAGGGGGGGTGTGGGGGGCAAAACCCCCCCACTTAATGTAATGTTTAAAGTGTTTGTTTTTTTTATTTTGTTGGAACAGCAATTTTTTTCCCTAGGACAAAAATCGCTGTTCTGACAGTTCAAAATTGTAAGCTTTCACTTACATAGGGTTGATTAATCACCGTTCGCTTTTGTAAGCATTCAGTGATCTAATATAGATCCCAGTTGTCTAGGTTGTGCTTAAAAGTGGGTAAAGAGGTACTCTGCTTGACGTGGAGAAGGAGTCTATTCCAAAGATGGGGGAGATTCTGGGTCACAAATCTGTCCCAACAGCAAGTCCTGTTGATGTCACAGACCAGGTTGAGGCTGCGTGTATGGGTTACTCGAGTGGAACTTGACTTGCGGATATGTAACAGCCCCATCATGGCGGGGTCCGAGATTGCCCTGTATGCCAGACAGAGGTCACCTCTGAGGAGTCTGTATGAAACTGAGTAGAAGGATACGGCTTTTAGCCTACCTGTGTACGATAGATATTTGAGGACCTGGATTCTCCTGGTGAGAAACCTCTGTGGTATCACCAGCTGCTGCATGTGGTTTGCGAGGTACATGCCGAAAGGGGCATTGTACTCAATAATGGGCCTTACAAGGGAAGAATACAGGGATGTTATTGACCTTGTCCCTGGATGTGATACCCTTACTTATGAGGTGGGCCATGTAGAAGGTTTCCCATACAACAGAAGCAACATGGTGGTCAGAAATTCAGGCTTCTATCATCCTGGGTGTACAAATCTCTCACAACTGATTGCGTGCGTAGGACGTTATTTATGTGATAATTTATGGGGACATCACTCTCCCCAAAGGGAATGATGATGCATTTTTTGGTATTAAGCTTTAGGCCATGTTTCTGACACCAGTCATTTGTGTGGGTGAGACCCTCTTGCAGGATGTCCACATCACTAGAAGAATTGATGAGAGCACCCATCTTGCAGTCGTCTGTAAACTTGGTCAGCCACAGCTCAGTGATTTTGGCCTGCACCTCAGAAAAGTATATCCAAAATAACAGAGGCCCCAAGACCGAACCCTGGGGTATGCCGCTTGTTATGGGTCTACTGCTTGAAGTGGCTTCCTGTACTTTGACTAGGTGGGTTCTATGAGTGAGCCAGTTTGCTACCCATCTGGTAACATACAGATTGATGCCTAGTTGAGAAAGTTTATCTATTATGTCCAAAAGGCCTTGCAGATCAGGCTAGTTAGGCTGATGGGTCTATAATTTTCCAGATCGGTGGATGCTCCACCTTTGTGCAAAGGGATGCCAGTGGCTATCCTCCACTCAGATGGGATGAAGCCAGTACTCAAGCTTTGGTTGAATAGGATGTCTACTGGTGCTGCAGGTTCCTGCCTGAGTTCACGTAGGATGCAGCCTGGGAGATAATTGGATCCCAAAGAGGCTGTATTTTTTGCCTTTGAGAGAGTAGTGATGACCTGTTTTCTAGATATATGGGGAAGGGAGCAGATACTGGGGATGTCCTAATTTACTGATGGGGGGACAGAGAGGTGAAGTTTTCACTGAATCTGTCAGCCAGCAAGTTTGCTATATCTACGGCATCTGTATATGTGGTATCCTTGACCACCAGTTCTGAACAGATCTGAGTGCTTCCTTTGAGGTTGTGGATATATGTGAAGGCCTTATGATTCGCTCTAGTAGATGTGGCCAATTTGGACTCGAAGTTTGCTTTGGAGGATTTCACTAGTGCTCTTATTTGCTTGTTCAGGCTAAGGAGACATTGCTTCCAATTGGGCACTTGCTCCTTTTTGGTCTTGGACAGCAATTATTTCCTATTACTATAGAGTTTATTTATTCCAGATGTCCACCAGACAGGTTTACTCTTCCTTGTGGAGGATGATTTAGTCCTGTCGGGTATTCCTGATTCCATGCATCTATATAAATGCTTGTACAGTGCTTTGGTGTAGTTTTGGATATTTGTGCCAGTTCCTACAGAGGGGGAGGGAGCTGTGAAACTGTTTATACCATCCCTCAGGAGGCTGTAATCAGCTTTGGAGAAGTTTTATGTCTGACACTAGCTACAGGAGGGATGGGAGAGATGGTGACTTCAAACGTGACTGCTTTATGGTCGGATCTTACAAGGGAGGATGATACTGTAGGGATGCTGTAGTGGTTACTCATGTTGGTTAATACAAGTCCAAGATATTATTACCTCTTGTGGGTGTATCAACTAGCTGTTCCAAGGTGTCTGCATTGACAAAACCAAGGAATCTCTGGGCATTTGTGTTCTGGAATGAGTAGTTCTTGAGTTAGATTTGGGGCTGGTAGCTAGCTGTGATTTGAATAGGGGCTTTGTCAATGGTTAAATGCACCTGGAGTGTCTCCTGTGTGTCATACTGTTTGACCTGCCTGGAGGTGTGTATGCCTTTAATATATATTGAAACTCCATCTCCTTTGGTTTTACTTCCCACAGTTTGGGGTCTGAATGTATGACAAGATGAGTAACCAGGTAAGGCTGGGGTGCTCTCCATAGCTTTGAACAAGGGTTTCTCTGACTGCACAGATGTCACAATTTTCCAGGGTTAAAAATGCTAGCAATTAGTGCAGTTTCATGTTTAGACTCCTAGCATTTAGCAGCATGACCTTTAATTTGTGTTTTGTTGACATTTTTCTGTTGGTAGTTTTAACCTCATCACTTTTCCTAAAAAAGGCACTATGGGGGAGGCAAGAGCCTTTGTCAGAAGCCTGAAGACCAGGTGTGACAGATGCAGGCCATCTCTGGCAAAGCATTGTGGCCTGCTGATCATATCTTCCCAGTCTGTCAGGTACTGGAACCCCCCGGAATGACACCAAAAACTAAGTCAATTGTTAAAGTCAATCATTTTCTGATTATATTGAGGCATCATTCTGGGTGATGGTAGAATGCTGCTTAATGCTAGGGACATACCTGCCTAGGACATATAATCAGTGAGCTGAATCATGTCTCTCTTTATATGGTCCAGGGAGGTACATCTCAAGTCATTCATACCAATGACAGAGTCATAACAGTACCTGTTGTTAAGAGACTTGAGTGTGTATGTGATATGTCAGATTCTGGCCTGTGACAGACAACTAGTCGTGACTTTCTCCTTATCCAGCCTGGTGAGAGGCACATCTATGTGTCTCACAATGGAGTCTCCTATGAATAACATGTTGTGTTTATGGTTAAGCCTTAGTGGCTGTGAGACACAGGTGTGTGGACTATGTGTGGTATGTGGTGTAGAGGGCTGTGGAGATCACATGTGTTTTTGCCTCGAAGGTCTCCTTTGTTTGAGTATGTTTATGTTGAGGACCTCCGCATATGTCGGTGTGTGTTGTGTAGGTGTGGGTGGTGTTATGTACTGATTGTGTTCATAACCTTCTCGGTGCCAGATATACTGGCCTGAGAAGGAGAGAGCATGGACTCTAGGTTCCTAATGTAATTGCATTTCTCACAAATTGTGTTCCTAGGTGGTAGTAGTAGATGGTTGTCCGTGTACATGAGGCAGTTGCTACACTGTCTCAGGATGCCCATATCATCCAGACTGGCAGGAGAAACTGTAGGAAATTGTCCATCCATATTTGTCAGACTCTGAGACAGAAAGGCCAGGGAGAGCTAAGAGGTAGGCCTAAAGCCCAAGTGCTTAAATCAATACTAAAAGGTTTAGAATAACACAATTCAGAAATGCTATAAACAAGCTGTAATAAATGCAACAGAAAAGATGCAATTGAACACTTTAGAGAACAAGCAGCAGGAAAAAGCAAGATGAAGTAAAAGAGTAGTCGGAAGCAACACAAATACAGAAAAATATAAGCAGCTGAATAAAGTGTTTTATTTTTCTTTCTTTCTTTATGTTTTTATAAAGTGGAAAGGGAGAGAGAGGAGGATCAGAAGACAATTCAAGGTTAAGGGACTAAGGGGGTTGGCCTTTCTAAATGATCCCTGTATTAGCTAGCGTGAGCTAATGAGATGGGGCTGGGAGGAGTGTCCCAGATCAAATTTACACTAGGGGCAGGCAACTGCAAAAGCCATCAACTTTAACAACACAACAGCATTCAGGTAGGAGGGTGGGAGAAAAACAAAATACAATCACAGGTCAGCAAATATATAAAAGCAGACACAGATAAGTAAATAATTCAGTCAAGCAAAAAATAAAGACAGTGCAGTACTATTAAGAAATACTGAACAGCTAGATGAAGTGCAAAAAAAATATAAACTTATCAGCTCTATATTTCCAGACTGTTGGAGAAGCACTCTTGGTCAGGCAAAAATGGAGCTTCTGGCAATGATGAAACTGGGTGGGTTTGCTGACTCACTCTTATGCTTCACTAAGACCGTGTGATTTCCAGAGTTCGCCTTAAACTCACTAGAAAGCTCTGGGGTTTACCAGTGAGTGCTGCAGGGACTACAGCTGCTGCCATGTGCTTGGGGCTGTTTCTTTTAACCAGGTGCTGCATACTATCAATATCAGCTTTGTCACTGTGCCTTCTAAAGCTGTCCTCATTTGTAAGCATATCTGTGTGCTTTTCTATGAGCTTATATATCTGACAAATCTCAATGCCCTTATTCAAAGTTAAATCACTGTCACAAATCAAAATCTTTCTCATAGTGCCATGTTTAATACCATACACAAGTCCGTCTTTTATCAACTCATCCCTTAAATCACCAAATCTGCATGTTTTAGCATTATTTTTCAAGCCAGTTATGTATGCTGAAAAAGTTTCACCAGGCTTTTGACCACTTGTGTAAAGTAAGTGTCTTTCCATTGTAACATTTTTCTGGGGGTTACATATTTCTCTGAATTTACATTTTAAGCACTCAAGGTCCTCCCTTGACTCAGCCAGTACAACAATATGACATGTCACCCCCCCTCTCCTGCCCAAACAGCGAGTGCATACACAAATGGACGTTCCCTTTCTATGGCTTCTGACCTAGCTAAATTAAGCAGAATAAATGCCTTTGTACAGTCATTTTTATCAGAAAATGCAGCCTGTATGAAAATGTCATACTCTTGCTGAAACACTCTCCAGTTTTCTGCAATATTATTGTCAAACACAAGTGCACTGGGTTTTCAAAATCCATCTGCCATGCCCACAAAGTATACATAAACACACTGAAAATATGGCCCTTGTAATTGTGTATGAACAAACTTGCAGCCTAGCTTGTAACAGCATTCAAATGTACAATAAACTCTTCAGAATACTGTACTTTGTGTAATATGCTCTGTAATGGATATATTTTGCAAAATAACATTTACTATAATACTGTACTAACATGCAAACTCTTTATGCACTTCTGATAACTTGGAAATATTTGGTAAATTTGAAAAATACAGATTCATTAAGCACATGTTGAAAAACGTGTCACTTCCTTTTATTTTGTTTTATGAAATGTGGACTTTATTTTAAACATTTTCCATAGTAATTCGAATATTTTTATCAATATCGGACATATCTGAATATCGTATAGAGCCTTCTGTATGCCTCGTTTCATATTTTGCAAATAAGAAATAGTTCTGAGCAAGTTTAACATTTGAAATTTGTTTCTGACCTGTTTTGTGAAGTAGGTGTACAGTAGGGATGATTCACTCCTCTATACATCTCCAGTTTCAACCAAGTGCCCCTCAAACTCAAACTTGAAGAATTTGGATTCCATCCTGGCCTCCCAAGTCATTTCTGACACCATGTCCTTTTTTGACAAGCCACTTCTGACACCATGTCACTCGTTCCTCTCTAACATAGATGACAAGCAGGCAGGGTATTTTGTTTAGATACTTTAATATACAGAAACACTTCAGGATGGTTAGCAGCATCATAAAATATAAACGAACTGGTTAACAGTCAAACCTTACATACATACATGCTTACATCTCAATAGCTTACTACAAAATGGCAGTCAGGCTCGCACGTGCTCAGTATATATACACTTATGCAAACCCTTGGATAGCTTCTTAAAGAGATATACACACACATTGATCTATATATGCCCACACTTTGAACATTTTTTTAAACCTTGCAGGTTTGTCAGCCATAATGAATACTGAGTAACAATTAACAACAACAACCACAACAATGATGTCAGAGGTATTATAAAGAGAACAATAAGTATGGCAAACAAAGATTTTTTAAACTAATAAGAAAGGGAGGGTAAGGGAATATCAACAATGGTAACAAAGGACTATGAAGGAGTCATAAGGGAGAAGAGATACTAATGACAGCATCTGAAAAGTACCAAGTACGAAAAGGATATTACAGATATAGTAATGTAATGGGAGAAACTGAAATAAAGAGAATACCAATTAACAATTTACCAGAAAAACAGAGAAATACAAAAAAAAGTCACTTATCTATGTAGTACATCTCAAGACAGATGGTAGACCACATCTGTTAGCTAGAAGCTGCAAACAAAATCTGAGGTAATTGGGGAAGGTGCATTGTGGGTAATAGAGAAGCCCAAGAGATTTGGTTGTCGTGAGCTTTAGCAATGGCCAAGTTAGATCTGATGGTTTGGATCCAAACCCAATCGTTGAGGATAGAATGAAAATTGACAACATCAGATCCAGTGTTACAACATTATGGTAGCTCTTTGCTGCTATTACCTTTGAGAAGCCAAATGGGTAAAGGACTAATGAAGTATGAATGGCTACCCAATGTCAGTGGGGTTGAGCTAAAAATTTATAGTGACATGTATGGTTATAATTTATCTTTTCTTCAGTGATATTCCATGCCTTGGGCTATGGATGGTAAGTAAGTACCTAATAAGTTAAACTGTTACAGTAGTACAAACAAAGTTAAAGAATGGCCAGAAAAGGCAAATCTCAGAGAATAAATGTCCAAGCACTACTGTTTACTGACATAAATGCTAAAACATTTGAGCTGCCTCACTCCAATCAGTAATATCTCAGCAGAATTTCACAAAGGGAGAAGAATAAACTTTAAGCTATTAAAATCAAAATATGAAGTAGCTTACAGCTGGAGTCAAACTAAATATCATAATGCATTCTACACTATTTGATATAGTAAGGTAACTTCACTTCCGACCATAAGTGGCCTCTAGAATCATGTGTCATAATTACAGTGAATTATTACCTAATTACAGCACACAGCTAATGCATTATTGCTGTTCTTAAGGTAAATGGGTTGTATCCCATGTATTATAGAATGACAGGTCATTAACATTCAAAAACATGCATGCTGATTGGTCAGTCCACTGTAAATTAAGCATATGCCAACAGAAAAAAGTCTGGTCACCTGGACTTACTTCTATTAACATACGGCAAGGCTTTCCAGTTTTCTTAAGCTAAGATGTTGAGAGGTATGCACAGAGAGCCGAGAAAATACAAGGAAAATCAGTTATGTTATACAAAACTAAAGAAATGTACCTGATTTTCCTTGTATTTTTGCCCTCTCTTTTACCTGTAAACTGTCTAAATTTTACATTAAAAAAAAAGAAGCAGTGGAGATTTTCCCATCTCCATTGCTTGCTTTCCAGAGCAATGATGTAATGTGTAAGCATAGAAATGCAAGTCCCATATGCATACACAGTATATCAACAATGCAGCAGGACATGGAAAAACTCTGTAAACATGTTAGATACAAATCTGTTTATCAGTTTACCTGGATAAGTGTAACATTACAGTTAAAAAGAATTTATTCAAGTGAACAACATCTTTATCTCTAATATGGAAACCAGCAGTCAAACAGAACAGGGACACAGACATGAAAAACACCTCCTTCTTAAAACTAATGAGGCTAGTATTGAAACAGGGGTACAAGCGCCCAGTTTGAGTGTAATTCAAGCATGTCTCTCTTCATTAGAATGCAGTATGATCTCATCAAGAGTAATTTATAAGCAAATGTACAACAATAACAAAAACAATACTGAAATAATGAAGAACAAGGATTGGAGAAAGTTTAAGTGAAAGACCTTACGAGATAAAATGCAGTGAATTGGAATTGGGCGTTGATCCTGACATTCAAGGGTAAGACTGATAGAATTCTCCAATACTGCCGTCACTCTAAATAAGTCTACCGGCCAAACACACCAGTTATCTGACCATTCATAACTTATCCAAATATAAAATTATATAAAAAAACAGCTCACTGGTAATGTGTTCACATGCTTATACCACAGATTTGCAAACTTACACTGCTAAATACAAATATACTCTTCTTAGATAATAAGTACCAATGTGTAAAAATAATAAACACCAGCCACAAGGTCTTAAAAATGAATAAATAAAAGAAACAACAAATACTGTGTTTATGGAATTTAAAAGAGGGAAAGTTTGGGGGGAACGTTGCAAGTGTAGTTAAAATCAGATGTCTAAATGAAGTAAGGATGGATATGATAACACATGATAGGTACCAGACAAATTATAGCTGGAGATGGTTTTAAATATGTATGGATAAGAAATAATATAGTACATTTTAGACAATTTTAACAATTTTAACATGAGAAAAGACACAGAGCTTTGTTTGCAATTGTATGTATTTTATGGAAAAAAAGATGCAAAGTAGTATACAGTAAGTATTTGTATTTGACTGAAGCAATTAAATAGATTGTTTTGGTTCTGGCAGAAACCAGCAAATACAAATAAGATATATATATATATATATATATATATATACACACACACACACACACACACACACACACACACACACACACGCACACATATATATATATAATATGTGTGTGTGTGTGTGTGTCTGTGTGGATTTAGGGCAGCAGTGTCAACATCTGTTTGGTCGACTGAAACAGTTGGATGACTATGTGCAAGACTGACAATTGCCAGGTAGGGGAACATTCACTTTTCCCAGGGACTGTGCTATCTCGGAGTTTGTACACAGAATTAGCAGGGGTATTGGGGTGCACCAAACCCACTTGCATTTGGTTTAGTCTTTTAGGTGTTTTGACATAGTAACACTGATATTCTGGTCATTGTCACTGCTGGTCATTCAGCCAGCTGCCCTGCATCCCTATATATCTATCTATCTATATATATATATATATATATATATATATCTATATATATATATATATATATATATATATATATATATATATATATATATAGATTTACATATACATGTATGGATCTATCTCTCTGTCTACCTATATATATGAAATCTTAAACGTGAAAGCCATCAACAAACAGTTTGTCAAAAAATCAAGTCAAACTTACAAACCACTGAAAACCCCAAACTGGGAAGCAGACATAACTGCAACTAGAAGCAACAGGATTCACCATGCAATAATTTTTCTCCTTTTTTGACCTACAAATGCAAAGGACATCAACTAACACACCACAATAACATGCACAAACACATCACACTGTACCGCACCTATCACTACTAACAACCCAACAAACTTCTACATGCAACTATACACCCACAGATCCAAACAATACACACATTCCCCCAGATTTACTAATCTTCCATGCAGGACTAGTCTAGTCCTGCACAGAACTGGATGTTTAGGAGGAGGACAGCAGCGTGCCATGCATATTAATGAAGGTGCGCTGCCTGAACTCCTAATCCTACAAAGAGCATGGACGAGTGCAGGGGGCGTGTCTGAGAGCACAGCTCTCACAATAAACACTCCCCTGCAAAGTAGAACAGCAGAAAGTGTACATAAATGAGCAAGACCGCTCACAGGTATCTGCATATCCCCACCAAAAGTCCCCCATGTGTACAACAGCAACAGGACATAAAAATAAAAAGAAGAAACCCCTTTTTTTTTTTTTTTTAAACTCGGAGTACAGCTAACTGTAGGTGCGCGGGTGTGCCCATCACTAAGCTACGGTTAAAGCAGCTTAAAAGGCTGAAGGGGACAACAAGGAAGACATATGCAAATGAAGCAGCACAGCAATAGTGTAGTGGTCAGAGCATCCACCTAACGAGCAGGCATTCCCGGTTTGAGTCTCACTGCAGCACATACCATTTTCCATGTGAAATCTGTATATGAACATTTCTTTACATTTTGTTGCTGTATAACCTACTAAATAACATTTAAATGTGAACTGGAGTATTGCATTAAATGCACATGTGAAGTGTCAGTGTCATAATGAATAAGGCACTAGTAAGCAGGTTTAAACACAAATAAGCAGTAGTAAGCACAGATAAGCACTATTAAGTGTGTTTAAGTGCATTTGTGCGGGGGTAAGCATTGCCTATACAGATTAAGCAAAGTAGAAGCTAACTGAATGTAAGAAACTGTAATCAGAGGTTAGCATTGCTTAGCTCCACGCAAACCGGTGCACACCCGCTTACAACTGTTTTAAAGTGCCTTAATCATTCTGTACCCAACGACCCGTGTTCTGCCCAGCAACAAAATAAACAGCTTCTGCAGGGCTAGAACTCAGGACCCTGTAGACCACAGTTACAGTAAATAACCACTAAGCCATCATAGGAATACATAGAAATTAGGTATCAGCAAACTAATCCACACCACAGGAAAATCAAATCAAACATGTGAACTGAATCTATGTACAATGTGATGTTGTATAACCTGCCACAGAACATAAATATGTGAACTGGAATACTGCAGTAAGCATAGATTTGAGGTGTTATTGTAATAAAGTGTATAAGTTCCCAGGTCCCCATACAGTGTATGTACACATGAATCACGATATCAGACACATATATAACCTGTAATGAAGAATAAATCACTGCCAAAAGGCAAATATAGTGCTAAATAACTAATAAGCAATGCTAATCACAGCACAGTTGAACTTAGTAAGTGTAAGCAATGTGTAGGGGAGCCAATTCAATCTGCCTAGTGGTATACCTCTTTAAGCAGTGCCAACATTAGGTAAGCAGGTGTGCCCATAGCTTAGCCTTTTCAAAACTGGCCAATCATGGGAAAGTGCAGGAAATTGGCTGTATTTAAACCTCACAGGTGGGAATACTTCCCATAACTGGTTGTAGCTTCCTACTGCAGGCAGAATGGCTGGTGTGGGTGAAGGCACTCGATTTAGAGCGCAGCGCTGGGGCATCCAGGAGTCAAAATTCATGGTATGGCTCATGGTAAACCACCATGAGCAGAGACTACTGCAGGGCCAGTACCAGGGTTCACAGTATAAAATGGAGGCCTGGGACAGTCTCGCCCATGACCTCACCAGTGCCACAGGTATCTCCCGGACTGGACAGCAGGTCAGGCACCACCATGCTGACCTGAAGCATCAGGGGGGGATGAACTGGAACAGTGGATCTAGGGGTCTCGGTAGATGCCTAATGCCCCGGTGCTGAGTAAGTGCTCATTCTACTAAGTAGTGAATAATTGCCTAGCTTGTGTATACTATGGATAGGTATGGCTAAATATCACTATTTCTCTAACAGCTGCAGATGAGCGTGCTGCGAACCAGCAAGCCCATGATGCTAGGTTGCAAAGGCTGCGTTGCGAGGCAGGTTAGTATTTGTCTACATGTACTGTCATAACAAATAAATATAAGAGCCTTAGAAAGTGTCGTGCCAGTAGAAATAAATGTGTAATATTCTGTGAATAAAGGTATAACCCCAAGAGTACTTCCGTTTACTCCTCTGTCATACTTTGTTGAACTGTTGCATACTATAAATAGTACTGTTGTATACCACAGTGTTGCCCACAATGTGGTATGCAGATAAAATACGTATGAAGTTCTGTATAACAATGTTGGAAGTGCCAATGGGTCATTCATATTGTACAAGTGAGGGAGACTTAGAAAAGAGTAGAAAGCTTCACATCAGTTCCCTGGTGGCACAGTGTACTGTGATGTTAACTATAATTTTGCTGTCACACACAGCAGGGGTTTGAATCCCAGGAATGCTAGTAAGTTGTATGCAGAATCATACCCCACAATTGTACAGATTTTGTTACAATGTTCATATAGAAAGCTGTATGCATAATTACACCCAACTGTACAGAATTTGCTAGAATGTTCAGAGAGAAAGTTGTATGAATATTCATACCCCACAACTGTTCCAATCTGTCCAGCATGTCCAGTTAAATGGATTACATCACCAGCCTGGTACCCCATTCTCCGGAAAAATCAGTGTGATGATCCAAGAAATGTACTGATAGTCAAACGTGTACATAGTCAGAAAATGTATATGAAAACAAACCTGTCATTCTAGCACCTCACCCAAAGTGTATGAGAGCAATTCTCAACATATGTTGCAGTAACACCTGCTTCTTGTCACGCCTGTATGTAAGACAAAGTTCACGTTTATAATAATCTATAAACATACCAGTGTACAATGTAAGGTCATTGGGTAATGTAATAATACATGTAAGTGACAGATCACTGCAGTGATTAAGAATGTTGTGAAAACTACAAGGATATATTAGTTGTTAATTGAACTCTCTCATCCCTACCATATGTGGAAACATAACCCAATGACACACATCAATCGGTATGTGTACACTCCAAACTTTTGTTGGGACATATGTCCCAATGGTTTATAAATATTCACATTTGTTTCTATGCATGTGCCATGTTAAAATACACCCATATTGGTGGCCTGTTGCCATCAACGAAACCTGCATGCTGTTGTAATGCCCACTGTTATTCCCTATATGCATGTGTTCTGCTTGCTCTGCAACTGTTTAAAATCTGATGTTTTGGATTAATGGGAATACCTATGCATGATGTTATAACTAACCCTGAATGCCATTGACTATTACTAACACATGTCTGTCATAAACCTGCTACAACATAGCTCGTATGGGAAGGCTGGTCCCAGCAGACCTACCTGTCCCACCTCAGCTGGCCATGGCACCGGGCACCAGCACGTCTGGGGACCAGCCTGGGACCTCTGCCTCCATTGTCCCTGTGCCACCTTCAGGTGGAACCGCTGCAGGGGGTGGGGCTCACTGCCCCTGTAAGTGTGCGCGGAGAGGAACCTGTCACCCATCAACATGTCTGGGCTGTGGTGCATAGGGAGCTCGATCTGGAGTTTCGAGACCAGCTACTCCAGCTTGAGGGCCGAGTGGCGCAATTAGAGGGTGAGCCTGCCCCTCCTAAACAGCCCCCAGCACAGCCACCTTTGGGGCCGTGAAGGTGTAGGGTAACTGCCCATGGGTGGGGACCTCAGTGCCACTGTTTCCATTTGGGGGCTCATGGGCTTGCGACTTCCAAACATCCCTCCCCGTCCAAGGTGTTTACCCCCACATGTGTCATATACCACCTCAGTATGCGTCTTGTTTGTCTTGTCTGTTGACCTACCCAACCTACCTCCCCAAATATACCTACTACCCCTCCCCAACATCCTCACTCTCACCTGAAAAAAAAGGGCA
Source organism: Protopterus annectens (assembly GCF_019279795.1). Classification (NCBI taxonomy): domain Eukaryota; kingdom Metazoa; phylum Chordata; order Ceratodontiformes; family Protopteridae; genus Protopterus; species Protopterus annectens. Next base: position 693,323,100 of record NC_056743.1, read on the forward strand.
ATCTGCTCCCATAAAAAGAATCTTGCCCCATACATAGCTGTCCATTTCACACACGTGTCATCACAATGAATTTATGTTGTCCTCACCCCTCTCTCAGGGGTTTGAAGGACCAAATCTACCTCCAAATTCAGTGTATAAGCACAGCTGTTGCTGTAGAAGAAATGGGCAGCTATAGACATTTCCTACACCCTTGCTGCACATGCCTAGCTATTTTCCCTACTGTCTTACCCTCTTTGTGCCCCTTTTTCACCATTTTCCTATCAAACCTTTTTTCTTTTCTTTTAAAGACATTAGCGTGGGAGTAAGCGGGAATAGGCACTTTTAAGAACACTAAGCGGGTTTCAGCCTGTTTGCATGGGGGTAAGCAATGCCTACACAGGTTAAGCAATTTAGAAGCTAACTGAGTGTAAGACACTGTAACCGGAGGTTAGCAGAGCTTACCTCTGCACAAACCCGCTTACAACTGCTTTAAAGTGCCTTAATCACTCTGTATCCAACGGCCCATGTTCTGCCCAGCTGGACCATGCACTCCATACACAAAGTGATTTACCACTAAACCATGGCAGATATACATAACCCTGATGTTTTCACAAACATATCATCCAGCACAATCAGTCAACAATACAGGAAATGTAGTAATGTCATACCATACAACCTGTTAATGCAAGAAGTATGGACAGTGTGTGCAAACATGTGGGTACACATAGGGATATATGTCAAATACTGCTGTAATACACTTAAAACATTGCTAGTTACACAGTTATATGTATTAGAACACATATGCAGAAGGACATGAAGTCTGAAACACAAAAGTCTCGGCACTAGTTACTGACTTCAATGCTGCGATCATCCATGTCAATTGCCAAGAGAATGAGGTACAGGCTAAAAATATGAGCCAAACATTCATGGTCATATGGACAGATATACAGCGGTAAATGTAGACAGATATATATATATATATATATATATATATATATATACATGTGTGTGTGTGTGTGTGTGTGTATGACTCACAAATTATCACATATAAATTGTATATAGATAGATAAACATGTTCATATGTATGTAAATATATATATATATATATATATATATATATATATATATATATATATATATATAGGGGTTTGACATATATAATTATGCAGATATACATATATATATATATATTTTTTTTTTTGACATATATGTACACATATATGTACAGATGTATGCATGGAGAGAGAGAGGTGCATATACATACATATATATATATATATATATATATATATCTGTTTAAGTTTATATATATATATATATATGTATATATATACATACACACACACACACACACACACACACACACACACACACACACACACACACACACACACACACACACACACACACACACACATACATCTAGATGTTAAGGTACATTTCCTGTACTGGTGAATGACTGTGCTGGATGATATGTTTCTGAAACCATCAGATTTGTGTGTATCTGTCATGGCTTAGTGGTAATTCACTTTGTCTATGGTCTCCTGGGTTCGAGGCTTGCAGGATCTGTTTATTTTGTTGCTGGGCAGAACACGGTCTGTTGGATACAGAGTGATTAAGGCACTTTAAAGCATTTGTAAGCGTGTTTGTGTGGAGATAAGCACTGCTAACCTCCGGTTACAGTGTCTTACACTCAGTTAGCTTCTAAATTGCTTAACCTGTGTAGGCACTGCTTAGCTCCACGCAAACCCTCGCAAACCTGCTTACAACTGCTTTAAAGTGCCTTAATCACTCTGTATCCAACAGGCCGTGTTCTGCCCAGCAACAAAATAAACAGCTCTTGCAAGGCTCAAACCAAGGACCCAGATCACCCGAGACAGGGGGATTTACCACTAAGCCATGACAGATAGAAAGAGATTCCATGTTTTCACAAACATATCCAGCCCTGTCATGCAACAGTACAGAGAATATATACCAACACTTAGATGTCTGTGTGTGTGTAACTATATTAATATCTAAACAAATACAACATATCTATGTGTGTATATATATATATATATATATGTATATGGATCTAGGACTTTTGATTGAAAGATCAAAAGTCCGAATCCATTATGGCCGGGCATACTTACACAAAAGTGCTTTTCACCGAAGAAGCACTTTCGCTTAAGTATGCCTGTTGTGGAGGTCATACTACGGTGCAGATAAGGGAAAATTTCCTTTTCCCCACTGTAGTGCAATCTTGGAGGGAGAATATTAAAGTGGGGGGGAGTGGGGGGATGTTTTTTTTGTGTGACAAACTTTGACGAAAGTGTTTTTCGATGAAAGCACTTTCATATGCACATATATACATGCATATGCCTAAATTGGCACATATATGTGTCTACATATACATATAGCACGTTACATATGTGTATGCATATATATATCAATGCAGGTATATACATACATAGTTATATATATGTTAGCAGATATATATATATATATATCTATAGATATATATGGCCATACATCTGTAGATAGCAATGGCAGATTAACAAATACACATATGTCCACATGCACCGTTAATGGGTTTGGAGGCCCCACACACTATATGTCTCATACGAATAGGCACCCCCCCCCACAGCCAAACACGTGTGCCCTGCAATACACTACTAAGTACAGTCTGCCACCCATAGGAAATGTAATATGTGGAAGCCATCAGCATCCCCTGGATACAGATACACAGACACAGATATGCAGATATATATATATATATATACATACATGTGAATACACATACACACGCAGATATATGTACAGTAACATACATATGTAGAAGGTGCACACAATATGGAACAGCCGCTATGCCTACAGTTAACAGCTGAACAACTGGACACGGTATGGGCCACCCATACAAATGTCAATCGTTGCCTACAACATATACCCATAGAGAAGTCATAGGAAAGACACCACACACAGGTTAGCAGAAATGTGAAACCTTTAATTGTGTACTATTACAGTTCTATATGCCATGTCATATAGCTGTTCAGACACTGACAACCATATAAACAGAGTACTGCAACTGTGAATCAGTTACACTGATACAGTAGTCTGGAAAGGTTCACAACTGTTGCTGTCCCAGCCAAGCCCTTCAAACTGTACAATAGTGAAGACAGACTGGACCATAGGATACCAAACAATCAACAATATCTACTGCAGGTGTGTAGTTCAGCAGCCTCTATCTACACTCTGTACAAACTCAGTAGGTGGTAAAGACGTTATGTGATCACATGGGTTGTCACTGTTACATAACAAGGCATAACTGACACCATCACGAGCACACCGGCAAACAGAACAGTCTGTATGGCAGGAGGCAGTAGGCTTGCGGTACCCTAATTCATGTTAGTAATATAAATATAGGTGAAGTATATGGTACTGTACATCCAGATACCTTGCGGCAGCTCACCCCTGTTGCCCCCACATTTTGGAACAGCCTAGGTTATTTACGATGCTCCCCACCTAGACTCAATAATACAGGGCCATATATCACTGTTACATACACTGGCCTCTGGAGTGCATAAGGGCACACATGTATTGTGTAGGTGACACCCACACATATATGGCCCCAGCACATTGTACGTCTGGGGGATACAACAGCAGTGGACTAATGGCAGCAATGGCAGTGTGATATACTCACAGCCCAATACAGAACAACCCCCAACAGCTTGACAAATGTGCAAAGCTTGGTATGTAGATGGAGGACAGAGGCTGGAACACAGAAACATATGTGGAACACTGTTGCCATACACTAAGCAAGTTGCTGGTGTTACAGGATAGTCTGCAACTTACCTTTAGTCAGGGAATTGAGGTTATAAACAGAAATGGATGTAGCCATGTACTGATAGCACTCAACACACACACACACACTGCCAGTGTAATATCTGCCACAGGACCTGTGTGGTAGATGGCCAACACATGATAGGCATACCTCTGTCCAGCGAGAGGATAGGTCCACAATACTGAGCTATGCAGACAGACTGCATTCCAAGATAAACTTGTATGTACACACACACCCTGTAACACCAGTGCTATGCAAAGCATAACACAACTCTACTCACAGTCTGTCTGTTAGTTCCTGATCCTCCTACAAATATGCGGCTGCCTTGAGTGTGCAGGTTCTCCTGTAAGAGGTATTGCTACCTGCTGTCTGTAACACTGATGCTCACACACAGGAAAGATGTCCATCACACAGGAAATGTAAAGGGACCATGCTCACATGCTGTAGGGAGTTAAAGTGGTTGGTTGCCATGACAGTGGTAATTGGAAGTACCGTAAAACTCCACTGCCAATCATGAGCGGACAGGTGATCCGCTGTGGTGACCCCTAACCGGGAAAAGCCAAAAGAAGAAGAAGAAGAAGACACATGTGTAATCGCATATATATGGCTATCTGAATAAGTATATGCACAAATATTTCCACCATATGTCCTGGACATGGAGTGTAGCCCTACCCTAGCCCCTATAGTCCCAAAGTCGTAGTGCAAAGGTATGCCAGGAATGTATAGCAGGTGTATTAGTAAACTATTGCTACTGTCATTGGGATTGTCTTCACAGACATGGTGTATGTGGAAGGCCACATCTGCTTATAACATGTGTGCCATTGGCTACTGACAGACATCCTAAGGAAATCATTGTAAAGTACCACCGCTAGCATGTAATGGCCCTGTGGAGTGCAGCAGAGATATTGGCCAATATATGTGGAACTTTGGACACACCCTGTACAGTCCAGAGGTATACACATAATACCTTAGTGCACAACATGTGTACCAGGCCTGACAATATGGATGTAGACAGCCATGTAGTTGGGTATAACACATAACAACTGGTATACATTTGCCACCATAGGTTTTGCATTCAAACACTCCTGTCTGGCCTGACACAGAATGACTGCTGGTACAGGGGTGCCATGGACACATACTATCCACTAGATATTGACATACATCTGTACAGCATCCCACTGCTCTGTCTGACATACATGACTGTTAAGGGAGGCCCAGCAGCAGTACATCTTACAAGTATCTGCACGTGACATCTCACTGGATAAGTACACTAAGCTGCTAGTCATGTAACAATGCACTGTGCAGGCTACAGGCAGACTGGGTCAACACTGGCCTACATTTCCTATGGGGGAATGCACATGTACCTGCATCTATAGCAGGCTCAACAGGCATGTCACGGCACAGGGTAAAATACACCTGTGTGAAAGTGCATAACCACAACCAATGTGAACACAGCCACAGAAGGTAAGCTAGCATAATATTACAGTATATGGACTATCTGTTCTACACCATCCTCTTATGTGCGACTCACAGAATGACCCTACATATACTGGGCTGCTACACAGTTTGGTCTGATGGCTGACTGTGGTATGGGACATATGTGTGTATGGCCCTACAAACATGTACGCCAAAACGGTACCATACAGTGGGGCAGCATGTAAAATCAGATAGAAGGGGAACTAGAACAATGACATCTACCACAGGCTGTACACAGGCTAAAGCACATATTAACAATACACACAGTGCTGACATTCACCATCACTACACAGACCTCAGTACTGTACAAACATCCACAGACTATCCAGGTTATGTCATGAAATATAACACCTACTGTACATAACATGTGTAGCAATCAGATATATCACTGGCTTGTTATCAGATATGATGACACTATTTATGGTGTACAGCACATATGCACCACTTCATGCATGACATATGTACAAAGGTTGACAGAAGTGTGGCTGACAGCACATACACAGGGCCAGTATAGACATGTTGCTGTGATAACCTCATATATTTACCATTATAACGGGGTTTGTTGCAACATATGTCCTATGAGGGATATGATGTCAGTAACTATCACGGCCTTCACCATCTACAGACTGCAGTCCTCACGCTACCTTCTGCATTCAACAGATAGATGCTCCATGGATAACACATGAAACCAAAGGCACAACACTGTCCAGTCTGCAGATGACCCTGCAGATGGGGATTCCTCATATACATGGAACTGACTTGGCAGGTATTGCGACATGTATGACAGTCATATCCAGACAAACACTGTTAAACTAACATTACTCCAAATGCAGTATAGCAGCACTTACAGTCTGTAGTCAGGTCATGCGAATCCCCCTCCTGTTTGTTGCCTTCTTTCCACAGTGTATGTTGTTAGAGGTAAACCCCCAATCCATCTGAGATGCTGTTTGCCAAGCAACAGATATAGTTCCTGCTCACAGTGAATGAAAAGGCCCAACACCACCATGATGTTCCTAGATATTGGAGTGTGTTTCCATGCAATTGGCTTTGGGAATGTCACCACAGCTGTTCCACATGCAATCAGCTAGGGGAGGGCTGCAATTTGTGCAGAGGCCATCAGCTGAACATGAGCATCACTTAAAATACACATGCTGCTTCCTAAGCAAAGCAGGTGTGGGTACTCCACATCCACCAGAGAGGGAGTGGGTGAGACAGACAGAGGCAAATACATGTCAGGGAGGGGTGGGAGAGTAAAACTGAAGCATGTTTGTGTCACATACCTACCAGCACAGGGTATCAAACCCCTGACAACTATGTAGTGCTATTACAGTTCAATGCAGTTATTGGATGCGTCACACGGGTTACCTGCTGTGGAGTACTCAGAACATATATGTGTTGGTGAGTGACATCTGCAACAGGGATATGGTAGACATACGGTAGGTGACATACACATGCTTGTCCACATGAACAGGTGCCAGCGTCAACACAGCCATACTCTCACAAGGATGTACACACATTGACACACTTGGTAAGGCCAGGTGTACAACTCATCACTAGTGGAATTGCCACAACACATTAATGTGCAGGTATCACATGCACCATACGGGTCATACAGAGGTTGTATGGGCAAAGATTATGAGGAAGTGTCAGACATCAGATAGCATGCTTCAGTATGCCCGGGGGGGTTGTAGTGAGTGTGGATGTGGACATACGCACCATACAACACACACATGAACACAATGGGTGCCAGTACTGACTTGCATGGTTGCGTGTCTGCACGGGTGTTTGGTGGTCAACTGTGCTAGCAGGCTATACAAGGGTATGTGATGGGTATACCTTGGCATCAGGCCACATGACAATGGTCTGCACTGTGGCTCAGGGCTGTTGTTTCTGCATTTGCCCACACAGGTGGGTATTGTATCCTCCATCCAGTCACTTGGGTGGCTATTGTGTGTGGCCAATGCTGTGCATCCCCTGTCATGTATGTATTCCTTACTCCATGACATGGATGGTGTTTAGGATGTGCACACCTCCCACATGCATGTACAGTGACATGTGGAACTGTACATGGGATGTCTGGCCCATGTTGTGAACACAGATTATCATCAGATGTGCCAGTCTTGCCCATCTGTGGCAGGTACTGGTAATAGACAGCAGGTTTACCCTGCACCTACATTGATAGCATGCTAACAGCATTCCCTGGTGTCAGTGGCATCTGTCCATACAGGGCATGCTGTCAGGCATGGTATGTCCGTTGTGGGTCACATGTGAAGGCACCACAGGTGGTGCAGGTGTCCATTGGGGAGGTGCACTGCCTGCATGTATGTGCATATTGGACAGATGGGCAGGGTGATGCCCCTCTGTAGCCCACTGCTATCACTCCATAGTTACTATCGGTGGCCAATATGCAGTGTACTACCCACATATTGGCTGTTGCCTAGGCATGTGTGTGTATGAGACATGGGTTGAGAGTGTGCTCTGGGTAATACTGGGGTTGCTAACTGTAATTGTCTGGCCTTGATGTCACATGTATGGGTATGGCTTTGCACCCCAGCCTCTCAGCTATTTTACATCAACTATCCCAGTATGGTTGACATTGTGATGTATCGTAGGGCCACCATACAAAAAATATGCAAAACCCACTCCACACTGGCCACACACTCACAACCACCTCTACACAGGATACAAGTTACAAACACACACGCACACCTCTCATGTGTGGGAGTAGAACCCCTACTTAACTAGCTTTTTACACTATAGCACTATGCAGTTATAGTGCGCGCCATGGACATTACTGGAGTATGGCTTCCCCAAAGGTCTATTTCACAATGAATGACATCAGCAGGATTACCAAAGTAGGGCATTTCAAATGTACTGTGAGTGAGTAGCCTAAAATGCATCGCTCCCTACTCAGACAGTGAGACACACACAAAACATCCACAACCAACATGTGTGGGTATAGAACCCATGACTGAGGTTTATATCATACTACAGTATAGAGCTGTTATAGGACGCACCACAGGGATAATAGAAAACTCTTTCCCCAAAGGTGTATTTCACAAGGAATGACATCAGCAGGATTACCAAAGTAGGGCATTTCAAATGTACTGTGAGTGAGCAGCCTAAAATGCACTGCTCCCTACACAGACAGTGAGATAAACACAAAACATCCACAACTAACATGTGTGGGCAGAGAACCCATGATTGAGGTCTCTATTACACTACAGCATGGAGCTGTTAGTGAAAGCACCATGGGGACTACTAGAGAACTCCTTCTCCAAAGGTGTATTTCACAAGGAATGAATCAGCAGGATTACCAACGTAGGGCATTTCAAATGTACTGCGAGTGAGTAGCCTAAAATGCATTGCTCCCTACACAGACAGTGAGACACACACAAAACATGCACAACTGACATGTGTGGGTATAGAACCCATAACTGAGGTCTATATCACACTACAGCATGGAGCTGTTAGAGGACGCACCATGGGGACTACTACAGAACTCTTTCTCCAAAGGTGTATTTCACAAGGAATGACATCAGCAGGATTACCAAAGTAGGGCATTTCAAATGTACTGCGAGTGAGTAGCCTAAAATGCATTGTTCCCTACAAAGACAGTGTGAGACCCACAAAACATCCACAGCTGACATGTGTGGGCATCGAACCCATGAGTGAGGTCTATAGTACACTACAGGATGGAGCTGTTATAGGACACACCACAGGGATTTCTAGAGACCTCCTTCCCCAAAGGTGTATTTCACAAAGAATGACATCAGCAGGATTGTCAGAGTAGGGCATTTCAAATGTACTGTGGGTGACTAGCCTATAATGCATTGCTCTGTACACAGACATTGAAACATAAAGACAAAACATCCAGAACTGCAGTACACAGTTTCCGGACGTGCTACATAGATTACTGGGCTACAATGTTCCCAGAGGTGTATTTCTAGGTGGGTGACATCAGCAGCCTTGCCAAAGTTGAGTATATGACTTGTAAGGAGTGTGAGTACTCTAAAAAGCATTGTTCTCTACTCAGTCAGAGACAGACAGTTGCCACGTCTGGGGTTAGAACACTTACCTAACTACTTTATCACACTATAGCAGTATACAGTTACAGGGCGTGCTACAGAGATTACTGAGTTACAACCTTCCCAGAGGTTATTTCTAGGTGGGTGACATCAGCAGCCTTGCCAAAGTTGAGAATATGACTTGTAAGGAGTGTGAGTACTCTAAAAAGCATTGTTCTCTACTAAGCCAGAGACAGACACACACACACACACACACACACACACACACACACACACACACACACACACACACACAGCTGCCATGTCTGGGGTCAGAACACCTACCTACTTTATCACACTATAGCAGTACGCAGTTGCAGGACACGCTATAGAAAATACTGGGCTACAGCTCTTCCAAAGGTTTATTTCACACTGGATGACCTCAGCAGGCTTGTCATAGTAGGGCTATGGGGAGGGTGGTGTGTGCATGGGCCATAACCAATTCATCTAGGGCTTGAAACGCCACATACGGGCACACACAGTCATATGTCACAGGTACGGATATACAGCTACTAGATGACTACTTCCTTATACAGTCATGTTGCACAGCTGGCACGTGCACCGCATAGTCTGTAATGCTGATAGATACTGGTGGCTAGTATCTGCAGTGGGTGACATCTGCACCTCATGTGTTTGGGGCCCTTTGGCTGTGTGCTGGGTGGGACAGGTCTGGATGGCTCCTTGTCGCAGTGACTCTCTTTCACATATCTATGTACACCTACCTTTTGCTTATTTTAGTGTGTTGTCCTCACATATATGTCTGTATTCCTATCCACTGTGTGTGTAAGGCATGAGTGGTGCATACTGACAAGTGTCTGCACTAACAACTGCAACTGCCAGATATGTCTGGTCCACTAGTGTTTGCAGTCATGACCTTCATGTGTTTAAGTGTGTGAGCATGCCCAGTATGACCTTTTAGTATGCTGTTAACTGATATTGCCTTCATTTCTCCAAGTGTGTGAGCATGCCCAGTGTGGCCGTCTGTATTGCATGTGTGGATCAAGTCTAGGTAGTTTGTACTGCGGTGCTGACTTCTGTGTTGTACACTGACAGGTAGCATGATGTGTCTGCAGGGTATCCATCGGTCAGTTGGCATTGACTGTTGCTACATTTCTGCATAGCAGAGGGGACTACACCTGAGTGTTTCTACATTTCTACACAGGTTTGAGGGGGCACACCTGACTGCTACAATATTTGTATGTAGGATGGGGGGCTCACCTGACTATTTCTACACAGGAGTGGTGGGGGGCACACCTGACTGTTACTTTAAGTCTACGTAGGATGGCGGGACACACCTGACACTTGTACACATTTGCTAGGACTGTACTGGTATGTTGGGTACTCCATTTCAGTCTGTAGTCTTATCTATCATGCTGGCTAGAGGCATACCAGTGTACTACAGATCTTAGCTTTTAATTACCTACATATTAGTTTCTGACTTCCTAGTCTTCACAACTGACATCCAACTGCCTGGCCTGCTGCAGTCTGTCTGTGTAGGCCTGGGGGGGGGGGTTACCCATAGGCCTCATTCAGAGGCCACAGTACAGCATTTGTTTGTATTTGTCTACAACTGTCCTGCTGGCTGTGACTGTTGTTGGGTATGTGACCCTTCCCCCTACCCCTCTACTGGCATGTGTGAGTCACTTACCTTGTGGGTGTCCCAGTATTGAGGGTGGTGCTGCAGAGCTGCCTATGTCGGATGCACACAGTACACTCTCTATACATGGCTGAGCACAGGTAGTGTCATGTTTGGTATCCCTTTTACTGTATGTGCAAGTCAGAGAGAGGTGTCATTACCTGGATCCCTACCATGTCAGTGCATGTGCTATGCATTGCCTATTTGTCAAGGCCAGGGCATACTGGGCACACCTCCTTCTGCCTACTGGGGCAGGCTCAGGTTGTTCCTCCTCTGAGTCTCTCTGTGCCTGTGCTGACTTTGGCAATGGTGGGGGACTGTGTGGCCCTGCCCCATGCTGTTCCTGCTGCAGCTGTTTCCACAGGATCATTGTGCAGCAAGGCACATACAAGGACAATTTGGGTACATGTAGTTGGTGAGTACTGCAAGGCTCCACCAGAAGTGTCCAGGCACTGGAACTGTGACTTGAGCATCCCAAACACATGCTCTATTATGATTCTTGTTTGTGTGTGTGCCTCATTATGGAGTTCTTGTTCAGGTGTGTGTGCATTTCTGATGGGTGTCATCAACCACGACTCCAGTGCATATCCAGCATCCCCCACAAGGTGACCGTGTGGGATGTCCCCATTGGCAAATCTCTGGTACAGCTACGTCAGATGCCAGATGTGGGAATCATGATAGCTTCCACGGCAGCCAGTACACACATTCATTATTATGTCCTGGGCATCGCACACAACCTGGCAGCTGATGGAGGGGAAGCCCTTGCTGTTGATGTAGACCTTACTCCACTCACCGGGTGGTGCTTTGATGAGTATGTGCGTGCAGTCTATTGCACCCACTACCTCAGGGTATTCTGCTATTTGGTGGAAGAGACGCATATTGCTGGCCAATGCCACATGGGTATTGGGGATATATACATGCTCACCAACATGTGCTGACATGGCATCCAGGAACTGGTGGAGTACCCTGGATGCTGATGCCTGTGAAATCCCCATCATATCCCCAGTTGGTCTTTGGAAGGTACCTGTAGCTAGTATTCTTAGGCCTACACATACCGTGGTATCCACTGGGATGGGTTCCCTTCTGTTAGTGCTGTGTGTGAGGTGTGGCTGGCACAGCTCAACAATTTGCTGTAGGAGGTCCCTGTCCACCCTATAGCGCTCCACTATCTCCAGCTCATGTAGCTCTTGGTAGGTTACCCTGGGTCTGTACACTCTTCTCCGTCTCCTCACTGTGGGTTGGTCGGCAGCATTCACATCCTCACCACCCTCAGCCTCTTGCACATGCTGGTTTATGATAGCAAAAGCAGCCCCTAACATTTTTTGTTTTGCTTTCGTTTTGTAAAATTTCCCCGTTTGTATGCACCGGTGGTGCAGAATTTTTGGGAAAAAACAAGGGGGAAAGGTGTCTGCATAGTTTATAGTGTTGTGCTGGGCTGGGCTGGTCTGCTGCCTTGTAATTGGCTGATTCTGATACATTTCACCTGCCAGCTAAGCTAGTTCTCCTTGATTACCATCTTGCTGCTTTTTTCCCTTCCCGTTGCCTTCCTGTTTAAGCCTGGGAGTGCACCACGCAAATGGAGTGCTCAAATGTGCACAGAGCTGCTATTTCCTGGTTTATTGTTTTTTCCTTTAAAACTCGGTGCATGGCACGCACACCTGCTTAGGCTTTGTAAAGAGTGCTAGGCAGGTTTAGACACACCCCCTAGCTTAGCTGTGCTAAACTAGGAGCAATCCCGAGCCGCAGGGCTCCAATCCGCTTACAGTATGCTTGACACCCCCCATGATGTCACCTATATCCTAGTCTTGCACCCAACTATTCATACTCTTACACTATTGGGACCTGCCTCACATGCTGGGGAAAACTGGGATTCACTATCCTTCCCAACATTTGCATAGGATTGCCTGCTAATGCATAATTACATGTCTCATACTGAGCCTCCCCTCTTAGCAACCATTACTCACTGGCCAGGTTGTCTTCTGCCTGCCACTGACTTGCATGGCAGAATACTAATTTTAGTTAGAATGCTTATTTTAGGTTTATTTTATTATTTCCCCCCTGATCCCGTTTGCGCTACGCTTAAACAGCCGAGATTGGCTAAAAAAAATAAAAGTTGATTTTTTTATTTTTTAAACAGTTTGCAATGCCAATGGCTTTATACTTGGCCACTGGCATGCTTCCTCAATGATATGCAGCCTTTATTTGGAGCTGTCATAGCTCTGTTTTGGATTTTGCAGAAATGTACTCGGTTACTAACCGAGTACATTTATGCAGATAGCACTAGTCTTGCACGGACTATTGCAAGCTTCCTGGATTGCAAAATCACCTCATTTGCATGAATTTCTCCTGCAAAAGAGGCGATTTGCATACCAGGGCTTAATCCGTGCATGATTTGTGCAGGAGCTCTTGTGCAAGCCCCTTCAGGCTGTTCCTGGATTGCACGGCTATTGCCTATCTGAGCTCCCTGCACTAATCATGCATGCCATGCAGGGCATAGAGAATCCGGGGGTCAGTGTTTTACAGGGAAAATTCACCCACACCTCCTGATGAAGGCGTCTGCTGACATACCCCCTTACTTACATACACTAACTCCACAGTCACCCAACCACAATGAAAATAAAATACTCAGACCTAAGCTATAGTCTGCTGTGAGTCCACTATAGTAGGATTCAACAAATTGTGATCATCAAGAAGTGACACCTCTCCCACCCATTGACACAAAATCTGAAACAGTAACATAAAAGAAGCCAATAAATTACTCCTACTGTTTGAATGGCGGAGACACCATCAACTCAAAACAGCTGAGACTTTGGTTTAAGACCTCAACTGAATAATGGCACCTCAGGAGTGAAGTATCCCTCTTATGTTGCACTATAGTGTCAGTACTAGAAAAATGAATTTAGTACTTATTTATTTATTTATCCTTTGCTTGTTTGCTAACCAGGTAGGTGGACTGGTACAAAACTCTTTCCAGCCTCTACCCTGTGAATGTGGCAAAGATTACAGCTGGTATAAATAAAGCGGAAAAAATACAAACATTTGACATTACATCAAACAGAAAAAGATATACCCCGGGATTCATGAAGCTTGTGCAAGGCGGAGGCGTTGCATCGGCGATCTAACACCAAATATGGCCACTGAGCGATCCAGGTACAAGATGTTTTCACATGCACTACCTGCGTACGCCCTGCTCACACAGCTCCTGGCGCATTTATGCTAATTACCCCATGCGTAGCAGCATAGCATGCAAATGAAGGTATATAGCGATTCAGGAAGTGGTGCAAGTGTAGTGTAAGCATGCAGAAATGTAAACGAAAAAAAAAAAAAAAATGGTTTACATTTTTCAAACATAAAATTGGAGCCATGACAGCGAACCAAACTCATGTAATATACTGTTAATATATGCCACTGGCTAAATATATAGCCACTGGCATAAAAAAACATGCACAACATATAAAAAAGAACATTTAATGTCATGCCCACACTAACGCGAAGTTAAATTGCAGGGTATCGGTGCGCAAATAGGATCACAATGAAAATATAATTATATGGAATAAAACTGCAATGTAACACATTTCATGAATTCCCCATAATAGTCAATGGCACGCATGCTACACCACACCATGGTGCAAGGGTTGCTAAGGGGCTGTGACAGTGTTCTGTGCGGTAACTAGGAATTAGTAGGCAATGTCATGCAAATGAGATGAGTAATACTGAATTACAAAATCCCTGCTGGTGTAAGGATGTATCTCACAGCATAGCAGTACAACACCAAGGTGTGGCCTGGAGATAAAGATGACATCAAGAGAGGGGTGCGCCACCTTAGCTGTAAGCACACTGGAGCATTGCTAATCCGGTTTGCCTGTTGCTAAGCAAAGCTGCAGGATAGGGGTGTGTTGAAGTAGCCATAGCTTTGCTTAGCTGAGAGCACACAAGGTAACCGAATGTGCATGTGAATGTGGATGAAAACATGCTCGAAACCCTGTAAACGGCTGTGCACGGCATGCACTAGAGCTGAAACAGGAAGGATACGGGAAAAAAAATAAGGAAATGCTGCAGCATGGTAATTGGAGTACAAATGAGTAATTAACACCTAGGAACCCACAGTGGGCCATTGACAACAGCTAACAAGGCTGCTAGCAGCTACCTGCAGAACAGGAAAGGGGAGGTGCCGTACTGCAAAGAAAAGAGAACTGTCACAGCAGAACAAAGCAAACTTGCAGTAGATCAGCTACATAACACATTTCACAACACAATCCTGGATTGGGAAAGTACAAAACAAGAAAGCCAGCAGCTGGATGCATGCCTGACAATGGGAGGGGAATCGGGTTGAAAAGTGAAGTAAAAAGCAATAGATGAATCACGGCAGCCAAGCGTAATTCAACACCAAAGGCCCCTCAATAGCAGTACCCGCTGTAAAACCCATAATTAAGATACCCTGCAGCTGGAATTGCACATACACACCCAATTACACCAGCAGCATCCATAGCATAATAGTATAAAGTGTGAAAGCACCTGACACACACTTGTATATTCCCAGACACTCTGCACCATTGGTGTATACAGACGGGGAACTTTTAATATGTACATGTTAGGGGCTGCCCATAGCTTTGATTCACCAGCATGTGTTGGAGACTGAAGGTGGTGTGGAGGATGATGCTGACAACCATCTCAGGCACCGGAGGAGGAGAAGAATGTTCAGACCCAGGGTAACCTACCCGGGGCTACATGATCTGGAGATACAGTGTTACAGGGTGGACAGGGACACCATATAGCAACTTGTTGAGCTGTGCCGGCCACGACTCAGAGCCAGAAATAAAAGAGGGGAGCCCATCCTAGTGGACACAAAGGTATGTGTAGGCTTGGGAATACTAGCCACAGGTACCTTTCAAAGGCCAACTGGGGATATCATGGGGATCTCACAGGCATCAGCATCCAGGGTACTCCACCAGTTCCTGGATGCCAAGTTACCACATGCCAATGAGCACATATACTTCCCCCGAACACAGGAGGAGTTGGCCAGAAATATGCGTCTCTTCCACTGTGTGGCAGACTACCATGAGGTACTGGGTGCAATAGACTGCACGCACATACACATCAAGTCACCACCCGGTGAGCAGGGTAGGCAATACATAAACCGCAAGGGATACCCCTCCATCAACTGCCGGGTCATGTGCAATGCCTAGGGCATTATCATGGATGTGTGTGCTGGCAGCCCTGGAAGCTATCATGACTCCCACATATGGCATGCCTCACAGCTGTATCAGGTATTTGCCTGGGAGGACATTCCATATGGCCACCTGGTGGGGGATGCTGGCTATGCACTGGAACCGTGGATGATGACTCCCATCAGAAATGCACACACTCATGCAAGAATGCCATAATGAGGCACACGCACAAACCAGAATCATCACAGTATGTGAGTTTGGGATGCTGAAATCACGGTTCCTTTGCCTGGACATAACTGGTGGAGCCTTGCAGTACTCTCCAGGCATGTGTGCCCACATCTTCATAGTATGTGCCATACTACACAATATGATCCTGCGGAAACAGCTGCAGCAGGGACAGACTGGTGAAGGCCCTCACAGCCCACCACCATTGCCAAGGGCCCCACAGGCACAGAGGGACTCAGACCACGAACATCCTGTGCCAGCCCCAGTAGGCAGACGGAGGCGTGCCCAGTATGCCCATGCCTTGGCAAAGAGGGAACGTATAGCACACACAATGACAGTGTAGGCACCTACAGACTGACACCCTTCTCCACCTGCACACACAGTAAACATGGATGGCACACACACACGACCACCTCTAAATTGTCATGTATAGGTGGTCTACTGTGTGCATCCTACATAGGCAGCCCTCAACTATTGTACACACAACTGCCATTGGCACAAGGTAAGTCAATACCTGAACAGTAAATTAAGCTACCAGCATGTGTCGATACTGTATGTATAGGTTCATAGGTACATAGGTAGGTACATGCCTAACTGCCCAAGGTCATTCATAAGCCTAGCCAAAATGTGTCTGCTGTCGCCAACCCTTTGATTAACTAACTGTCCCTCTGTGGAGCAGAGCCAATTGCAGGATCCCTAGGGTGTATCCACTGTTCCTCATCCACTCTGCAAGGATTCCCTGGAGTGTTAGTGAGGGACTCAATATAATGCAATCAGGGATGTAGTTCCAAAGCATGGGGAGTACCCGTGACAGGAATCTGTCACACCAGCATCTTCCAATTATGGCTGTGGCAAGGTGTAGCTCATTACAGTGTGTGGCTCACTGTGACATGGATTCCCATAGGTGGAGCATATCCATTAAGCCTGACCTGGACATGGCTTTGTTGGCCAGCAAATATAATCTCTGACTAAATGAGATGCCACTGAGTAATGCAAGAGTTTATGCAGTCTGGCAGCATACGACACATGTCTGAGGGCATTATTCCTCTTGGCGAGGTACGTTTGTGGCCCTACCAGCTGTTGGATGTGTCTTCTGAGGTACATCCAAAACGGGTTATCATACACGATGATGGGATTGATGAGTGATGATTAAAGGGGCACAATAATCTCAGTCTGTTTAGATGTGAACCCTTAAGTAATCAGATGGCCTACATAGATGGATGTCCTAACTACTTCGCAGATATGATTGTCAAAGGAGAGATCACTATCTAATATAGTCCCCACATACCCATTACATCATTTGAATTATAGTGTCTGCCTCTCATGTGTTAATATGTATGTGTGTAGTTTCCCAAAATGGAATGACCATGCAGTATGTGACCTTTAGCTGGAGGCCATGATTCTGACACCCTGTGTTGGTCTATGTGAGGCCCCTTGAAGGATGTCTGTGACAGATGGACTGCCAGTTATGGCTCCCAGTTTGCAGTAATCGCCAAACATGGTCTGCTGTAGTCCACCTGTGTTAGTCCGTACCTCTAAGAAGTATATGGCAAACAGTAGGGGTCCCAGGACTGAGTCCTGTGGGACACCAGTTGTGACTGGTCAAGAGTTGGACCTGGAGGCTGCTAGGCTTACCATGTGGGTTCTGTGTGTAAGCCTGTTGGCAAACCAACCTGTGATGTATGGGTGTATGTACTGGCTGGTGAGTTTAGAAATAATACCTGAGTGGGGAATGGTGTCAAAACCCTTGGCGAGGTCCAGGTACTATGTGTGAACTACCACACCCCACACCTAAAGTCTAGGTGACTGCAAGATGTCAAACAAGTTCAGTAGGCATGATCTGCACTCAATCAAGCTGACCTGGGTTTGGTCAAGTGTCTGGAGGTTACCACTGTCTAAGTTAATGAGTACCATGAGGATGCGCTCCAAAGCCATGCAGATCAGGCTACTCAGGCTTATGGGGTGGTAGTCACCATGGTCAGTTGTGTCACCACCTTGGTGGAGTGGAACAGTTGTTGCCATGTGCCACTGAATGGGCATGTAGCCTGTGTAGAGGCTGATGCTGAATTGCTATATTAGGCAGGGGGGGGTCACTTTGTCTTGTAATGTCTGCAGGATGCAGTCTGGGACACCATCTGCCTCCACTGACACACTGTCATACCGTTTGAAAGGGCCATTACCACCTGTATGTCTCTGATGTCTGGGATACTGTACAATTTGAGTATTGTTGTGGGCCCTGTAGGGGGTGAAGCTTGCACCGAATGTATCATCAAGTGTGTTGGTGATATCAGTAGAGTCAGTATATTCAGTGCAATATTGCACCAGCACAGTGCAAATCTGTGTGTTACTGCTTAGATTCTTGACATAGCCAAAGAAGCCTTTGTGGTCATCTTCTGAATCCATGTCTATTTACCTGTGGATGCCAGCCTTAGATGATTACATGAGTAACATAAGTGTCTTACTAATACTGGTCACAGATGTCTGCATGTCTTGGGATTTGCTGTTGTTCTGGACTACTGTCCTACTTCTGTTGTATAGCCTGTATATTGCAGGGGTCCAGCAGACTGGTGTCCTTATGTAGGAGTAGTGAGTCCTGGTTTACCATTGATGGCACGACGCATACATCTTTGTAGGTGCTTATAGAGTGCATTTGTAATTTTGTCTGTATCTTGAGCAGTGTCATCCCTGAGTATGGGGGCTGTGAACCCTCCCACCTCTGTCATTAGTACTGTGAATTTAGCTGTAGGAAAGGTATTCACTGTGTGTTCCTTGGGTGGGGAATGT
>NC_056743.1:693576952-693669452 GCF_019279795.1 Protopterus annectens
CCAGTTTCTGCTGAACAGGGGGGTTTTTTTAAACCTGTTTACCATGAAAGAACCTTGTGGCTGGCCTCTGCCCCTTGGGCTTCTGTACCTACCCTTTGGGGTCTGTCTGATGCAGGAAAGGACCAGTTTTTGATGGCCAGTTTCTGCTGAAACGAGGAGGTTGTACCTGTAAAAATCTTTAACTGTCAGCATAGATTTTGCCTTTTCTTCCATTTTCTTTAAGACTTCCTCTGCTTTGACACCAAATAACACATCTTTCTGCAATGGAGCATCCAATAACTTTGCTTTGACATGTTCTGGTAAGGCTTGCTCTTTTAGCCAAGCATGTCTACAATTACAGATCCTGTGACAGCTGCTCTACATGAGGCTTCCAATGAATCAAAACCACACTGTAAGGTATGCTTTCCCACCTGTTCTGCTGCATGCAGCAAATCCTGCATCTCTTTGAAATCAGGTTGATCTGTCTGAGGGATCATTTTCTGCTTTAACTGTGTAATCAAGTACTGCTGGTATTTTAGCATGTGGAATTGGCAATTTAAGGCCCTCATGGCCAAAGTGGCAGACGTATACACTTTCTTCCCCCATCTTTCTAATGCTCTGGAATCTCTTTCAGAAGGTAGTGGATTCTTAGCAGTAGAGGCCTTAACCCCTTTGGGACCCTGGGAAATGGTTTCGGGGTCTGCAACAGGGCTTTTATATAGAAACTTATGAGAATCAGGAACTCGATAGTATCTGTCTGGTTTAGCTGGTGCAGGAGGTAAGGTGTCTGGGTTTAGACTAGATTCGGTGTAAACATCATCCAAAATGTCTAAAACTGGAGGAATTGCAAGGGGTCTATGCTGTGGAAGAAGAAGAAACTCACGGAGTCTTTTCTTAGAGTCAGAGTAATCTTGGCCTTCCCAGTGGACGTGTTCCCTCATGGTGTGTAAAGTTTCCCCAAAAGAGTAGTCTTCTGGGGGAGAGACAGAGGGAATGGACTCTTCAGCATCTGAGTCTTCATAAGGAGGGAAGGAATAATCCTTGTCCTCAGAGTTAACTGAGGAAATGGATGCTTGGTCAGAGGAAGGATAATCTTCCTCCAGTCTAGACCTTTTGTCAGGAGGGGTTGGGAACCCCTGATAAGGGTAATTAAAAACTCAGCCATCTTAAGCATTTGTTTTTTAGGCATAGGGGCCTGTGGGGGGGGGGGGGTTCTGTGGACCCGGTTTCCTAACCTTTAAGGGGGCTTTAAGTTTAGCATAAGACTTAATAGAGATAGCTGTCAGTTTGAAGACACCTTCAGAAACCGAAGGCCTGTCCAAAATCTCCGGATCACCGTCAGGGTTGGCGTCCGAGGGGTGAGATGGAACCGGCTCTTGAGGCCCAGCTGATTCGGTCTGGGAGGCCGTCAGATTTTCTAAATCAGCGGTAGTCAGGGGCTGCGTAGGCACCTCGCTGAAAACCGGAGAACCGGCGGCAGGCCATGCTGCGGCCTCGGTATCTGGCCTTGGCCTTGGCTGCCTGTCCTTATCCTTGCGTTTTTTAGTCATTGCTGATGTCGGTTGCTCCGACGACATGCTATAGTTAAATTTTCTGCCAAAATAATGTTGGGCGAAATCTGCCCAATGCTTGATTGTACGTTTGTTGAACCTAGCACAAAACCGACAACCAGAGATGTCGTGGTCTGGGCCTAGGCAAGGAATACAATAAGAATGAAAATCCTTATGAAGTATTTGCTTCCCACAAGAAATGCAATTATTAACTTTGTCTGACATCGGTCTGAGGCAAGAAAAGTTTCCCCAATGGGGTACTTAGCTTTAGAGAAGACTTCGGGCTGAAATTCGATTCGAAAATCTCAGGAGCTAGCCAACCGGCACTTGTGAACTGCTTCTGCTTCGGGCACTGCGTGGCAAGAAAGACTGAAGAAAATGTCGTCGGCTGCCTCTTTTATACCCCTGTCGCACTGACGTCAGGGAAGAAGCGACGACAACCAACGCCGGACCAAGACTTTGGGATTCAGCCAGCTGCGGGACCGCCTGATGGCAGGATAACCCAAGTGTGATGACTGCAGCAGTATAACACGATGAACATCATATGAACCTTGACAGAGGAGTAAGACAGGCAAATATTAAAGCAACTCACAAATATTGTAAAACAAGTGAAACACTACTCTGAATGCATTTAGATTATGTTTTTAGCACCAACTAGAAAGATTTTCCTTTTGCCAATATACAATTTTCTAGTAGAGGGTTTTCTTGCCCCCATTATTACTTCCTGCACATCCTCAGTAAACAAGTTCCTAATTGCCCCTGGCCAATTCCAAATGAAGGGATAAACACTGTTGTCTGTGCCAGAAGGGAGTCACCACAATGATCTTGGGGAATTCCTTCTGAATCTTCAGAATTACTTTGAATATCAGAAAGGGATGAAAACATACAGGAATATTTCTGTGCAAGGAAAGGAAAAGGCATCTGCCTTCCAGGCCTTAGGCCTTCTTGCATGAAGTCTTGGAACAGAATTTCACCAGATTATTGTTCATTAGGAAGGCAAAAAGGCCTACTTGAACTTCCCACAAATGGATCAGATCTTGTTTCCATTCATGAAGGTCTGCCTCTGACCTGCCCAGTTTGTCTGCCACACAATTTTGCTCTGACAGAATGTAGGAAGTAGGAAGAAGAGTGAGATTTGGCTGTAAAGCTATATCTCATGATAACATGTCTAGTCTGCATGGGAGGTAAGACATAGTTCTCCCTTGCTTTTTTATGTACCATATCACATTGGTATTGTCCGTAACAACTTGAAGTGGTGCTGGGGATCAAAGGTGATTTAAAGAGCTGAGTGTTTTGATGAGGGTAAATTTCACCTTTACATTTATGAGGCTGTGTCTTGAGTTTATTGTTCCAGTTACCTTGCACATTTATTCCTCTAGCAAAGTGCAAGATAACTGTGTTGACTGGCTGTTTTGAAGCAGGAGGGAAGAGGGAGAGACCTGGTTTCAGGGCACTTGATGTCTCCACCAAGTGATTTCTCTTCTCACATATTACAGAACTGGAATCTGAAAAGACGACAGATGTTGGTGCTGGGACCAAATAGACTTCAGATACCATTGTATCTTTCTCATGTGGAGTCTTGAAATGGGTATCATGAGAATCATTGATGCCAGGAGACTCAGAATCCTGAGGTATTCCCTCCCTTGCCCATTAAGGGGACCCCAACAGTCGCAGCAGACATTGCTAACCCCCCAGTCCATAGTGGCTGTATGTGTAAAACCAGAGAGATCTGGGGAAAAACCCTGAAATAGATCTAAATGTACATATGTATATGTGTGTATATATATATATATATATATATATATATATATATATATATATATATATAGGAACTTCTTATTTTAACATTTGTTAATGTCTGTTATGAACTTCACAGATAAAGATTATAGTTGTCTACTGATGTACTATGTTCTTCATCTGTAAATATGTTGTAAGTAATTGCTATGTAAATTGTTAATCGCTATGTAATCCAATGTTACTACTGTCTGTTTATTTTAACTGTGGAACTTTTCTCCCCGGGCCTCCGCTGAAAATGGACCTACGTCCAGTCGGACACTCCCGGTCAACAAATATAAATAAATAAATATATATATATGTTTTCCTGTGGAAGAAATGCTCTTTGTACTGAGCTTCTCTTGGAATCCCGGCCTGCATATGAGATCTCTCACCAAAGAGAGAGATTCCTGACACTGTGAAAAATAGTCTGCATAGATAAGCAGGACATCGAAATATGGAAAAATGCAGATGCCATGTAACCTACAATGTGGAGCTAGACCCTTTGTGAATACTCTTGGGTCAGTGGATAACTCAAAGGCTAAGGCAGAAAATGGACAATATGATCCAGATACAAAAAAAAAAATTAAGAAACATCTGAAGCCTTAATGGATAGGAATGTAATGATAAGCATGTTTTAAATCTAAGGTTACCAACAAAATCTAAAATGGGGAAGAAGGGGTAAGAGATTGTGTTGTGAAAGGATCTTGAACTTGGACAGTATCACAAACTGGTTTAAGAAAAATGTCCATAACATATCTCAAGGCATTTTTTTTTGGCTACAGAAACATTCTTGAATGAAAACCTCTTCCCCACCGGGAAAAAGGAAGTATTTATCTTACACCTTCTCCTGATAAAGCATGTGCTGTAGGACAGGAGGGAACACAGGGGTTTGGTCTGGGAATGTGGAATAATTCTGCAAAGAAGGGATCTCTTCCAACTTAGTCAGTCTCAGAACCATTTGTCTGAAACAACCTGCTGCCAAAGAGATAGAAATGGAGAATCTGACTTCTTGGAAGGGATAAGAGACTGCCAGGGTGGGAGTTGGGACAAGCTCTTTTACATACTAATTCTGACTTTCACTGTCCTTTGTTTTGGGGATTCCTGCTTTCTTTTAGGGCATCTGCCCACCATTGTTTTTTAATGTCTGCTTACCATCATATTGCTGAGACTGTTTTGTTTTGTTTCTTTCAGCAGTTGGACAAGGGAGCAATATAGCCTTTGGAAAATTTAGAGGGGAAGGATAAAAAAATCTGACATATTCCCTGTACATCATCTTAATCCTCTCATCACATTGTTGATAACCTTTGCAGCAGTGGGACTGACATCTCTATCTAAAGGTGAATGTAAAAGCTCATTTTTACATCCTCTACGAGGTTCTGAAAATGACGCCAGGCAAACTTCCTCAACACAGTACCAGTAGCAACCACACTGGATATAGTATCTATAGTTATAAACACACTTTAAATGACTAGTTACCTGAAAAATATAAAAGAAACCAAACCACACAAAGCAGATTTTTCCTCACAGGGACAAACTGCACATAAAACATTCCTCATACTGTCAGTTAGTCATAATAAACTTTAACATATGAGCCTGAGAACTCAAAATTATAAACATTAAAGTTGCAGAACTTTACTGGGCATAAATCCCTAGGTCACAAGATGGGTGACAAACTGGCTCACTGACAGAACCCACACAATAAAAGTAGCTGACTCCAAGTCCAACTTCAGACCAGTGATGAGTGGAGTACCACAGGGTTCGGTCCTGGGTCCTCTCCTGTTCGGCATCTACTTCTCTGAAGTGCAGGCCAACACAGAAGGCCTTTGGCTAGCAACGTTTGCAGATGACTGCCAACTGGGAGCCATAACAGAATCACCTAATGATGTAGACATCCTACAAAAGGGCCTCACAGAGACAGATGCTTGGTGTCAAAGTCATGGCCACAAGCTCAATGCCAAGAAGTGCTTTTTCATCCCCTTTGGGAAAAACTCAGTACCCATGAACTACCACATAGGTGGTAGCTCACTAAATACTGAAAGTGCGATAAGAAACCTCGGGAAACAGGTAGACAGTAGTGTCTCCCTTGATAACCACATCGCCACAGTAGTCAGGAAATCCTTCTACGTGGCACACCTCATCACAAAAGGGTTCTCCTCTAGAAAAAATGAAGTCATTGTTCCTCGCTACTCATCCCTCATCAGACCCAGTATGGAGTACAATGCTCCGTTTGACATGTTATCTCACAAGACACCTACAACAATTGGAAAGGACACAGAAATACCTCACTAAGAGGATTATCGGCCTCAAACAGATGCCATATGCAGACCGTCTCAAAAAACTCCAGCTCTACTCTGTCGCATATCGCCTACTCAGAGGCAATCTCTGCCTAACATACAAAGCTATGTCAAACCCAGAGCTGTTGGACATGCTACACAAATCCCAATCTCTCCGAACCACACGCTCCAGGGACCTAAACCTTGTCACCACAATAAACAGAATATGTCAGAGGGATAGATTCCTGTCCCAGAGACTTCCCATACTCTGGAACAAACTACCCATTCATGTTAAGCAAAGCTCCTCATTGGCCCGCTTTAAGAAAAGTCTTGACGACTGGAAAGGAAATAGAAAATTCACCCTGGGGATCACTTCTGTGGCACTGCTTGACAAGGGCACAAGAAAATAATTTTCTTGGGTGGCGAAAGCCAGGGAACCTTTTTGGCTAGGTTTATATAGGCCCCAGGGCCAATAGCCTAGTAACTACCTATGAACCTATATACACTGTTACTTTTTGCATGCTATTTTCTTATGTATTATTGTATTATACTATCGTATTGTATGGAGCTTTTCTCCTTGGGCATCTGCTGAAAATTGGTTTTCTCTCCCAGTCGGACTTTCCTGGCAACCAAACATCAAATCAATAAAATAAATTAAAATAGAATTACATTAAATTAATAATAATTTTCCCTGAATACCTGTGAATACCTTCAATCTCTTACTGCAAGACATCTGGCTAAAGCCTAAAATAATGGTGGAACAAAGGGCCAAAAGTAGGGACAGATTTTAAATATTGCTCTTATAAACTTAAAAAGTTCTAGAACAACAGGATTTGTGCTAGCATGCATTTTCCAGAGAAAATGAAGTCTGAAATTCAAATGGATGTTATTATTTAGGGATTTCAATCCTCAATGATTTGCCAGAAAAACACAAATTTTATGAGAACAGACCAGAGAATATGAGGCAAAAATATGGGCAGTCTGCAAAAATCTGTACAGTTGAGAGGTATGCATGCTTTAATGTTTAAAAAAATAATGTTCTCTGGAACAACCTCTCGTGTGTAGAAGTCTGATTTCTGAACCTTCTGTACACTCATGCATGCCCACATGTACTCACACATACTTGCAGATCAGCCCTCACTCACATGCACTCGCACACAGTAGTAAACATGTAATCATGCACTCGCAGATACGCACTAGTGCACACTCTCACTCCCGCACATTCACATATACACATTTACTCAGATACAGTCATATATACATAGTCATACACTTGCATGCACACACTGGCGCACACTCACATACACACACTCACACAGACTTGCATAGACACATGCACTCGCATTCAGTCACATACACACACACACGCAAACATTGGCACACATGCACTCATGAACGCTGGCAGGCAACCAGATACATACATACACTAACACACACACTTTCTCTTTTTCTGATGAAAGTGTGATGATTCTTCACCTATGAATGGAGCAAACAACAGTTTTTTTCCAGATCCCTGTATACAAGGAGCAGAGGAGACAGAGAAACCTGTGATTGTTTCATGTTCATGTGTGGGCCCTCATACGTGCGTTGATAATCGGGGGCTCCCCGCAGCTGCGGGTTCAGTGGGTGACTAATGCTGGCTATGACGCCATGCAGCACTCAGAAATCTGCCTTGTCCCAGTAAGCCTAGTTAATCTCTTAACATCACTGCAATCTACCAAGTAACAATCATAGAGTGGCAGCACTCTCCTCATATGGCCAGAAGATGTAGTTCCTTTTTTTGGTAGGTGGGTGGACAGGATATCTAGAAATATTTATTTATTTATTTATCATTTCTTGACTGGGAAAGTCCGACCAGGACAGAGCCTATTTTCAACAGAAGCCTTGGGAGAAACACTCCAGATGCATGTCTTTGGAAAGTGAGAGGAAACCAGAACACCCAGAGGAAACTCACGCAAAGGCAGAGAGGACATGCAGACTCCACACAGAAGGCACCCTAGCCGAGAATCAAACTGGAGAACCTCTTGTTGTGAAGTGACAACATTAACCGCTGCCCCACTGTGCCACCCTCCAAATGAAGTATCACTTAGGCAGTTACTGTTACTTTTATGTTTTTATACCCTAGCATTCCTGGTCAGCTGAGTGGGCAATGACATCAGCACATCACTTACATGCCATGTATACGTAACACAGGACATTTGCTGGCCTTGCTGAGGGGGTAGTCTGTGGTGTACTGCTGACAATTTTTTTTGTCTGAGATTACCGTTTGTGAGATTTTGCCTTCAGAGAAATTACTTATACACATCTCTCACACACTGTGTTATGCTGTTTGATTAACAGATCATCACTAAGACAGCATGAGACAATTCTTATATTATTTCAAGATACCCATTTCAATGAGGCTGCCTACAGAAGTTGTAGGGAAGTGTTGATGCATGATTTCAACAGGAATGACTAGGGAGGCATAGATGACTATAACTGCTTGGAATTTGATTTGTTTAGGATACTGTTTGGATGGACTTACTGGAAAGACTATGATTTTAAATACTGAAATTAAGACCTTTCTGACAGCAAGCATTAGGATGTGCTCTAAACTGCATAGTTACTTGAAAGACAGTTGGAAGTGCAGGCTTATTCCTTGTGCAGGTACATCTAACCATAGGTGACAGGGAGCTCACATGTATTCAGGATCAAAAATTTGAACTAGCTGCTAACTGGTTACCCTGAAAAATGCCAAGTGTCCACACATTCAAGATGGTTTGTGAAAGGGAAGTCAAATATTCTGTTAGCAGATAAAACCCATTACCAAATAGATAAGTTGTCGATTTCAGTTAACATGTATCTTAATTTTTATCACCTCCAAAATAGCTACCTTATATTTGGCAATGCATTCTTGAATCTACACTGATTGGGAATAGTAGAAGTTTCTCGGAAAAAATATTTATGCATCTAAAATTATTTCTTAAAAATATATCTTCATATTACACCTGAAATCTCAAACGTCAGCCATTAAATTCTGTCAATATATTCTTTTATTCTCTTGCATTTTGGACTCACTTAATTCCCCTAATGTTTTTCAAATTTTCTGTGATATCTTCTAAAACCCATATTTTCCATATTAAGCTTCTTTACTCTATTCTGTTATGCTTTTTGCTACAGAACCAATTCATTCCATTGCATTCATATGAATGTATTAATCCTGCTCATACCTTTACAGAAATAATGCATCCAGATCTGCATAAGGCAATGATATGCAACCTTTTTGTGGTAGCAGAACCCTACAGAAGCCATCAGTACTAAAGGACCTCAAGCATTCCACATGCTGTGATCATGTTATTTTATTATTAATAACAAAGCATGCAGTAATCCATTTCAGATTTATACATAGTGCAATGTTTTTACATGTTATAGAGATCCATCTTTATTGAATTTTTTGTCAAATTTCACTTTGCAGCATTAGATGGAAAAAAAAATTCCGTCAAATGTTGCGGAGTATTCAGATACTTGCAGACTGAATTAAGTGAACACGTGTGTGTTTCACTTATAATGAATACTTGTGTGTAGTGTTTCTTTTTGCTAAGAATGGCTGTGAGTGAAGGTAAGGGACTTTCTCTTTTGTCCACCATTGTTTTTATATATATATAGATATACATATATATATATATATATATATATATATATATATATATATATATATATAGATATACATATATATATATATATATATATATATATATATATATACGTATATCTATATATATACATATATATATATATATATATATATATATATATATATATACACATATATATGGATTCACTTCAGAAGATCTAATTCCTGAAATCTCGAATTGCATATGGTCGAGACGTTTTCAGGAATTCAAACTTCTGAAATGAAGGAAAACAAAAAAAAAACAATGAAATACACCCCCTACTTAAATATTCCAACTCCGAGATCATGCTACAGTGGGGAAAAGGGAAATCTCCCATTAGGCACTGTATGCAGAAGCGTAGAACGGGAGATTTCCCGTTTCCTAACTACAGCGAGATCACGGAGATGGTACATTTAAGTAGCGAGGGTGCAGGAGACCTTGCTCCCCTGAAAGAACACTCTATTTAATGTAATTAACGTGTTAGTCTATAACACTTTACACTTTCGAGTTCCTGAAAACTAGATCATATGGTCTCGACCATATGCAATTCGAGTTTTCAGGAACTCGATCTTCTGAAGTGCTCCCATATATATATATATATATATATACACACACACACATACACACACATATATACACACACACGTATATGTACATAAATGTATATATTTATAGGTTGTTTACCATCAAAATAATGAAAGCCCTAACCACGAATGTTCACATCCATGAACCGGAACAGTGGAAACGGTCACGATGACTGCTCAGAATGTCAATTCATTCGGAAGGCAAGAATTGACATACATTCGACAGTTACTGAACTGCTCACCATAAAAAAAAACACCGTTGTCAAGGCATACACATTTATACTGTTTTTGCAGGGGGACTTGCCCCCACACCCCCTGCTAATGATACATTCCAACTCCGAGATCGCACTACAATGAGGAAAAGGGTCCCCATTGTAGTGTGATCCAACTGTAAACAGTGATGCTCAAAACCATGAACACAAGCTATGTGTCAAAGTTTCAGAGTCGACAGGTTTTCCATCGCAATTTTGCCTTTTTGCACCTTTACCCTCGACCTTATGAACGATGGTAAGGTGAGTTTCATTATTTTGATAGTAAACCATATCTATATCTATATATATATATATATATCTCTATATCTATATCTATAGATATATATATATATATATATATATATATATATATAGATATATATACACATATATATATATAGATATATATAGATATATATATATATATATATATATTTTTTGGTTTACTATCAGTACTTCGATCGCTACATGTGCGATTTTAATATGTCGAGTGAGAGGTATGTCGACTGAAAATATCGAAAGAAAAAATGTCGGAATTGACATCAGCGAATGCAATACAGCATTCGCTGTTGTGAATTCTGACATTCTAAGCAAGATCACATTATAGTGGGGAACGGGAAATATACCCTTACCCTCACTGTAGTGTGATCTCGGAGTTAGAATATTAAAGTAGGGGGGTGTGGGGGGCACAGGGGGTGCAGCTCCCCTGCAATACATTTGTTTTATTGTTTAGTGGATAAGAGCATGTCAGTAAAGTCGAAAGATTCAACATTCGACTTTACTGACATGGTTAGTTCAAAATTTACTGCATTCAATGTTCTGGTTTTCGAGTATATTATTCGAAAATCTGAACATTCGTACACAGTGAATTCAAACATTCAATTCAATTCAAACATTTGATAGCATACCTGTGGATCCCTAGTGATATCTGCATTGCTTACTGTACTTATTTCCTTGTTTCACTTGAAAGAAAGTTACTGTTTGCCGTTTTTGCATTTAAGTTACCTGTAACACACTGCATTTAAGTTACGTGGCACTTGCTCACTAAAGCAATTATATAAGTCAGCACTAAAATATTAAAAGCATTACACCCTCACAAACTCCCCTTGAGTACCTCATTCCCCATTGGCCCTTTTTTTCAATTATAAAGGAATTCCCAATACTATTCTAGCATGTCCAAAGGCCAGTTGTCAATCTCCTCTCCGGTCCAGCTGGTGAATTTGGGAATCTTGAGGCAAGGCAATGTTACAACTGCCTCATGTACACAGACAACCATCTCCTCCTCCCAACAAATTCCAACACATGTGAGAGATGCAACCATATAGCCATACTGGAGGCTAAGCTCTCTCAACTCAGTACTGGCGAAACCAGTCAGGAGGAGAAGGAAACCACACTCACTACAATTCCAGTCTCACATAGACCTACCACGACAGCAAACCAAACACATAAACACACAAAAACATACTCGGAGGCTCTAAATAAAAATCTGCCTAAGCAGCAGGGACCTCCAAAGCAGATACCCAAGCAACCGCTACCCCAAAACAAAACAAGTGCAACACATAGCTCACAAAGCCAGTGTGCCGAACAATCACAGCCCTTAAGGCTAAACAACACACCTGATACACTTGTAATAGGTGACTCTATCGTCAGGCACACTGACGTCCCGCTCACCAGGCTAAACAAGGAGAAGGTCACGGTGAGCTGCCTGTCGGGTGCTAGGATCCGCCACATAACACAAGCACTCAGGTCACTCCAAGGCAAGTACAAATATGACTCAGTCATTGTCCATGCTGGTGTGAATGACCTGAGACGTACCTCCCTGGACTACATGAAGAGAGACATAGAGGAGCTCTCTGAGCATGTAGCCCATGCCGGTATGACCCTGACCTTGAGTAGCATCTTACCCTCACCAAGAATGATGACACAATATGAAGACAAGATGATCAATTTCAACAATTGGCTTAAGTATTGGTGTCATTCAAAGGGGATCCAATGCCCGTCAGCCTGGGATGACATGCTCGACAAGCCACGATGCTTCACTAGGGACGGCTTGCACCTGTCACCCCTGGGCTTTCGGATATTGGCAAAGGCTCTTGCTACCCCCATAGTGCCTTTTTTAGGCAAGGCTCAAAAGACAAACCCACCTCCATAGGTATCACAAGGGATAAGAAACTAAGAGTAATGCTACTCAATGCCAGAAGTCTAAACCTCAAGATGCATGCACTCGGAACTCTCCTTAGTATGGAGAGCATCGATATCTGTGCAGTAACAGAATCCTGGTTCAAGGCTCCCGAGAGCACCCCAGCACTACCAGGTTATACCTCATACCATGCTTTTCGGCCTCAAAACTTGGACCGTACCACAAAAGGAGGGGGAGTATCAATATTCGTCAAAGATACCCACACCTCCAGGTTGGTGGCACAGCACGAATCATCAGAGACTATCCATGTGCAACTAACAGTGGGTAAAACTGCCTTCCAGTTTATAGCCTGCTACAGACCACCCTCCAAAACCCAGGAACCCCACTCGGCCTTCCTGAGAAAACTGGAAAATATGAAGGTCTCTCCAAACACCATTATATTGGGCAACTTCAACTACCCAAACATAGACTGGGAGCATTACTCTAGCTCCAACACCCTAGCCCAAAGGTTCCTAGAGTTTATAAACTCAAATGCTATGGAACAACTTGTTACCACTCCCACAAGAGGGGAAAACATACTGGACCTGATCATCACCAACATGGGGACTCTATGCTCCAGACCAGAAGTGTATCCCTCACTGGTAAGATCAGACCATAAACTAATCTCACTGGATATTCACATCCCGACTCCACCCCCTGACCTGAAAATCACAGTGAAAAACTTCTCTAAAGCAAATTTCACACTCCTCAAAACCAAGGTGGAATCCTTCAAAGCCCACGGGTCTGTGGAAAATACGGCCCAGACAGCAGAATCCTTTATAAACGCATTCTATGAACACCTTCAGGAATGCATGGATCATGCAATCCCAAATAAAACCAAGACCCAATCCTCCAAAGGCAGACGTCCTGTCTGGTGGACCCCAGCCATAAACAAACTATACAATAGAAGGAGGAAGCTACTACATGATAGAGCAAAATCCCAAAAAGGGAAGGCATCTCTGATCAGTATTACAAAAAAATACGGGCACTCATAAAATCGTCTAAGGCCAGCTTCGAGAGAAAAACACTAAGGATAATCACAAGGCTTTCTTTAGTTATGTTAGGAACCTGGGTGGGAATTCCCAGATATGCTCAGAATTAGTCCAAAATGACAAAAAATACACCGAACCCACAGATATTGCCAACATCCTAGCTGACAGGTTCAGCGCAAACTCCCCCCCCCACCACCAAAAGGGCAAATATGTATCCCAGCAGAGTGCTGCCCCCCTGACATCTCAGATGCTCAGGTAAGAGCTGCCCTCTCCAAAGCAAAAAACACAGCATCAATGGGACCAGACGGTGTCCCGGGCTGCGTCCTACATGAACTCCAAGAAGAGCTAAACCCAAACATAAAACTACTGTTCAATCTCAGCCTTACTACAGGATATGTACCCAAAGAGTGGCGTACAGCAACAGTGGTCCCTCTCCACAAAGGTGGTGCCTCAACGGATCTTGGAAACTATCGCCCCATAAGTCTGACTAGCTTGGTCTGCAAAGCTATGGAAAGGATCATCATGGACCTCATAAATAAAGATATTGGGGACCTACAGACACTGGATCCTACCCAGTTTGGCTTTGTTAAGGGCAGATCCTGCCTCTTACACCTGGTTGATTTCTTTGAAACAGTCACCAAGGCCATTGACGAGGGGAAGGTGGTCTACACAGCCTACCTGGACCTCGCAAAAGCCTTCGATACAATACCCCACTGGCATTATAGATAAGCTCACCAGCTTAAATATAAACCCCTATGTCACTAGATGGGTTGCAAACTGGCTCAAGGACAGAACCCACATGGTTAGAATTGCTGGAGCCATGTCAGACTCCAAACCAGTTACAAGTGGCATCCCACAAGGCTCAGTCCTGGGACCTCTCTTGTTCGGTATATATTTCTCAGAGGTACAGGCTAACACGGAAGGACTGTGGCTGACTAAGTTCGCAGATGACTGCAAACTGGGCGCCATAATCGACTCTGCAGCCGACACAAGCATCCTCCAAAAGGGCCTCATAGAAACAGACAACTGGTGCCAGAGCCATGGCCTCAAGCTAAACCAAAAAGTGTATAGTAATCCCCTTTGGCAAAAACAAAGTGCCCACAAATTACCACATAGGTGGTAATCCATTAAGTACAGAAGAAGTAATTAGGGACCTGGGGACCCAAGTTGACAGCAATCTCTCATTTGACAACCATGTGACCAAAGTGGTTAGAAAAACATTTTATATAGCCCACCTAATCATGAAGGGATTCACATCTAGATCAGGGGAGGTCATTGTGTCTCTTTACTCATCCCTCATCAGGCCCATAATTGAGTACCATGCCCCTTTTGGGATGTACCTTACCAGACACCTGCATCAACTGGAAAGACCCCAAAAGTACCTCACCAAGAGGATTATAGGGCTCAAACAGATGCCATATGCTGCCCGGTTAAAGAAACTCCAGCTCTACTTAGTGGCATACCGCCTGCTCAGAGGCGATCTGTGCCTGACGTATAAAGCCATGTCCAGCCCGGAATTAATGGACATGCTGCACCTCAGAAAATCCAAATCCCATTGAGCTACGCACTCGAGAGACTTGAACCTCAGCACTGAAATAAATAGGACATGCTGGAGGGACAGATTCATAACCCAGAGGCTCCCTTCACTCTGGAATAAAATCCCAGTCCAGGTTAGGCAGAGTCCCTCATTGACTCTCTTCAAGCGGAATCTTGATGAGTGGATGGGAGATCGTAGGTTTACCCCGGGTATCACTTCTGTGTCACTGTTAGACAGAGGCACAGTATACTAACCTCGAAAAAGGGCATAGCAAAATTAATTTAAAATGGATGGTGAAAGCCAAACACACTCTGACTAGGCTTATAAATTCCCTAGGGCAGATAGCCTAGTATGAACCTATGAACCTATATATATATATATATATATATATATATATATATATATATATATATATATATATACACACACACACACACACACACACACACACACACACACACACACACACACACACACATCCTCTTTCAAATTTTGAAATTCCACAACTTTGAACCTCTAAATATCGAATCCCAGAGGACTGAAGTTTTGAAATATCGAAAATGGAGATCGCCGTACAGTGCAGAACAGGAACTTTCACTGTAGTCTCATCTTGGAGTTGATATATTTAAGAAGCAGGAGGTGTGGGGACACAAATATGACTTCTGATGGTTTATCGTTATAGATTTTTTTTTTCATTTCGACATTCCAAAACTTCGATCCTCTAGGCTTCAGTATTTAGAGGTTCGAAGTTGTGGAATTTCGATATTTGAAAGTGGACACACACACACACACATATAGATTTACCCTAAAAATGTAGCATGGCGGTTCGGCGACAATGGAATGTCAAAAGGTCATCTGATAGCGGTCCCTGTTGCTGACCATCATGACTGCGAGTATCCCTTGTACGAATGCACTGTGCATTCATACACACCTGTTCGACATTAATACCAGAGATATCGGTACAGTGTGGATTGGGAAATATACCTTTTTCCCCAGTGTAGTGCGATCTTGGAGTTGGAATATATAATATGCAAGGGGATGTGGGGGGCCCAGCCTCCCCCCACATGGGGGGTGCAGGGAGGGCCCCCCCCCCCCCGAAAAATCGTTGTCACGTGATGTGCAGTGTTGGACTGTAGTCTATGGATGTCGAGAAATGTCAAATTCGCAACAGGAAGTGTGTTTGTGACATTCTGACCTTCTTGAAATTCCAATTCGAACTTATGAGTCGATATTCGAGGAAGGAATTTATTTTGACATTCGAATATATGATAGTAAACCTATATATATATATATATATATATATATATATATATATATATATACATATATATACACATATATGTAGATAGATTATATATAAATTTTATATATATATATATATATATATATATATATATATATATATATATATATATATATATAAAACACAGAGGGTGGGAAGGGTGTGGGAGTGCAGGGGGGATGTCCCCCATACAAAAACTCTGTTTTATATGTTTCTCAGTGTGCTTTAGAAGTTAAGCTGGGTTTGATGAAACCCCACTGTTTTGAATGTGCAGCTCATCTACCAGTTATATAATGCAGTTTGTAACTGAACTAATGATATAGACATACAGAAAGACCCTGTTGAAATAACATGAGTGCCTTTGTGTTAGTAATAAGAATACATGGTGGTTAAGGTGTTTTGAATTTGTCAACAGAATGTAATCAGTTAGGAAATCATATACCCAATTTTTTCTGTTAATGTGAACCGTGTATATGATAGGTTGTGCATGGCTCCTGAATCCAAGAATGAACTGTGGACAGACACAACTGGAACATTTCTCTCACTGACAGAAGTAATTTTCATTTTTAATATTAAAGGAAATTTGTGGCAGAACCAAGTCAGATACTTGAAGAACCCAAGGAAAACCCTGGCTGAAAACCACTGGAATAAAATACAGCATATGACCTCTCCCATCTTCCTGCTTTCTGCTCATGACTCCATTTTCTGCCTAAGTTAGCATCCACACAGCTCTCCTTACTGATTGGGCTAATATGGTGCAGGTAATGCAGCCAAAAAGCAGGTGGAAATAAGGTTCTATGCATGATTCACAATACAAAATGACCCTCTGAAATTTGATCAGTTGATTCTGAGAAACTTAATATCGAAGACCCGAGTGACCCCTTTTAGTTTTGCAAACCAAGACAAAATAAAACTGACAGCAAGTACTGACATTTTTTTTAATTAATAACAGAAAGTATAATGTTATAGTGTGTATAATAATGAACAATACATAATATTCACTGTATGTTGCAGTTAGTCGGAGGGGGTAGCATTAATGTTGACCAAGAAGGGGAAATATTTGTTGAGGCTTGTTAAATTAAAATTACTTACCAGCAAATGAGATATTATAGCGATAGCCCAGGACAGGTGGGGCTTGAAAGCAAGGCACTATTAACAGAGGCAATTGCAAGTTTTACAGTCCTCTACTTTTGAATTTTTAACAATAAAATATGCACATCATTAACAACCATGAAGCACAAAACAGCAAATTGATGCTAATTCTACTCAAAATGTTCACTTACTGTTTGCTGGAGTGTAGTGTTTGTCATCTAAAAAAATAATGACCCATTAGAAATTAGACTGTTGATGTAATGAAATTAATATTTAAGTATCAACATTTCTGCTTAAAATGTTTAAACGTATACTTTAAATAATAAAACATTATTTTAAATTAGATTATAAAATATATATATTCATTTCACTGTTTTCACAGAAGTAAAAGAAATGTAGTACACTCAGCCATAGCACAATATCTTGAAAAATTGCTCATCCAGGATGTTTTAGATGTAGAATTTACATCTATAACGTGTGTGCGCAGTGCCCAAATTCAAAGCAATTAAAAATGATCTGCCTCCTACTGACATGGATGACTATAGAAGGAAGGACAGTTCCTCATTCTTCAGTTCTACAGGTAAAGCATCCCCAAAGGAAATCAATAAGGAATGCTGGTGGCGGCTGTAATAATGAAAGTTTCATTAAGGCAAAAACATATAGAGTGGATGAATAGCAAACTAGGAACAAAAAATCAACTATTTGATTATTTTAATGGCCCAAGTTAGAAATCATGAAAACTTACCCAAGCTTTCAGATTAAAGAATTAATAGGTCACTTACCTCAAGCTGACACATTTTCAAAACATACAGCACTATCTTAACTTAATTTTGTATTACAATTATGCAACTTCAGACAACAGGCTAACAAATTGAAATTTCAAGAAGTGCTTGCTTATAACATGCCAGACATAACTATTAAAAAGGATCACACTGAGTTTTTATTTTTTCCTGGTTCACTTGTCTATTGCACCAAAACAGCATTATTATCATTATCATGTTTTTTTTTTTTGTTGTTTTTGTCATGAATAATGCCACTTACCTTACAAGCCATTATTGACTGCAAGATCATTAAGCAGATTAAATGTATGTTACTTTACCCCTCCTAGACACATTTGGTCTTTTAAAGTGATGAGCATACATATGAGTGGTGTGAAAGGGCACTTTAATCACACACCCATAATTTTTCTGCATCTGTGGTATTTGGATTGCAGGTGTACTTTAAGAGTTACAGACTCTAAACTCCTGTATCCCTACTTTCTGCAGTTTTAGATTAGCATATTAATAGAGACGCTATTTATTTATTTATTTATTTTTCACAAACAATATCCATATGTTTATACAATATACTTCCAAAGAAATATCAGTATTTTTAAGATTATATTTACTTCACTTTTCTTCACTACCCCTTGTCCCAAGTGTTCTCTCCATCCAGCTGCTTCACTCTACAAGAAGTGAAACAACCCACTACCGAAAGAACTTGCACAGCTGAAGTTCACTTGCAGTTGCAAGAATTCACAACGGAAAAATACACTGAGTTAAATCTATGTAAGACATATTCATAGACTCAGACTAATACTTTAATTTGTAAGTCATACACTAGTGTCATACCTCTCAACTGTACAGATCTTCGCAGCATGTCCAGATTTTTGCCTTATATTTTTGGTCCGTTTTTCATACAACTGTGGTTTTCTGGCAAAGTTGTGGTAAATTATTAAAGACTAAAGTAAGAAAATAATGACAGACATTAGAGTTATAGACTTCATACTTTTCAGAAAATGCATGCTAATGCAAAACCTGTTATTTAAAAATTGTCCCTATTTGTACAGCTTTTTTCATGGCTTTGTCCAGATTTCTTACTCTAAGAGAACTTGAAAACTTGAACTCCCTCACCTCCTTCAGTATCAACTCTCACTCGCCCACAAACTAATAAACCATCCACTAAATATCCCATCCCTCCAGAATCTACTCCAACCCTATCGCACCACCAGACCACTAAGATCCAGCAACAAAAATCACTTGCAGATTACTTAAGCCAATAACTCTGCTGGTGAAGCACTATTCTCTTGCGCCATAGCCAAATTATGGAACTCACTCCCACCCACAATTACCTCCGTACCTTCATGCACCAACTTCAAAACTTTATTAAAAGCACACCTAAAAACATGCTGGCTATGCCTTTGCAACTCCCACTCTAATATCATCCACCCCATCCAACTACTACCTTTCTTTCACCTCCACTAACTACCTTGATGATAGCAAGCTCAGATGCTCATAAGCCTAGTACTTATTATACAGCAGGAACTTCTCATTGTTACATTTGTTAATGCCAGTTATGTACTTCACAGATAAAGATTCTAGTTGTCTACTGATGTACTATGTTCTTCATCTGTAAATATGTTGTAAGTAATTTCTATGTTAAATTGTTAATCACTATGTAATCCAATGTAACTACTGTCTGTTTATTTTACTGTGGAGCTTTTCTCCCCGGGCCTCCGCTGAAAATGGACCCACGTCCAGTCGGACACTCCCGGTCAACAAATTTAAATAAATAAATAAATATAAATAAAAGAGGTTGAGAGGTATGACTAGTGCGTTCTCTTTGTAATGTTGAATCTGCTGGAAGGATATCCCTACCCCACCCCCAAACTCATAGGTCTTTTACTGCTGAAGGTGAAGCTACATTAACACTTCAGCATATTTCACTCTTATCAGTGTAACAGATCCCTGGAAAAGACACTGTAAAGCCCATAACTATAAAATTAGATGCTGTGACTCAGGTCAAGTTTTTAAGAGTTCAGTCACCTTGTCCTTATATTCAGGAGCATTCTACCTCACTGATTGTTTATGGTGGTAAACATGGCTACACTCCGGTGTAAAAGACTCAGAAATAATACCTCCAAACTTTGCAATAACCATAAGAGACAGATCTAAAAAAAGGGGGAAGGATAGGACTTTTATATCCCTCTACCCTCAACATCATACCCTACACCAGTAATATACCCATCTTTTCCAATGCTGAGGTACTAATCGTATTTTTGAACCTCAATATATCAAAAATAATTTGCATAATAGTAATATATATCCCACCAGGTAATATACCATTGTTGGAAAATATATTATCCTGGACATCCCAAACAATAAACCTTGAAACAATAATCTTAGGCGACAGAAATATAGACTGGCAAACCATAACTTCCGACTCCCCACAAACAGTATAAATATGTATGTTTTTTTCTCAGCTTATCAATGCTCCAACAAGATACAAAAAAGATCTTACCTGCCAATCCACCTTAGACTGGATTCTAGTATCCCACCCTGCCAATTACCCTCTCTGAGCGATCATCTACCAGATTATTCCTTAGAACAAACTCCCAACAACTGAGTACACACTATAAAATCAGTTAGGAACTCAACTAATTTTTGTCAGCATAAATTCAACAATCTCATACAGGAAATAGACTGGACACCCCTTAAACAACTACCCCTTAATGATGCTATACTATACTTTAACAACACCTTCCTTCACATACTTAATACACTAGCTCCCATTCGTATGAAAAGAATCAAAAAGAACTCAGCACCATGGCTCTCTAAGGAATGTAATCACATGATGAAGCAAAGGGACCTAGCCTGGTCAACCTGGAAACAAAACAAAAATGAACAAAATCATGTTAATTTCAAAACACTACGTAACAAAGTGACTAAACTAATCAACAGAGATAAGAAGTCATATTATTCCCAGCTTCAACTCCAGCATAAAATCAACCCCAGTAAATTTTGGCACTCCATGTCTTCTCTACTTAACCCTGGAAGAAATGGGGAGCACACCCTATAACCAGATACCCCTCCATCCCAAATAGCCAAAAATTTTAACAAGCACTTCATAAAATCAATTTCGGACCAATTAACTAACGTCCCTAATGCTGGTCCCCTCCCTCCCACCCTTCAACCTATTCAAACACCAACCCCAGGCCATCAACTACTTCTAATCCTGTCAAAACTAACCCCTCTACTCAACAAAATTTCATACAAACCCCATTCTCATTTCAGCTCATACCCACTGACACCATTAAGAAACTACTACAAAAACTAAAACTCTGCTCTGTCTCAGTTGATAATCTCCCCCCATACTACCTCAAACTGGCTGCTAACTCAGTCGCCTACCCAACCAGTATCCTTATAAATAGGTCTTTATCCAAATCAGAAGTACCTACCATATGGAAACAATCTCACATCACCCCCATCCACAAAGGAGGCAACTCTTTTGATCCATCCAATTTCTGTCCTATATCCATCTTGATCCATCCAATTTCCGTCCTATATCCATCTTGTCACCCATATCCAAAATTCTCGAGAGAGGTATCCATCAGCAGGTGATGCAATATCTATTGTAAAACAACCTTTTAACCAAAACCCAACATGGCTTCCGACCTAGCCACAGCACAGCTACAGCCCTATTATCTTTTACAGATACCATGAACAAAAAGGCAGAGATGTAGGATGCTATACAGTCTAAGTATCCCTTGATCTCTCCAAGGCCTTTGACATAGTGTCTCACTCCTTACTTTCGAACACACTGTTTAACCTAGGCTTCTCACATAATGCAGTAAAATGGTTTCAGAGCTACCTCAAGGATCGTAAACAAGCAGTGAAATGGTCCGATGAACTCTCACCTTTCCTCCACAACCCTACTGGAGTCCCCCAAGGCTCCGGACCCCTACTCTTCAACATTTTCACAAAAGTACATTTGTGTGCACTTACCATAAATGTAGATGTTCAAGTGTCTTCACTGTTGTAGTCACTACTTTTGGGTTCTCCCTGCTGGGGTAGTCCTCGGCCGGCCAGAATACTAGAGTCTTATGATTTCTGCGTTGGTTGCTGTCGCTTGTAGACTGACGTCAGGTCATCAGAGGTACAAAGGAAGGCAGCTGATGCCATTACATCAGGTTTTCTTGCCCTAACCGGTCAGGAGCCCCCAAAGTAGGAGGCTAGAATTTTGTGGCAGAACCCCACCAGTAGAAACAACAAAAATGTCTCTTCCAAGGAAAGGAGAAAAAGCAAAGTAATAAAGCAGAGGGAAGGAGGGAGGGAAACCAGGAATGCAACAGCGAAGACACTCGAACATCTACATTTATGGTAAGTGTACACAACTGTACTATGTTCTTCAGGTTTCACTGTTGCAGTCATTACTTTTGGGATGATTCCCAAAGCTGAGGAAAAGGGTGGAGGCAGTCAAGGAAGCTAGGGGTTGGCTAGCATGCCCTGCAGGACTGCAGAGGCAAACTCTGCCCTGGATTTAGAGAAGAGAGGCAGGTGGTAATGTCTGGTAAAGGTGTGGACAAATGTCCAGGTGGTAGCCTCCAGGATGTCCCTGGTGGGAAACCCTCTGAGGAATGCTGCAGAGGTGGAGGCCGCCCTGATGTTGTGGGTCCTAACCCCCTTGGGGGGAGGCTTCCCATGCTGTTTGTAGCAGAAATGGATTCAGTGTGCTATCCACCTGGAAATTGTTTGCTTGGAGATGGCTTTGCCCTGTGCCCCTGAGGCAAAGCTAACTAGCAGCTGATCAGATTTTCTGAAGGGTTTTGTCCTGTCCAGGTAGAATCTGAGCTGTTTGTACACATCTAGGGAGTGCATAATTCTTTCCCCCTTGTTTTGAGGGTTAGGAAAGAAAGTGGGCAATTGGATGGCTTGGTTGAGAGCCACACTAGATACCACCTTGGGCATAAAGGATGGACTGGTTCTAAGGGAGACCCTGTCTGCATGGAAGATGATGAAGGGGTTCCATTGCCATTAGTGCTTGCAGGTCAGACACTCTTCTGGCTGAAGTGATGGGTAGGAGGAAGGCTGTCTTCCAAGAGAGAAATTTTATTTCTGCAGAAGAATCTGGTTTGAATGGAGGCAGGGTGAGCTTTTCCAAGACAATGTTAAGGTCCCAAGTGGGGGTTGGTGCCCTTCTGGAAGGCCTTAGATTATTAGCCCCTCTGAGGAATTTTTTGATCAGAGGGTGTGAAAACAGTGGCTGCTCAGTGTGAAAGTGAACTGAAATAGCTGAGGCATGGATTTTTATGGAGGAGAAAGGGAGACCACTGTGTAACAGGTTGGCTAAGTAATCCAGGACAAGGGGAATGGAGGGCTGTGCCGTATTGGCCCCCTTTGCCTGGATCCAGGAGCAGAACCTTTTCCATTTGTTTGCATATGACTTTCTGGTGCTGGGGCACTTGGCCTTGTGGAAAACTTCCAGAACCTGTTTGCTGAGGAGGGCAGATTGGTCACGGCTCAGGTTATAAGCCAAGCTGCCAAACTGAGAGTCTGCAATTGGGGAGGCATGAATTCCCCGGCCC
The DNA here is from genome assembly GCF_019279795.1 of Protopterus annectens. Classification (NCBI taxonomy): domain Eukaryota; kingdom Metazoa; phylum Chordata; order Ceratodontiformes; family Protopteridae; genus Protopterus; species Protopterus annectens. Next base: position 693,600,444 of record NC_056743.1, read on the forward strand.
TCTGGGTTAGGAGGTTGGGAATCTGGGTTAGGAGGTCGGGAATCTGAGGAAGTTGCCATGGAGGCAGTGGGGACAGGCTGAGCAGCAAGGGGTACCAGTATTGTCTGGGCCAGTCTGGAGCTATGAGAATGGCCTTTGGTTTTTCCTCTCTTATTTTGATCAGTACCTTGGGAATGAGAGGTAGGGGAGGGAAGGCGTAGACCGAGAGGTTTGCCCAGGGGAAGGTCAGGGCATCTACTCTCCATGCCATGGAGTGATGCTCCCTGGCAAAGAATTTGCTGAGCTAATAGTTGGTCTGGGAGGCAGAGAGGTCGACCTCTGGGGTTCCCCATTTCAGAGTTATTTGTCTGAAAGTATTTTTGTTGAGCTGCCACTCTTGGGGGGTTCAACACTTGTCTGCTTAATTGGTCTGCCAGGGTGTTGAGGGAGCCTGGTAGGTATTGTGCTATCAGGTGCAGGTGCATGGAAGAAGCTGTGAACCAAAGGGTCATGGCAAGCCTGCACAGTGGGTAGGAGTGAGTCCCTCCCTGCTTGTTGATGTACCACATTACTGTGGTGTTGTCTGTTTTGATCTGGAGAACCCCTGGAGAGAGAAGGGGTTTGAAGGCTAGCAAGGCTTGCTGCACTGCCATCATCTCTTTTAGACTGATGTGCAGGGGGAGTTGCTGGGTGTTCCATTGGCCTTGTATGCACCTGTTGTCCAGGTGTGCACCCCAAGTGTAGTCTGAAGCATCTGTGGTGAGGGTCTGGGTGGCAGGGTGTGGAGTGAAGGGCAGTCCCTTGTTCTGGGAACAGGCTGTTGCCCACCAAAGAAATTCCGCCCTCAGGCAAGGAAAAATAGGTAAAAGAGTCTCTAGGTCTTGCGAGTGCTGACACCAAAGGCTCTTTAGATACCACTGAAGTTTTGTCATATGCAGCCTGGCATGTGGAATAAGGAGTATGCAAAATGCCATGTACCCCAGAGCTTGCAGGATTTTCCTTGCAGTGATCTGGGGTCTGGTGGCCAGTTGAGTGAAGTAAGCTGGTAGAAAACCTTGTTTTTCTGGTGTGAGGAATGCCATCTGGGATGCTGTGTCCAGACTTGCTCCCAGGAAAATTATCCTTTGGTGGGTACCTGTTTGGATTTCTTCACATTGATTGTGTACCCTAAGGAGGTTAGCAAGTCCTTTACGAAGGCCAGGTCTTTGAGCAGCTTTTCCTGGCTGTCTGCCTGAATAAGGCAGTCGTCTAAGTAGGGGTAAATCTGAATATTTATTTGTCTGCAATAAGCAATGGCCAGAGCCAGACATTTCATTAACACTCTGGGAGCAGTGGACAAGCCAAAGGGAAGTGTAGAGAACTGAAAGTGCTGACAGCCTGCCCTGAATCGAAGATATTTTCTGCAGGACTCCCATATGGGAATGTGGAGGTAGGCCTCTTTTAGGTCCAGAGTAAATAGCCAAGCATTCTTGGACAGCATGGGTAGCAGCTACTGGAGGGTGAGCATTCTGAATTTTGGGATCACCAGGAAGGTGTTTAGAATGGACAAGTCCAGGATGGGGTGCCAGGTGCCCTCTTTTCTGGGTACCAGAAAAAGTCTTGAATAGAAGCCTTGGCCTGTCTTCTCTGCAGGAATGCTTTCTACTGCTCCCAAGGAAACCAGAGTGTGGATTTGCTTTACAGCCTCTGCCCACTGATTTGGTGGTAGGTCTGGGTATCCTTTGGCGATTGGAAGGGTGTGGAAGGAGAATTTGTACCCTTGAGAAACTATTTTCAGGGCCCATTGGTCTTTGGTAATGGTGGCCCAGTTGTTTGAGTAAAAAGAGAGTCTTCCTCCTAGAGGTAGGAGATGGTGGGCAGAGGTGAGAGGGGGTGGGGGTGAGTCATTGGGACATTGGGAGTTCTTGCTGTAGGGGGGCGGCTTAGAAATCCCTTGTTTAGGTGTGGAGGCAATCCACTGCTTTGATTTCTGTAGTCGTGGGACTGCAGTCTAGGAGGCCTGTTCCCCCGGGACCTAGGTTGGCCCTGTTTACTAGGTGCAGGGAAGGACCAGTATTTGGAGGGGATTTGGCCTTTTCTTCCATCTTTTTTAGCACCTCTTCTGCTTTGGTACCAAATAAACTATCTTTGTGCAAAGGTGCATTTAACAATTTTGATTTGACATGGTCTGGCAGAGGTTGTTCCTGAAGCCATACATGTCTTCTAATGACAGATCCTGTGACTGCTGACCTGCAAGAAGCTTCTAGGGCATCAAAACCGCAGTGTAAAGAGTGCTTGGTTACTTGACAAGCAGAATGCATCAATTCCTGTAAGTCTTTAGATTTTGCATAAACAGGAAAGGTAGCCATCTTATGCTTAAGAAGTTCCAAGGCATGTTGTTGATATTTAAGCATATGGAACTAACAGTTTAGTGCTCTGATAGCAAGAGTAGCAGAGGTATATATTTTTTTACCCCATCTGTCCAGAGCTCTGGAATCCCTATCAGAGGGAGTGGGATTCTTAGCTGAACTAGCCTCAACCCCATTGGGGCCTTGAGTAATGACCTCAGGATCCAAAGTAGGATTTCGAAAGAGATATTTGTGAGAGACAGGGACTCTGTAGTACCTGTCAGGCTTTCTGGAAGCAGAGGGGAGGGTCCAGAAATTCTCTGAGTCTCTTTTTAGATTGTGGATAATCTTGGCTTTCCCATTTAAAATGCTCCCTGAGAGTATGCAGGATTTCCCCAAAAGAGAAATCCTTTGGGAGAGAGGCTGAGGGAATTGAGTCCTCTGCATCTGAATCCTAATATGCAGAGAGGGGCTGCATGTCATCTTCAATCACAGACGCATCAGATTCTTCTGAATCTTGTTCAGTCAAAACTTTTTGGGACAGATCTCTTTTTTTTAGAGGGAGAGGCTTGGCTGCCCCTATTCAGCATGATAAGATCCTCTGCCATTCTAATTATTTGCGACTGAGGCAGTGGTGTAGGAGCGAATGGATGGCTGTGGGTAGGTTTCTTGGGAGTGGGTTTACTCCTGGGCCTAAGGGACTCAGCTGGTTTAGCAACAGTGGTAGTCGGAAAAGAAGACATGAGTTTATGTCTGGGTTCGGTAGTGCGAAGGACCTCCTCGGACAACAGTGCCTGCTCAGCGGCTCCAGACCCATCCAAGGTAGAGACGACCACAGGATCGTTAGATAAAGAGGACTTCTGCAGCATACCGGACTCCAAAAGGGTCTCAGTAGTGGCCTGCGAAGAAACTGAAGCGGGCATCAGGGGCTACGAAAGCCCCTCAATAATTCCGGAGAAGCGATGGCCAGCTTAGCGGTAGAGTCATCGGAAGGCTTAGTTCTGTGCGGTCTTGTCTTTATCTTTACATTTTTTTTGGGGAGATGGCTAACGGAAGCCATATCGGTATTCAAGGACTGAAGACGAAAATATCCGGCTACAATAAGGGCCCAACGACGAATGGGTCTGGCGTTAAACAAAGCGCAGAACTGACAACGAGGGACATCGTGGTCTGGGCCTAGGCAAGTGATGCAGTAGGAATGGAAGTCCCGGTATGGTATCTGCTTTCCACAGGAGAGACAATTATTACCTTTTTCTGACATCGGTTAGTGCAAGAAAAAAAAGGTTCCCCAACAGGGTACTTAGCTTTCGAAGACTTCAACTTCAATTCGGAAATGAACTCAGGTAGCGACCGACCAGCACTCGTGCGAACTGCTTCTGCTTCGGGCTCCACGGTAAGAAAGACTGACGTTGCCTGCCTTCCTTTATACCTCTGACGACCTGACGTCAGTCTACAAGCGACAGCAACCGACGCAGAAATCCTAAGACTCTGGTACTCATGCTGGCCAAAGGCAACCCCAGCAGGGATAACCCAAAAGTAATGACTGCAACAGTGAAATACAAAGAACATCAACCTTCACACTGCCTCTCACTCTGGGACCCTCATTCAGTATGCTGAGGATTCCACCATAATCTGCACTGGTCAATTACCACCAGAACTACTTTAAAAAACTCAACAGTCCTTTACTGCAGTTGAATCCTGGCTAAGAAATGCTCAACTCTTTCTTAATCCAAAGAAGACAAAACTAGTACTCTTTCATCCCAAAAACACCTCCCCTGTCACTGATCATTTCAACATCCTTGCATCTGACAACACTGTCATAGAAATAGTGCAAGAAACCAAACTTCTAGGTGTTATCATTGACAATAAACTTTCATTTGCCCCCCATATACAGCAAAATATAAAAAGAACTCATCAAAAACTGGGACTCTGTTATATAGAAACAAACATTTCTTTACTGCAGCAACCAAAACTACCCTTGCAAAAACATTTTTACTTCCCTCCCTTCTTTATGGTGCCCCTATCTTAACTAACTTACAAAATTCTACACTAAGCAAGTTGGAACAGTGCTACAACAACGTTGCAAAGTTTGCCACAAACTCTAAATATCACACACACCACTATACATCACTCTTAGAATTAAACTGGCTTGAACTTCCCACCCAACTTGCCTTTATTCAGCTATCCACCTTGCACAACCTTATTTTCAAGCCTACTGCCTACCCTGCACTAGCCAATCTAGTCACACCTTACACATCAAATCGATCCCTACGATCAGAAGACAAAACTCTCTTGGCTATCTTAAAGCCCACAAGAAAACCTGGTCAGTCTCTGTATTCATACTCTGTCTCTATAGTTTGGAATTCACTACCTCTAGCTACCAGGTCTATGCCTGGCCTAACCCATTTCAAAGCCTCTTTAAAAAATCATCGCAAAAATACATGGCTCTGCTCCTGCATAAAGCCTGCCTAATGCTCAGGTCTTCCTCTTTCTGTCACATTTCAGTCCCTCACAGACTGCAAGATTCTAAGGCTCTTCTAACTCATTCTTTGCTTCTATACCATATCCATAAGCTACTGTTCAGGCTTTATTGCTTCTATCCTTCTTAACTCTCTCTCGCTATCTATCTGCATCACTAACTTTCTGGCTATTATTTTCCTAACTGAAACTAATGTTCTATTTTGCTTGTACTATTACAGTCAATGTCACACATTGCACTACCTACATACTACTTTTTTGGACAATGTCTACATCATATATGGTGAGAGTGACTATTATTGTCTGTCGTGTTTTAACTGTATACAATTGTCTAGATGTGTAGTAATATATTTCAACATCTTGTAGAAGTTTGTTCTTTCAACTTATTTTTTTGTATAGTATTTCTAATGAAATCTTTATTGTATTGGATTATACTGTATTTGTATTGTACTGTATGTGGAGCTTTTCTCCCCCGGCCTCTGCTAAAAATGGGTTCTGTAGACCCAGTCAGACCACCCCGGTAAACAAATGTCAAATAAATAAATAAATATATGTATGGCACGAAATCTGTCCAATATTCACTATAGCAGCCCCACCATTTAAAAAACTCTTTGATTGAGGTAATGCAACCAGGACTGACAAATGCTGTTTCTGGGATCACCAAGAAAGCAGGCAGAGGCAAGGTGCTGTGAAAGCAAGTCTCCCTAGCTCCTAGTTCTTTCGCAACAATCAATGTAAGATAAACACAAAAAAGTTCAAAAACAGACTAAGATGACCAAAATGACTTTAGAAAAAGCCACAGGATTAGTTTTACATGCCTATTCCAAATGCCAGATAAGATGTATAGTTTGGAGAAGGCAATAACAATGCATAACTGTTATAAAACCTATTATGAGTCTCTCTTACTGTGGTCAGTACCACACATTAATGGGCTAACTTACTGCAACATGCCTGTACCACAGGTTACACTAACACAACAGGATCTATAGGAAATAGAAGGGCTCAAATTGTAGAATAAAAAAATATGGATACCCATGCAGAGTATTAGTGCTTTATCACAAATCATTTTCAAAAATAAATGAAACTCCAACAGACAAATGTTAAACTGATTAGGAAACATATGAAGTATATAGCAAATACAATGAATGTTTGAATGAAGTTATAAGTTGCACTGAATGCCTCTGATGCACAAAATTCATAACTTAATGATACAGGATTGTATACTACAAGACATCTGGAAGGAGCACTAACTTTCCTCTGATTTTTCCCCATGAAGCTACAAAAGAAAATATATTTTCATAGGTAAGTACTATGCAATAACTCTGCAGACAATTACAAGCCTAGCCAAAGAATCCTATTCAAAAGTTCATGCTAACTTCAAGGAGGGTGAGACAAGACAGACTGGGGAAGAATTTGAGGCTGCCCACTCAATTATCTAGGTTTGCCTTAAAGGTGACAATAGTACTACTCAGCTTGACATGTAGGGGAAGTTTGTTCCAGAGATGAAGGATACATTGGGATTATGCCAAAAAGTGCATAGTCAATCTCCTATGGAAAAAAACAAAGTACCCACAAACTACCACACAGATGGCAGTCCCATAAATACAGAAGATGTAATAAGGGATCCAAGTAGATAGTAATCTCGCCTTTGATAATCACATTGCCAAAGTGGTTAGAAAATCCTTCTACGTGGCCCACCTAATCACAAAAGGGTTCGCATCCAGATCAAAAGAGGTCATTATGCCCCTCTACTCAACACTCATCAGACCCATCTTAGAGTACAATGCCCCCTTTGGGATGTACCTTACAACACATACGCAACAGCTGGAAAGACCACAGAAGTACCTCACCAACAGGATCAATGGCCTCAAACAGATGCCCTATGCAGCTCGACTGAAGAAACTCCAGTTGTACTCGGTTGCATACCGCCTACTCAAAGGTGATCTCTGCCTGACATACAAGGCCATGTCCAACCCAGAATAGATGAACATGCTCCACCTAAAGAAAACCTTATCCCCTCGAGCCACACGCTCTAGGGATCTAAACCTTACCACAACAATAAATAGGATGTGCTGGAGGAATAGATTTTCTGTCCCAGAGACTTCCCATGCTTTGGAACAAGATCCCAATCTACATTAGGCAGAGCTCCTCACTAACACTCTTAAAAAGAAACCTTGACAAGTGGATGGGAAACAGAAAGTTTACCTCGGGGATCACTTCAGTGGCTCTGCTGGACAGAGGCACAGGGAACTAATCTAAGGGGACGGCGAAATCCAACACATTCTGGCTAGGCTTATAAATGCCTTTGGGCAGATAGCCTAGTACTCACCTATGAACCTATATGAATCTATCATGCCAAGCTGTCTTATTTATCTGATAATGATTGTTTAGTTCCTTTAAGCAGGTACTTGAGGTTCCATTTATTCTATAAAGGAATACAAAGTCAAATGGGGTTGGATTTTTCATGACTTCAAAGGCTAGACACAAGTCTCCACATGAGTTTGTAAGAAACTCAGAACAGAGAGAGAGAGAGATTCAATTCTTTCCAGATAAAGAATAGCTATGTAAAATCTTACCATAACCATAGATGTCCTTCTCTTCCATGTTGCAGTATTCACACATGTGGGGATCCTCCACCTCAGGCAACTTGAACGTCTGGCTCATATACAAAAGCTTAGCCTGGCTGCTGTAAGGTGTGTGGGACGTCACACACTGGGACCATAAACCATGGGCCATATATTTGACATCCGCATGCGAAGATCTCAGAACTGAATGCCCAGTCGGACAATAGCCTAAGGCCAGCTGAAAAGATGCCACCCAGATAAGGGAAAAGGTCCTGTAGGGGGTAGGAGGGAGGGATAGGAATACTGCAACATGGAAGAGAAGGACATCTATGGTTATGGTAAGATTTTACACAACTATTCTATGTCCTTCTATTCTCATGTTGCAATATTCTCACATGTGGGAGAGTACCAAAGCTCAACCTGTGATATGGGTGGAGGAAGAAGTTACAATCTCCAAGAATCCACGGAGAATGGCTTTGGCAAATCCTGCCCTAGCTTTGGAGATGCAATAGTGTTTAGTGAAAGTGTGGACTGAGGACCATGTTACTGCCTCTAGGATGGTGGCTGTATCCAGAACTTTTAGGAACGCCCCTGAGGAGGCCACTGCTCTGGTAGAGTGGACTCTCATGGTGTGTGGTAACTGTCTTCCATGGAAGGAGTAGCCAAAGGAAATAAGTTTTGGACATCCAGGAGGATATGATCTGCTTGGATACTGCTTTCCCCAGGGCCCTGGGGTGAAAAGGTACAAAGAGCTGGTTGGACTTTCTGATGTCCTTAGTCTTATCCAGAGAGAACCTCAGTTGCCTGTGAACATCTAGGGACTGGAACACTCTCTCACTGTCATTCTGTGGTGATGGGAAGAACGTAGTAAATGGATAGATTAGTTAAGGGAAAGTTCATTGACCACTTTAGGCATGAAGGAGGGATTAGTTTGCAGAGATACCCTATCCTTATGGAAAATGAGGTAAGGAGGGACAGCCATGACAGCTTGTAATTCTGAGACTCTTCTGGCTGAAGTCAGGGCTACTAGCAGAACAGTTTTCCAGGTACACATTTTTAATGTGGCTGAAGCTGCTGGTTCAAAGGGGGCAGTGGTAAGTTTCTCCAGAATGAAATTCAAGTTCCAAGGAGGAGGTATGGGTTTCCTCAATAGTTTAATGTGAAGGAATCCCTTGAGAAAAAACTTCAACTCTAATCTGGATAACAAGGGTGGATCAAGAGGTAAACAGGGTGAGATAGCAGACAAGTGGACTTTCACTGAAAAATATGAAAGTTCAGACTTCAGGAGCTCACACTCATAGGACAAAACTAGAGGCATATCTGCTTGAAAGGGGTCTAGTTGCCTTTTAAGACACCAAGTGGAGAACCTTTTCCATTTAGATAAATAGGATCTCCTAGTAATAGGTTTCCTGGCCTCCTGCAGGACAGAGAGCATAACCTCTGAGTAAAGGTGTCTGAAAGGGATCAGAAGTTTATCGCCCACAGGGTAAGACTGAGTGTTTGCAGATGGGAGTGGATGAGAAATCCCTTGTGTTGTGTGATGAGGGCCACCTTGTGAGGCAACTTGTGGTGATTGCCCTTAGCTAGTGACAACAGAAGGGGAACCAGTGCTGTCTTGGCCAATAGGGGGTTCACCAGCAAGTTTTTTGGTTTGTCCTGCTGAATTTTTAGCAGGGCCTTCTGTACGAGGGGGAAGGGGGGAAAGCATACAGGAACATCCCCTTCCATGAAACTGAGAAGGTGTCCACTCTCCAAGCTTGGGGGGGGGGGGGATACCTTGAGCAGAATAGCTGTAGTTGTCTGTTCTGAGGGGAGGCAAACAGATCTATCTGTGGAGTGCCCCACTGGTGGACTATGTCCAGGAAGACATCTCTGTGTAACACCCACTCGTGATTTTGAGACGAAGATCTGCTGAGGGAATCCACCTGACCATTGTTCTGTGGTGGGATGTACAATGCCTGTATGGTTATATTGGAGTGAGTAGCCAACTTCCATGCTTGTATGGCCAGTTTGCACAGTAAGTAAGATCTGGTCCCACCCTGCTTGTTGATGTACCACAGGACTGTGGTGTCGTCTGTGAAGATTTTGAGGAGGCCTGGATATGAGGAGGAGGAATGCCTTCAGAGCTAGGAGAAGAGCAGTAATTTCCCCTGATATTTATGTGTTTTTTCTGGAGGCGGGGCTCCCACTGACCCTGCACTTTGAGTCCATTCATACTGGCCCCCCAATCCTAGATCTGATGCATCTGTGTACATCTGTTGATCTGCAAGGAGAGGCTGTAATGGATTCAGGTGGAACTACTGAATCCACCACCTTATTTCCTTCTTCAGGCAGGGAAGGAAGGGCACCTGAAAGTCTAGGGGGTGTGAGTGCTGAGACCAAATATTCTTCAAGTATCATTGGAACTTCCTCTTGTGTAGCCTGGTAAGGAACAACATGGGAAGAGTGGCTACCATGAAGTCCAGAAGGCCAAGAAATTCACTGGCGGAAATGGAGCTGACTAGGAAAAGATCCTGAAAATGGCTGGTCAGAGAATTGACCTTTTCTGGTGGGAGCAAGGCCTTCATCAGGTCCGTCCTTTTTCTGAAACCCAAGAAAATTTGGTTCTGGGATGGAGTAAGGGAGGACTTGAGTAGGTTGACAGTGAACCCCAGGCTTCCTAGGAGTGAAATTGTGAATGTGAGATGTCTTTGTAAGGTACTTGCCTTCTCTGCCTGAATGAGGAGGTCATCCAAGTATGGGAAGATTTGTATGCCCTTTGTTCTACAGCAGGCTACTACCGGGGCTAGACACTTTGTAAATACCCTTGGTGCTGTGGATAAACCAAAGGGCAAAGCAGTAAATTGACAATGCAAGGATGGCACAGCAAAATTCAGGAATTTCTTGAAAGTCTTGAGGATAGGGATGTGAAGATATGTCTCCTTCAGGTATAAAGTGGCCATGAAGGCACTGGGTGTCAAGAGTGGAAGAAGGGTTTGTAGGGACAGCATACGGAAAGAAGGTACCTGTAGAAATGGATTTAAAGAGACAGGTCCAGGATGGGCCTCCATGGGCCATCCTTTTTTGGAACTTGGAAGAGCCTGGAATAGAAGTCTTGACCTTCTTGTCCTGGGGAACCCTCTCCATTGCACCTTGGTGGAGCCAATCCTGAATGACCTGAGGTATGAGATGGATTTGTTTTTTGGAGGGAGGGGGAATACCTTTTGGAGAAGGCTTTTCCTGCCAAGCCGTGAAATACCCTCTTTCCACAAGTGAAAGAACCCAGTTGTCTGAGGTGATTTGATGCCACAGGGGAGGACAGCGAGAGAGGCATGCAGAAAGGGGAAGATTTGAAAGGGTGTCTAGCCAGTCACACATTGTTAGGTCTATCAGGAAAGGGCTGCCTTGGAGTAGTGTGAGACGAGCCAGTCCTGGAGGAAGAGGCTTCCTGGTACTTCTTGGTTTAGAGGAAGGGGGGCCAGAGGCCTTTCTGACAAAACTTGGCTTGGCTGTGTAGTTCCTATGAAACTTAGGGACTGGAAAGACAAAGTGATGCTTGAGATCGTGCAGCTCTTTGCTTTTCTCTTGCAGATTATAGGTTCATAGGTAGGTACTAGTCTATTGGCCCTGGTGCCTACATAAGCATAGCCAAAAAAGTTCCTGGCTTTCGCCACCCAAGAAAATTACTTTTCTGTGCCCCTATCAAACAGTGCCACAGAAGTGATCCCTGGGGTGAATTTTCTATTTTTCAAAGCTCTGTTGACTGCTTTCCAAAAAGGAACTTGTTGTCAAAAGGGGCATCCATGATTTTGTTTTTAAAATCATCTGGCAGGGGCTGTAGCCTGAGCCACAGTACCTACATGAGAACTGAGGCTGATGGAGCAGCTCTAGCTGATGCTTCAGTCACATCGTAGCTGCACTTATTGAAATACTTGGTTACTTGGGCAGCCAAAGAGAGCTTAGAGGCAACCAGAGGTTTGCTTGGAGAATCTGGCATTGAGGAGAGCAGTGCTGAGGCCTGGGAGTCTAGGTCTAGAGCATACTTAACCATATGGGTTTGGTAATTGATGGCTCTAAAAGTCAGGGTTGATGAAGTGTAAATCTTCTTTCCTAATCTGTCCATCAACTTCAGTAGGGAAGAAGAGGGAGATTATCTGGATTGTTTGTCTGCTGAAACAGCATTCGCAGCAGGGTCTGCCACAGGGGGTTTAATGAGGACTTTAAAGTCATTAGGAACTTTGTAGAACCTGTCGGGTCTCTTTGAGGCGGGTGGCTGAGATTCAGGGGTTTTGGAAGCAAAGGTGTCCAAGTATGCTGGCATTACAGGAAGAATGGTAGAGGGTGAGGGAGATTCCATCTGCAGAAAATTGTAACATCTCTTCTGCACTTCTGTCATTTGGGTGGAATCCCATTTGAAACATTCCCTCATTTTAGAGATAGTCTCTCCAAAGATTATGTCCTCAGGAGGAGAATCCCCTACCACACAATCCTCATCAGGAGAGCAGTATTTCAAGAGGGAAGCTAGCTGTGAGGCACAGGAAAGGGACTCATCAGAGGAGGAGGAAGAATCTTCCTCTTCTGTATGAGGCAGTGGCATTGGTCCAGCAGAAGCAGGCCTAGGACTCAAGGTTGGAAGGGCAGTAGATTGAGAAGCCTTAGGGCCAAAAAGGCCTGAAATAGGGACTGGGAAAATGCCTACCAGTCAGGCACATCTTCTGTTGGGGAAGATATGTGCTTAGTCTTTTGCTTCCTTTTTAGGGTTGGAGTCTTGAGTCCTGGCTGAGTTGACCTAGTACCCGACGTCAGGTCAGGAGTAGAAGTGCCCTCCTCGGAGGCGGACGGTAGCACTGGCCATTCGTACGAACCTAGTTCCATTCGTACGAACCTAGTTCCCCCTGACATCGGAGACTGGCTCATCTCATCTCCTTAAAACTTATTTTTGCATATCAGGCAATCTTCTCCCTGCATGCCCCCCCAGACTTATATATACTAACACCGAGATTGCCATACTTTGGAGAAAAGGGAATATTCTGAGAACATGCAGGTCAGAGAAACAAGGGCGGCTTCCGAAGTGGTACCTGCCAAAGTCACCTGACCTAACTGATGTTCCTCAGCCCCTACACTAAGCTGGTGAGATGTTCATACTCGGAGATGCAGTCTCAGGCCTAAGTACCTTGGCCTTCTTTTTTGGCGGTTCAGAAGAGATGGCTGGTTAAGATTCCATACTGAGGGTCAGATGCTTCAGACACTGATTTCTGACGAAGAGCTTAAGGGCTGCGAGACGGCTGCGCAGTGTTTTAGGAACAAACAACTGGCAGATGGAACACACTTTGTAGTCGTGGGATGGACCTAAGCAAAACAAGCAGAGGTCATGACTGTCTTTGTGCAGAATTTGACAACCGCACTTACATTTTCCCTTCCTAGATGACATGGATGGAATTGGTTAAAAAAAAGCTATACAGCAACCTAAGCTTTAGCCAAAAGTAGAAAACGATTCCCCAATGGGGTACTTATCTTTGTTGGAGTTAGTAACGCAAAGCTGGACAAGCAAGCTGATGTTCGACTGTGGCAGAGAAGTTCTGAGGTCTGTGCATGCAGACATCACATTTATGGCCCATGGTTTATGGTCCCTGCGTGTGATGTCCCACACAGCTTACAGAAGCCAGGCTAAGCTTTTGTAAATGAGCCGGATGATCCGCCGCCTGAGATGGAGGACCCCATATGTGAGAATATTGCAACATGAGAATAGAAAGACATCTATGATTTTTGGAGCCACTGGTCTATTTAGTTATAAATCTCTGAAGTCTCTAAAGTTGAGTGAGACGTTAAGACAAATACATAACAAAAGGTGCATTATATTCAATAATGGGTCTGATTAAGCTACAAATAAATGGGAATGAAGCCTTTTTTGGATCAAGTGGACATGCCTTTGGAAATTACGTGAGCCAGATATTAGGCATTCTGAACTACTGTGATTACATGATGGTCAGATAATTACCAATAAGAATGCCTTGATACTTACAACAGTATCTGACTGGAGAGGTGCATCACCTGTATGGTAAAATGCTTACAACAGTATCTGACTGGACAGGTTCATCATCGATATGGTATGTGAAACTATTTTGTTTATCAAAATGAACTATGCTACATTTTATATTTAATTTGAGACCACTGTCCTTGCTGCCAACAGTTAACATGATCTAACCCATGTTGGAACAATTGTGACTCAGTGGAATATCAAATAACATCTAATTTACAACCATCTACAAACTTAATTAATCATAAGCCAGGTATGCTGGCCTGAAGGTCTGAGAAATATGTGACAAATAAGAAAAGAGCCCAGCAATGAGCCCTATATGTTACACCACTGGTAACAGTTTTGCTTTCAGAAGTTGCACATGCGACTCAAACCACATGGGTTCTGTTAGACAAGCAGTTAGCTATCCACAGCACAACATAAAGATTTATTTTCAGATTTACAAGTCATTCAGTAATGCCTGCATGGTGAATATGGTCAAAGGCCTCAGCCAGATCTAGATATGCTGCATGCACTGCATAACTGCTGTGCATTGGTTTAATTACTTTTTCAAAGACATTAATGAAGTTAAAGAGGAAAGACAGAGCTAAAGTGATGAAGGCCAAGGTTAACAGATTTTCAATAACCAGATTAATAAGGACTGAGATAATATTCAGTTAATATATTAGATGTTAAGCACAGGTTTAATAAAGGTCATAGATGGCATTGACAATCAGGCAACCTGGCATATTATCAGGGCCCATGGAGGTTATAGTCTTAGCTTTTGAGAGGGCTGGGAGAACTTTTTCCATAGTAATTAAAGGAGGTGGATGGGATGGTGGAACCTGTGGAATAGTTTTTAACTCTGGGCACAGTCAAACATGCCCTCATTTGTTAGCCAGGATATTAGCTATTTCCTTTGGGTTGGAGTGTGTACTATTATTGTGCACTAGCACCAAACTTTGGTGGGTGTTCTTACCTTCCTGACAAAGTTAAAGAAAGATTTGTAGTTATTTTTGGTTTAAATGGCTATTTTAAGTTCATATTCAGCTTTGAACTGCCTAATGGTTCCTTTAAGCTTTTTATTAGTTTTCTTAACTCCATCCATCCATTCATCCTCAACCCCTTTTCCCATTTTGCACGTGGGGTCGGGATGTCACTTCCGCAGTGACAATGTGAGTTTTCTTAAGTGTGCTCTTAAAATATGTAGAAGGAAATTTCTCATAAGTATTAAGCAGTTTCTTTCTCTTTTTATATAATTTATTTATTTATGAAGGGTAGATCATGCCTGCTCAACCTGGTCGACTTCTTTGAGTCAGTCACCAGAGCTGTTGTTGAAAGCAAGGTGGTTCATACAGCCTACCTTAACCTGGCCAAGGCCTTTGATACCATTCCTCACTCAGGAATCATAGAAAAACTCACTAAGCTTAGGCATCAACCCCTATATAACTAGGTGGGTTGCAAATGGACTCACAGACAGAACCCACAGTATGAAAGTAGCTGACTCCAAGTCAGACTGCCGACCAGTCACGAGTGGAGTCCCACAGGCTTTGGTCCTGGGTCCTCTCCTGTTTCATATCTACTTCTCTGAAGTCCAGGCCAACATGAAGGGACTCTGGTTGACAAAGTTCGCAGACAATTGCAAGTTGGGAGCTATTATTAACTCCTCAAGTGATGTTGACATCCTACAGAAAAGCCTCATTGAGATCAACGAATGGTGTCAGAACCATGACCTTAAGCTCAATGCCAAAAATGTGTCATCATCCCCTTTGGGAAAAATACGGTTCCATGAATTATCGCATCGATGGTAGTCCACTGAACACAGAAGGCGTTATAAGAGATCTGGGAACACAGGTTGACAGCAACCTCTCTTTTGACCACCACATTGCCACTGTGGTCAGAAAGTCCTTCTATGTGGCACATCTCATTACTAAAGGTTTTGCATCCAGGAAGAAAGAGGTCATTGTCTTTCTCTACTCTTCCCTCATTAGACCAATCATAGAGTACAATGCCCCATTTGGCATGTACCTCACTAGACACCTGCAACAACTGGAGAGGCCACAAAAGTACCTCACAAAGAAGATCCTGGGCCTTAAACCCTTGTCCTATATGAACAGGCTCATAAAACTCCAACTATTCTCTGTCTCATCGCCTACTTAGAGGCGATCTCTGCTTGACTTACAAAGCCATGTCTGACCCAGCTCTGTTAGAAATGCTACATTTAGAGAAATCCCAATCCCTCCACACCACACACTCCAGAGACCTCAACCTCATTACCACAATCAACAGAACAAGCTGGAGGGACAGGTTCATAACCCAGAGACTGCCCATACTATTCCCTACAGAATAGACTTCCCATACATGTCAAACAGAGCAGCTCACTGGCCCTCCAACAGAAATCTTGATGAGTGGATAGTAAATAGAAAATTCACCCCAGAGATCACTCTAGTGGCTCTACTCGACAGATGCACTAGGAACTAAGGTCAGGTGGCACAATGCCAGGTTAATCCTATGGGCTAGGCTTGTAAAGGCTCCAGGGCCATTAGCCTAGTACACACCTATGAACCTATGGTAACCATTTGAAATGTCAGGATCTGCTACAGTGAGCTGTAAAACGCTGACACTGAATGGCCGAAAGAACAGATGTACATATACTAAGACCACAATGCCATTTCTCAGAATATTCCCTTTTCTCCAAAGTATGGCAATCTCGGTGTTAGTATACTAAGTCTGGGGGGGGGGGCGTGCAGGGAGAGGCTTGCCCGATATGCAAAAATAAGTTTTACGGAGATGAGAGATTTTCAAGATTCAATCTTCTCCCGTATTGTTGGTCTTTTTTTTTTCATCCTTTTGGCACTTGACATTCCAAGTGCCGACATTTCAATAGGAAGCCTTTATTTATATCTGTGTTCCACCACAGGGATTTATTTTTAAATTTCTCATTACATCCGGTGCAACTAGGGACTGTCTTATCAAAGCAACTGTTTATGTGAGTGTGGAAATCAGAGGCATAGGTAGCAGCTTTAGCAAAGGGATCTTTTGGAGGAGTATTACAGCAGTGTGCATTTAGATGATCAAGTAACTGAATAAAGTTTGCTTTTGAGAAATCCCTAAACAGAGACATTTACAGGAGAAGCACTGATTTAAAAAGGTATGATGACATCTAGTGCAAGAAGCGGCCATATTTGTATGGGCTAGATTAAAGATACTGAATCCCCTAGGAGGGTGGTTAATTATTTGTAAAAGAGAGTTAGCATTTATAGTGTTAAGGAAGTGCTGGGCATGCCAGCCACTGGCAGTGTAGGTCAGTCAGTTTATTGGCAGTTGATGGACCCCATAGAAAAATGGTGGGTTTATTAGGAATTTCAGCTAATGTGGTAAGATAGCTATTGTGCTCAGAAGGGGGACATAGAGGGTGTTCTGCAGCCAACTCTGAAGTGGCAGTTAGTCTTCTTTATAGTGATGTGGACTTCTAGGAGTTTGAATGTGGTGTCTCAAGGAATCTGTTGTAAACTGTTGATAGCTGAGAAGAAGTCAAGACTTCAGCAAAATTCTCTGTGAATACTTCTCTTAACCAGCTAGTAGTACAGTTGCTATGGATTACTGCTATTGGTCATGTGGTCCAGGAGACCACTGAGGAGCCTAGCACAGTTTCTCAATTGCATCAAAGCACTGTCTGGTTAAATGACTTCTTCAGAATCACAGAGTGGAAAATTAAAGCTGAGGGAATCAAACCCTGGATTGTTGTAAGCAGCTCCTTAACAGCTTACAGCCTTAGTCATATGAGCTAACTGCAAGATGAAGACTTCACTGCCAAGACCCAAGACTGAACTAAGGCTCTTTAGAGTCTAAAATTCTACCAAGCTAAGCTATTTCAAAGTCTGTCTCACTTGACTCCTTGATATTGCCTTATACCTATGGTTTAGGAAACAGAGGCCCTGTAAAACAGGCAACCATAATGTTAATCTTAAGGTCTCATTAAGTGCAGTAATGCATAAACAGGTAATCCACTGTGTACTGACCCTAGATCCTGCTACTCTACATGCAATGTCAGTTGTATTTTAAGTACAGCAGGTGACATGACAGGTACACTGTTTTTGACCAGGTACTTCATACGGGAACTCTTCTCTGGGTCACCTTTTGCAACTTTTTCTCCTTCCACTGAACTATGACTATGAACCCCTCTAGGCCAATTAGCCTATCCATCCCTCTTTCACCAAGGTGAGAGCTGACAAAGAGGGGATCAATATTTAGACAGCCATCTTTTTTATTCTTATTTTTATCCTTAATTTTATTACACAAGCCCAGTTCATCAGGGTTTAGCATGCACTGTCAAAGAGGGCATTTACAAGTTTCAAAAACGATATAACCTGCCATGACTACCCTAATCTCCCAGGAACCAGCACTCCCATGTGGCCAGCAGTCTCCACTGAGTACTCTACTATGACACTATGTAAAGCAGTCAAGAGCCCCATTCCAAGCAATCAAAGAGAAATTATCTTTCATGATCTCTCCAAAGCTTTTGATACTGTCTCTCACCCTATCCTTCTTTCCAATCTCTCTCAACTCAATCTCTCTTCTCCAACTATCTCTTGGTTTCAAAGCTATCTTTCCAACTGACTACAAGCCGTCAAATGGCTGTCTTCCCTATCTCCCTTTCTCCACATTACGACAGGAGTTCCTCAAGCTTCTATACTTGGTCCCTTACTTTTCAATATTTTCATAAATCACCTATCCACTTTCTGCCCATATTCATTCCTAATACAGTATGCAGATGACTCCACAGTCATCACCACCTCTGACTCTCTCCCTGAGCTAAATACCCTTACACTTTCTTCAACCTCTTTGAAACTTGACTTACAAACAATCAACTCTTACTCAATCCCATAAAGAAAACTGCTACTTTTCCTTCCCAATCTCTCTCTCTCAACACAAATCCACTTTCAACTCCACATCCCTAAACAACATTAACATTAAGGCTGAAACCCAAACTAAGCTTTTCGGCGCCATTACAGACAACCAATTAAAATTTGACCTACATGTATTCCACAGTATTAAGAGAATTCATAAAAAATTAGGTCTACTGTACAGAAATAAAAAGCTCTTAACCTTCAACTCACAACAGACACTTGTCAAGGCTTACATCCTCCCTACCCCACTATATAGTTCTCAAATCTTAACTAACCTACAATCAAATCTCCTCATAAAACTGCAAACAACCTATAATAAAGTAGCTAGAGTTGCAGGCAACAACACACCTAGGTCACATCACTGTCTTGATCTCACCTCTCTCATCTGGCTAGAATTTCCTCGCCAACTTCAACTTTCTCAACTTACCCTCATTCACTCCACCATACCAAACCCTCCTCCTGCCTTTCCATCTCTATTCTACTCTTGTCTCCCTCTATACAACCCCTCGAACTCTAAGAAGCACTGACCAATTTCACATGGAAATTTCCAAACCTAGGAGCTCTTTTGGTCAAAACTGTATAGTTATCTACCAGCCTTTTATGGAACAAACTTCCCATGTCTCTATGAGAAATACACCAGACACCTGACTTTAAGAAATCTCTAAAAGACATAAAATAAAAATAGGTACAGTCATGTGATTACTACAATTTAACTCATTAAGAATCAAGTCAAATCACATAAAAATCTAAAAAAAACCTTCTCTTCCACACATAAAAACAGAACAACCTTAAAATAACAATTTCTTAATATTGATGTTTTTCAAATCAAACCATTATATTAAAACATTCTTATAATCATTTTTCTACTATAAATATAAAATAAATGTGTATATTATCGTACCTCACCTAGTCAGGTTTTTTAACTTAGATAGCAAAAAAATAGAACAGCTTTCATTTAAACCTGGGTAGGTATATGCATTAATCCATAATATCCATAGCAACTCCAGTTTTTCTAATAAGATGGTTATTGGACCACTTTTAAAATCTGTACTTATTTGGTTAATAACTTTAAATTTAAAATAATGTGTTGGACATTTATCGGTATGCCTTGCCAGTGCATTTTCCTATTTTTAAATGGGTGCGGTGAGAGAACATTTCATTTGAAGAAGTTTGTACTACTGAGCAAACGAAAAGTGCTTTATGTCATTCAGGGTTTTTTTTAGAATAAATTGCAGTTTGGCTAGACTACGCATCCAGCAGCTTGTTTTTGGTTTGGAAATCCTGGATAGTTGATTGAGAATCCCTAACATCCTATCTATCTTTGTATAGCTAATACTGTTCCCTTCTTGGCCTAGGTTATGTATTCAGTATTCAGGAATGTCTACTTGAGTGTTTTAGGATTTACCATTGACCAAGCTAACACAAAAGTGCTACTGACAGACCTAGTGTGAGACACACTAACATTTGCTGTGGTGCACAAAGCTTCAGCAGCAAGTCATAATTCACATTAGAAGACTATGACATGACATTAAGTTAGAAACTTTAAACTAATTGCTTGATTCTATGTATTCGAGTATCTTAAAAGGTGGGTGAGATGGCACAGACTCAGACTCATCATCCACATCAGAACATATAATTGGAGTCTAAGCAATAACAGGATCCCATTCTGGTGGGCTACTTCCTGACACAACAAGGAATAAGCTGGGTCCGTCTTCCCATCTCTGTAACAGGACTAGTTATGACACTTTACTGCTTTACAAGCAGTTTTCTACGGTTTAAAAGAAGATTTTTTTTTTAAATAAAATGTTTGGTGAGGGAGGGTCGGGGCTGGGCACAGAAATGGGACCTGAATGACTGAGGCGGGAGGGAGGGGAGTGCCTTGCATCTGGTCACTTGGTTGGTTTGCTCTTTACTGGAAGAGCTTGGGCAGGGGGATGGCTCTAACTGTAATAAGCCGATTATTATAATTATAATGTAGAAATGGGCTTAATACAGTACATTTTTTTTCTCTTGAATGGAATAGTTGTGGGAGAGTGGATCTAATTGTAATAAACCGATCACTACAATGTAGCGATGGGCTTAATACACTAAAGTGTTTTTTATTTTATTTTGCTCTTGAATGGAAGAGCAAGAGGGCATTGATCTACTGTAATAAACTGATGGTTACAATGTAGTGATTGGTTTATTACAGTGATTTTTTTTTTATTTTGCTCTTGAATGGAAGAGCTGGGGGGGCATTGATCTAACTGTAATAAACTGATAGCTACAATGCAGTGATCGGCCTATTACAATGAAGTGCTTTTTTTGCTCTTCAATTAAAGAGCTGAGGGGATGGAGCACTGGTTTGTGGTACTGACACAGGGCACTGGTTATGCTACTGACATTTTGAATAAAATAAATAATAATACATCTTTCTGTAAAGCTATTCTCGAACTCTCAGGCTACATAAATAATTTCTACAATCACCAAGCCACTGTCATTAGTGCAGACTTATTGTTACCATAACTTTATTCCCTAGTAATAGTCAGAAGAGTAGTAAAGTGTGTTTGCCATAAATTTTTATACAAAAGGCAATACTGAACAACTTTAGGAACTTTTAAAGCAAATCGTATGGTATCATTGTAATATACATTTAATCTTCTCAGATAAACTACACCTGTATGCCCTTTGTTCTACAGCAGGCTACTACCGGGGCTAGACACTTTGTAAATACCCTTGGTGCTGTGGATAAACCAAAGGGCAAAGCAGTAAATTGACAATGCAAGGATGGCACAGCAAAATTCAGGAATTTGCGAAAGTGCGGGCGGATAGGGATGTGAAGATATGTCTCCTTCAGGTATAAAGTGGCCATGAAGGCACTGGGTGTCAAGAGTGGAAGAAGGGTTTGTAGGGACAGCATACGGAAAGAAGGTACCTGTAGAAATGGATTTAAAAGAGACAGGTCCAGGATGGGCCTCCATGGGCCATCCTTTTTTGGAACCAGGAAGAGCCTGGAATAGAAGCCTTGACCTTCTTGTCCTGTGGGAACCCTCTCTATTGTACCTTGTTGGAGCAAATCCTGAATGACCTGAGGTATGAGATGGATTTATTTTTTTGGAAGGAGGGGAATACCTTTTGGAGAAGGCTTTTCCTGCCAAGCCGTGAAATACCCTCTTTCCACAAGTGAAAGAACCCAGTTGTCTGAGGTGATTTGATGCCACAGGGGAGGACAGCGAGAGAGGCATGCAGAAAGGGGAAGATTTGAAAGGGTGTCTAGCCAGTCACACATTGTTAGGTCTATCAGGAAAGGGCTGCCTTGGAGTAGTGTGAGACGAGCCAGTCCTGGAGGAAGAGGCTTCCTGGTACTTCTTGGTTTAGAGGAAGGGGGGCCAGAGGCCTTTCTGACAAAACTTGGCTTGGCTGTGTAGTTCCTATGAAACTTAGGGACTGGAAAGACAAAGTGATGCTTGAGATCGTGCAGCTCTTTGCTTTTCTCTTGCAGATTATAGGTTCATAGGTAGGTACTAGTCTATTGGCCCTGGTGCCTACATAAGCATAGCCAAAAAAGTTCCCTGGCTTTCGCCACCCAAGAAAATTACTTTTCTGTGCCCCTATCAAACAGTGCCACAGAAGTGATCCCTGGGGTGAATTTTCTATTTTTCAAAGCTCTGTTGACTGCTTTCCAAAAAGGAACTTGTTGTCAAAAGGGGCATCCATGATTTTGTTTTTAAAATCATCTGGCAGGGGCTGTAGCCTGAGCCACGAGTACCTACGCAGAACTGAGGCTGATGGAGCAGCTCTAGCTGATGCTTCAGTCACATCGTAGCTGCACTTATTGAAATACTTGGTTACTTGGGCAGCCAAAGAGAGCTTAGAGGCAACCAGAGGTTTGCTTGGAGAATCTGGCATTGAGGAGAGCAGTGCTGAGGCCTGGGAGTCTAGGTCTAGAGCATACTTAACCATATGGGTTTGGTAATTGATGGCTCTAAAAGTCAGGGTTGATGAAGTGTAAATCTTCTTTCCTAATCTGTCCATCAACTTCAGTAGGGAAGAAGAGGGAGATTATCTGGATTGTTTGTCTGCTGAAACAGCATTCGCAGCAGGGTCTGCCACAGGGGGTTTAATGAGGACTTTAAAGTCATTAGGAACTTTGTAGAACCTGTCGGGTCTCTTTGAGGCGGGTGGCTGAGATTCAGGGGTTTTGGAAGCAAAGGCGTCCAAGTATGCTGGCATTACAGGAAGAATGGTAGAGGGTGAGGGAGATTCCATCTGCAGAAAATTGTAACATCTCTTCTGCACTTCTGTCATTTAGAATAAATTGCAGTTTGGCTAGACTACGCATCCAGCAGCATCCAGCAGCTTGTTTTTGGTTTGGAAATCCTGGATAGTTGATTGAGAATCCCTAACATCCTATCTATCTTTGTATAGCTAATACTGTTCCCTTCTTGGCCTAGGTTATGTATTCAGTATTCAGGAATGTCTACTTGAGTGTTTTAGGATTTACCATTGACCAAGCTAACACAAAAGTGCTACTGACAGACCTAGTGTGAGACACACTAACATTTGCTGTGGTGCACAAAGCTTCAGCAGCAAGTCATAATTCACATTAGAAGACTATGACATGACATTAAGTTAGAAACTTTAAACTAATTGCTTGATTCTATGTATTCGAGTATCTTAAAAGGTGGATGAGATGGCACAGACTCAGACTCATCATCCACATCAGAACATATAATTGGAGTCTAAGCAATAACAGGATCCCATTCTGGTGGGCTACTTCCTGACACAACAAGGAATAAGCTGGGTCCGTCTTCCCATCTCTGTAACAGGACTAGTTATGACACTTTACTGCTTTACAAGCAGTTTTCTACGGTTTAAAAGAAGATTTTTTTTTTAAATAAAATGTTTGGTGAGGGAGGGTCGGGGCTGGGCACAGAAATGGGACCTGAATGACTGAGGGAGGGAGGGGAGTGCCTTGCATCTGGTCACTTGGTTGGTTTGCTCTTTACTGGAAGAGCTTGGGCAGGGGGATGGCTCTAACTGTAATAAGCCGATTATTATAATTATAATGTAGAAATGGGCTTAATACAGTACATTTTTTTTCTCTTGAATGGAATAGTTGTGGGAGAGTGGATCTAATTGTAATAAACCGATCACTACAATGTAGCGATGGGCTTAATACACTAAAGTGTTTTTTATTTTATTTTGCTCTTGAATGGAAGAGCAAGAGGGCATTGATCTACTGTAGGAACTGTAAACTTTAGGAACTTTTAAAGCAAATCGTATGGTATCATTGTAATATACATTTAATCTTCTCAGATAAACTACACCTGTAGTAAACTACATTATCACAAAATATGGAATAATCAGTAGTTTTACTAATCACTTATAAATAATGTATGTAGGAAGTTAGCTGATTTTTATACTGACTTGCACATTCAAGCAATACACTGCTTTACATACCAGACGACATCTTCATGAGCAACTATAACTTTGCAAAAGGGTTTTGCTAATCCCAACCCCAAATCTGCAACTCTTCCATACAAGGTTGTCATTGATGACATTCATGATACTGCAGTTAGTCAGGTTTACAAAAGATGAGCTACTATAATGACAGCAGAGATCAATCATCATCATGGTGTTTTTTATTGCCAATTGTTTGACTGTTCTGCAAACTGAAGTGTTGCTCATTTGTGGCTGCTGTCCACTCTTTATCAGAATCTAAACCTTTCAGTACAACTCCATATACTGTGCAAGGGAAGGCATACTGCAATCCACTTCCATATTAGTTACAAAATGTTTAAAACAGCTATGTACACTGCACAGTGTTGGATTTAGTTATGAACAATTTTGCTGATATTAATGCTGAAACAAACATCTTACCAAAATAGTTTCTTAACTACTTATAATAAGGATGCATATAGTATTAAGAATATTTTAAATAAGAACTGGGAGTTTATACGTAATGACAAGGAAATGATGAATATTTTGGGAGAAGCTCCAATTTGTGTATACAAAAAAGGCCATTGTTTGAAGAACATGTTTTAATATAATAGACCTAAACAAAGTAAAGGATACATGCATAAATGTGGTATGTGCAAGTTTTGTAGAAATATTTTAGAAGCCGAAGTAGTGGAAGTTAATGGGATGAAAATTTGGGTAAAAGGGAAATTCTATTGTTCAACAGAGAGAGTGGTTTACTGTGCCCTTTGTAGTATTTGCCCATGTTTTTATATTGGTAAAACTGAGCGTAGGCTGAAAAATAGAATAGGGGAACACTTAAGGGATATACAGGATTACCACAAATGCAATGCATTGGCAAAACATATAATGGCATTCTCAGAACATGATTTTAAATTTTTGTATTGGATAATATAACCATTTCCCCTAGGGGTGGTGCCTGGCCATATCTGCTTGAAAAAATGGAATTATCTTGGCAGTTATGTTTAAATTCTACATATTGGCCAGGCTTGAATGAGAATATATCAATTAGTAGTCTACTAAAGATAAAAGCATTGAGTAGACACTAATAGATGTATATTTACTCATGTTCCATGTATATATACTTAAATGCACCTATTGCTATGAATTAATGCATATTTATTATACATATTTATTAATTTTTTATTTATTGCTTTTTATAAAAAAAAATGTTATGTGTCTATATGCACCTACAGGACAATAATATGGTTTAAAGGTTGTGAGTACAATATATTGATATATTACACACACATATATACATATTTATAAATTTATTATGAATTTTTTAACTTTTCAATAGCTTAGTTTTGCCTATGCCCATTCTTCATTAGCAATTGTTTTACTACTTGTCCGTACTTTTTACATGGATGTATAATTTTAGTAAATGCATTTTATTTTAATTCATTTTTTAGGTAGCGATCCTAACAACATTATTAATTTTATTAATTTCACTAGTATATGATATTAATGTCTTGGTTATGTTATAATTTTTTAGGTTTCACGGTATTTATAACAGGATGAGATTGTTTTAATGTTAACATAATATTACCTGAATTTTACACTGTTACTTTAAATAATGGTTTATCTTGTTAACAGGATATGATGTCATTTGGGTTGGGTTCTGATATTTAAATTTTGCTCCATTTTTACTAGTTTTATCTGATGACGTCTCTTGGATTGCCTAATTTTGAGACGAAAGCGCTTGTCATTTTAACAATAAAGGATTTGGTTTAACAAGGAGAAGTGTTTGTCTTCATTCTTATCTGCCAGCCTGCCTCATACTCGATTTCTAGAATCACACTTTTAGTCTACTTCATTTATTTATTTAGTACTTGTTCACTGGGTAGACGTATGGGTCTACTGACAATGTTCAGCCACATTTCATGGTCAAAGAGCAGAAAGTACATCATGGTCTTCAAATCAACCATATGATATGCAACATGAGTACATAGCAAAACTCAGAATATAGTAAGACTGAATGCAGATAGGATAATATTAAAAGATCCATTTAGAGTGTTTTGAAAAAGAAAAGATATATACAAAATGGAAGCTAAGATGTGTATAAAATATAGTGTAATCATACATAATAATACATGAACTTCTATACACATGTGGACTATCTGTATATAGGATACCACACTAAGAGGATGAGAAAAGTTTATTAAATTTATTTTAGTAGTCATGATAGGGAATGTTAAGTTACACAACCATTGTCACAGTAACAGCTGCAGGTAGATTCAGTAAAGATATGCTCTTTAAGTGCATCTGTGAAGCCTTTAATGGTTTCTACATTTCTGATGTCTGTAGGCAGGCGTTTCCAGGTAGCAGGTCCCAGTCCAGAGAAGGCCGTCTCACCTACAGCAGTTTTAAATGGAGGGTATACTAGAGTGAAGCTCCTGTCCTGTGTACTTCTGAGTACATAAGGATTGTCTTGGAAAGGTAGTTTCACTCCTAAGGGGGGGCGGGGAGAGGGTGATTGTGCTTTAGCACCCTGTAAATTAAGAGTACTTAGAAGAAGAGTCGCCCTATGAGGGACTGAAAGGCATTTGAAATTTCTTTAGCAAACTGCAATGCTATACCTGTGGGGTCTGTTAACAGAATGAATCTGTAGATTTTATTCTCAGTAACCTGTACTCTGTGAGTATTGTGGGCTGAATGCATAATGAGAACAGGATGGTCAAATTCAAGTTTGGGTCTTAAAATTCTTTTTAGCAATGACCCTGCAAGCAACAGGTGAAAGGATATGACTGATCTTGTAACATAGTTTTAACTGAGCAAGGACTTTATTAGTTACAAAGTGTGTGTGTGTGTGTGTGTGTGTGTGTGTGTGTGTGTGTGTGTGTGTGTGGTAAAGGAAAGGGTAGGGCCAACTATTAGGCCTTGGTAGTGACATTAGGTGTTCTGTTCTTATTAAGTTCTATTAAGAGTATAGGAGAAATAGTAATTTCTTGGCTGAGGCAAAGACCATGATATCGATTTTCTTTGGGTTAATTAGTAGTTTGTTAGTAGAGAACCAGATGCAAAACTGACTGAATTTGTCCTGCAATTTGGTTTGCAGGTCAGAGTGGTTAGTGCTAGATTGCAGGAGCAGCGTATCATCTGTATGCATCTTTAAGTTAAGATTTGGCATTTCTACAGAGATCATTAATAAAGAGAGAATAAAGAAGAAGACCCAGCAAACACCCTTTTGGTATACCTGTATTAAGTTCACCAGCAGTACAGGATGAGACACTGCTATGTACTTGGAAGGTTCTGTCTTTTAGATAGCTGCAACACCAGCAGAGTTATCTCCACAGTTGAGTCTTTTGAGTTTGCTTAGAAGAAGGGTATGGCTGACTATTTCAAAAGCTCTTGTCATGTCAACAAAGAGACATGCAATAATATGTCCCCCATCCAGGTAGTAATAAATGGGATGAGTGGCCATTACAAGGGCAGTAAAGGTAAGGAAGGCATTGTGAAAGCCACGATGTGCATCACATAGCAGGTCATAGATGTTAATGTACTTAAGTAATTGCTTGTATGAAAATTATTTCAAATATTTTGGTAACAGGATACAGAGTAAAAATAAATCTATAATTCTTCAACTCATTAGGAGAAGTGACTTAGGTACTGGGATTCCAAATGCATGCTTGAATGCTGGTGGGACAGTGCCTGAGGGGAGACAGAGAGAGAGAGAGAGAGCGAGAGAGAGAGAAAGCAGTAAAAGATGTGAGAAAGGGGTTTAGCGATTTTTCCAGCTGCAAGCCTTAGGAAGGTAGGGCGAGGACTGCTGGATTTAGACCCTGAGTTGTTTAGTTTGATAAGTAGGGACTTGGTCTGTTTTACTGAAATTTCAGAGAAGTTAAATATGGCTGCATAAGAGGTTGGAGGTATTGATCATGGGATGAAGGCTATCGCGGGGGGGGGGGGGTGGACTGCAATAAGTCATACATGTGGCTTGCGGACAGTTGGTGGCATGACCAGCTATACTGACATCTGTTTGGTCAACACCAATTGGCCAAGGCAGACAGATGGTCGAAAGGTGTGCAAGAATAACAATCCCTAGATAGGGGAAAATGTATTTTCCCCAGGGATTGCATGAAATCATAGTTTATAATTAGCAGGGGGGTGTGGAGGGAGCAACCCACCGCACGGAGGCTTGCCCTCCTGCAAAAATACTTGTATTTAGTTTATTCCACTCCACTGTAAGCCCCAAAGCATGCACACAATGTGTCAGTGTTTCAATTGACCAGATGCCCTACACCCATATATATAGATATATATATATAAATATATATATATATATATATATATATATATATATATATATATATAACACACACACACACACATATATATATATATATATATATATATATATATATATACATACACACACACACACACATATATATATATATATATATATATATATATATATATATTTATTTACTATGTATATACGGGTCTACTTCATAACATTGAAGTTTCACAACACTGGATTTCATAACACTGGGACCAGAACATCGCAAATTCAAAACACTGAAAACCCAAAACATTGATTGTTTGTGATTGTGTATGTTCGTGATTGTGTGTTTTTGGGTATGTAATTTCGAAATACTGATATTCGAGATTTCAGTATTTCCAAATTACATAGTGAACCCATATATATATATATATATATATATATATATATATATATATATATATATAAAAGACAGGAATGACAGTATAGTCCAATACCAGTAAATATAAATTAGAAATACCAATATAAAGTTTAGAAACCTTTTACAGCAATTCACTATTAATCTAACTGAAAGGTTGTAAGTGTGGTAATGGAGAAGTTATACATTTAAATAGTATGCACCTCTTATTAGACATAGATGCCAACCAGAATTTTAACTTTTCTCCAGATAATCAAATTTCAATCAAGAGTATATATAAGACAGGAATGACAGTACAGTCCAATACCAGCAAATACAAATTAAAAATACCAATACAAAGTTTAGAAACCTTCTACAGCATTTCACTATTAATCTAACTGAAAGGTTGTAAGTGTGGTAATGGAGAAGTTATACATTTAAATAGTATGCACCTCTTATTAGACATAGATGCCAACCAGAATTTTAACTTTTCTCCAGATAATCAAATTTCAATCAAGAGTGTCCTAACATTAGAATAACATAAACGTTTAATGTCAAAAATTATATCAGCCATTTTCTTTCACTACTTTGTTACCTGTGGGCAGCCTCACCCACAGCAATATATATATATATATATATATATATATATATATATATGTATAGGTTCAAAATTAAACTATTAGTAGCACACATTGAAATAATACTTCTTAAAAAAAATTAAGGTGTAATGTGGATGTGAGATATGGTCTTAGACTTAACAGATGCATTGGGCACTGAAACATCATTTACAAAAACATCTCAAGTTTTATTTCTATTCCATATGTTTACATCTACATGCATACATTTGTAGACTATGGTTGAACACTGTTACTGCTGTACCATTTTCAGGTGCAGCTCATGTTTAATAATTAGATGCAATACAAGAGACAGAGCACTATCTACAACAGATATATGAAACATTGGCTTAGTATACACAGAGATATTTATAGTGCTAAAGACAGCAAGAATTGCAATGCAGACAATGTGTGCCTTAAGAGATGGGAATCACAGCAGGAATATTACAGGAGGTTATGGACATCGTCCTGATGTTTGGAGTGCTGGACCTATGGAATGTTACCTTTGCTGAAATATTTACACTCTGCTTGTTTGTAGAAGTAAGCCTTAAGGTTCTTCCTGAAAATGGGAAAGGAGAGTGTGTCACTTACTTGTTTGGGGAGGGAGTTCCAGATCCTGGGGCGTAAAACTGAAAAGGCAGGAGCTGACTGATGTAAATTTTTATGGTGCTAGGAGGTTGGGTATGGAGGTGGAAAAAGATCTGAGACTATATGGCAATAGCCTTTCTGACAGTCTGGATACACAGACAGTTCCAATAGTAGTAGGAGCAATGAGTCTTATAAAAAAAGAATTTGCAGTCATACTTAAATATGTTACTGATATATGTAACTGTATGAATTGCAGGAGGAGTCAATTCTGGGCACATTGTGTGTGTTGCGAAGAGCACTTCTGGCTAACATCAAAGACTGAAACAATACTAACTTCATGAACTTTAATTATACCTTGACTTAGGAATGGGGTCTATTCTCGTCATGGTCTTAGAAACCCAAACTTGGAGAAATTAAAATGAGAAAGTCTGCCGGAGGAGAAAGGAAAGGTTCTGTACCTCTCATCAATAGTACATGAAAGAAACCACCACCTTACCACAACGTAACAGGAGAAAACACTTAAAAAAAATAAAATAAAAACATGACAAAATGAAGACAGAATTCAATCAGAAAGTAAAGATTCAGAGACTCTTTTGCCCTTAGGTTTCCTCGGGTCCAACTGAAAACTGCAATTTTACATGTACAGTGCAAGTTTACTTGTAAAATGTAGGTTTATATACATATATATATTTATATATATATATATATATATATATATATATATATATATATATGTGTGTGTGTGTGTGTGTGTGTGTGTGTGTCTTCCGTCTACTCTGTTACTTCCTCGGCACCTCATGGACATCTGCACGGTTCTGTGACATCACTGCATGATGTTTGTTTTTGGGGTATTTTTTGTGATGCATCTACAAGCTGCATTCAATCAGGTCTGATTCTGTGAAGCAAGGGATCTGATTGGCTGCAGCAGCCAGGGAAGTAAGTTGTCATTTGTTTTTTTTTTTTTTTTGTTAAACAAGGAAGTGATGAAGCAAGGGCCTAACTGGTCCTTGCAAAGTATTTCCTGTGTCAACTGCCTTTAAAAAGGTATGTGTGGGTAGCAAGGATTATTTCTCTTGTTTTTTTAACAGAGAAGTTTCCTTTTAACATATTGGCGGCAGATCGAGCGGGGTTTGGATTACCAGCATAAGGATGAAGAATGGATAGACGGCGGATTCAAGCCTTCCAGTAACAGTCATGGTTGTTGGACAACACTATTTTCAACTGTCCTTCTAAGGGCAATTTCTAAAAGGTCTGAAAAACTGTCCTTTTACGGGCAATTTAAAAAGGACTGCAGTGGTCTGGAGGGGAAGCAAGCAGAGCAGATTAGTCTACAGTTGTGAAGAGGGAGCAGAGGATTGTAAGCAGCCTTCTGTAAACTGCGTTAAAGTTAAGTTTTGGGTTTAGTTTTAACTTCATCTTTTTGTGGAAGTGTAACCTAGGGAGGTGACTGCATTACTTGTTTGTGCAGATTTCTTGTGCTAAGAGGACTGGTGGGGGGTGGTGAGGGGCACTGGCTGCATCAGTTTTATTTTACTTTAATGTAGAGTTCTTGTGCTAAGAGGATTGGGGGGCCTGTGATTGTACTATTTATTTTACTTACTTATTTTACATTTGCTTACTAGATAGTCCGACTGGGATAGAACCCATTTCCAGCAGAGGCCTGATGAGATAAGCTCCACATGGGAACACATTAGTGAAAACAACATAGCAATTATTTATACAAAGACAGATAATTATCTATTTTTTATTTATCTTTGTACAAAAGCAGTAAAAATATGTAAAATTGCTTGATCTGTTTTTACAACAGACAATATAAGGGAACAATATACATTTAATTTTGATTGCCAATTGGTTAGAAGGAAGACTTGCGAGTTAGCTATTGGGGGCAAGAGTTAGAGTAGGCTCGTTATTTTTATAAGTAGTATGCTATGGGGCTGATAATAAGGTTGGCGAGAGTAGTCAGCAGTTTGTTGTGAGACTGTATTCAAGGGGCTTTGACAAATCTAGAAAGACAGATAATACTATTTTCCCATCATTTCTAAATTGATTGATGGTGTTAGTACAACTGAGGAGGGCTGTTGTGGTACTATGATGAGGCCTGAAGCCATGTTGGGATTTGGCAAGTAAATTATTGGTTGTGAGACACTGTAGGAGTTGAAAATGAATGCTTCATTCTAGGAGTTGATAGCGGGGAGAGAATTGCTGTGGGTCTATAATTTGTAAGTTCTGTCAAGTTTCCACCTTTGTGCAAGGTTATAATTTGTGACATTTTCCCGATGCTTAGGGCACACTGCTCAGTAATGGACCTAAGAAATGGCTTTGCTGCTGTTTTTAGAAATTCTATTTGTAGATTATCAGCTGCATTTGTGGTAGGTTTGAGTTTTTTAGGAGTTTTTCAATGGTCTTTGTGGAGATGGGCTGGAAGGAGAATGTTAAGCTACTATTGTTGGGTGGGATGTCGGTTGCTGTTATGTGGTTTGTTGTTTTTGGTTAGTGATAGAATGCTTTCAGTGAAATATTTCTGCAATGGTAGCGGTGCTTTCGGGTATATTAGGAAGGGGGGGGGGGGTTGAGGTTTTCCTGGGGTGGAGGAAGTTAATTGTCCAGAATTTTTGTGGATTTTTTTGGTGTTTCCACTGGAAGTTGATGTAATAACTCTTTGTCTTGGTTTAGTTGGTATTTTGTTCCTAATTTGTTGCTAGGCTATTTTACATTTGTCCAGAATTCTAGTGCTAAGAGGACAGGGAAGGGGGGATTGAGAGGCTGTGGTTGTAACACTGTTTTACTTTTGTCCAGAATTTTTCTGCTAATAGATTGAGAAAGGGAGGCTTGTCTGTAATTAATGTCCAGATGTAGTCTTCAGGTTGGGGGTGAGGTAATCTAGGAAGATGATTGCATTACTTTTTTGTGCAGTGTTCTTGTGCTAAGAGGATTGGAGGGGTGTGGGGAGTTAGCCTTGCACAAGAATTTTCATTAACTGGTAGGGGGCATAATGCCTATGAGGATGCTATAGAAGGTACAGATGTTGTTTTAACGTGTACAGATTGTGTATACCAGCCATGTTTATAACTATCCCTAATGCTACAACTTTGTTCAATAACTTTTTCCTTTGTCCAGAATTGTGCTGACAGGTTGGTAGGGTGGTTAGCAGCTGTGAGAATATGTCAGAATGTATAGATGCTTGCATGTACACTAATGCAAACCCTATTATGCTACTATTGTGTATACCAGTAATGTTTATAACTATCCCTGATGCTGATAATTTTTTTGCTTTGTCCATAGTTCTGTTGAGAGGCTGGCAGCATGGTTAGGAGCTGTGAGAATGTTGCACAGTGCTCAAGTGTTTGCCTTGTATTTTTTTTGTTAAACTCAAGTCACGCAATGTATAAGTACACTGTTAATGTTACGCCTTTATCTTGTGTTTATTTTACCACTTCATCCAGAAATGTGCTGAGGCACTGGGGATTAGGTACTGTGAGCATTTTACAGAATGCACTGATGTTGTAATGCATGTTAATGCACAATTACATGTTTGCCAGGTATTTTGGTCTGTTCCTCATCAAAAATGTGGGTTCACCCAATGTATGCTACTGCAAAATACGTTCTACCACTTTTAATTCATAAGTACATTGTTTAAAATGCCTAATGTTGGGAGGGTGGTTAGCAGCTGTGAGAATGTTGCAGAAGGTACAGATGTTTTAATGTATGCTAATGCAAACACTGTTACCCTAGTATTGCGTATACTGGCAATTTTTATAATTATCACTGATGCAATGTCTGCAATTTTTTGTGTTGTCCGTAGTTATTGTGTTGAAAGGTTGGGAGTGTGGTGACGGCCTGTGAGAATTTTGCAATTTTCAAATGTTTGCTGGAATCTTTTTTAATGTGGGTCACGTAATATATAAGCACATTGTTCTTGCCATACGTTTGTCTTTATTTTGTTTTCCCTTCATCCAGAATTACTGTGCCGAGACTTTGGGGGGTGGGGTTGTGAGATTTCTGCAGAATGTACTGATGACGTCTTAATGCATCCTAATGCAAACACTATTCTGCTATCTACGCTTATAGTAATGTTTTAAACTATCCCTGATGTTACACCTTGTTCTGCAGTTATTTTTGGCTCTTTGAATTATGCTGAAATGTTAAGAGGTTGATGGGGCCTGCGAGAATGTGCCCAATGTCCAGATGTTGTTTGTGTTTTTTTCTTCCACAAAAAATGTGGGATAATACAACACATGCTGCTGCAAAACCTTATTCTAGCATTGTTATTAGTTTGTAAGCCCAGTATTTCAAATCCCTACTGTAATGCCCTTGTCTTGTGGTAGTTCTTCTTCATCCAGACATGGCAATGTTTAAAACTCCCTTGTTATGCCTTTATTCTGTGTTGAGCTTTGCCTAGAATAGTTAAGTTGATAGGTTAGGAGAGGAGTAGGGCTGCTAGAATGCTACAATGTTGCACAACGTTTAAATGTTTGCCTGGGAATTTTAGTCTGTTCCACATCAAAAATGTAGGCTCATGCAATTGTTCTACTTCATAATTGTTTTAAATCACTAATATTATGCCTTTGTCTCGTTTTCTTTTTTTTTAGTTTGTTTGCTTCATCTAGCATTATTTTGTTGAGACACTGGGGGGAGGGGGCTGTGAGAATTCTGCAGAATGTCCTATTTTAATGCATGCTAATGCAAACCCTGCTATTCTAGTATTTTAAGTTTATCATTGCAATGTTTGAAACTTTTCTTGTTACGCATTTCCTCTGCAATTTTTGGCTTTGTCTACTAGGATTATTGTGATGAGGTTGGGGGGGGGGGGGGTGCTGCGAGAATGTTGTAGAATGTTTGCCTGATATTTTTGGTCTGTTCTCGCTCACAAAATGATTATGTAGCACTATGTTGAGGGCTGAAGCTGCTAGCAAAAATGGACTTCATGTTTCATATCCTCCACATAATGCATAGTACATTCCCTGGCTTTATGGTTTTGTTCACAGTTC
This sequence comes from Protopterus annectens, assembly GCF_019279795.1. Taxonomy (NCBI): domain Eukaryota; kingdom Metazoa; phylum Chordata; order Ceratodontiformes; family Protopteridae; genus Protopterus; species Protopterus annectens. Next base: position 693,634,969 of record NC_056743.1, read on the forward strand.
TTGTGCTAAGGGTGTGGGGTGTGGGAATGGCTGTCTCCCAATGTTTGCTTGGCACTTCTACATCCCTCGCAAATGAGGTTTTCTGGCAAGTCCATGATTTTAACTCCTTTGTTCTACCAATGATTTTGGTTTGTTAAAAGTGTGTGCCAAGAGACTAAGTGTATGAAAATATTGTACATGTCATGCAGTGCCTGTCATTAACACTGCATTCCTGAATTTTGTCTGGTTTGTGATTAAAGTAGGAATAATTTTTAGAAATGTCTTTTTTCACTCCATAGCCTTTTTCTTGCCTCATAGTTTGGTGTGTTCCAATTAAAACTTGTGACTTTCCTCCTAGCCACTTGTTCTTTCAGACTTTAGTCGTCTGGTCGAGAGAGCTTGTAATAGCAATATTTTAAGTCTTTTCAGGCCTCTTCACATATTTGGGGGGATGACAGGGACAACATTTTGTAGAAAAAGCTGAGTTTACCTCCCATGTTTGGTATTTAACTTAAAACTGTAACTTGAGCCTTTCTCATTAATTTTTTTGCCTTCTAGTCAGTCATTCTTCAGTCTTTCTGCCGCAGTACAATAGTAGATGTCAATGGAAGTCATTATGTAATATGTATTTTGTAATGCATTTCATTTGTGCCTACTGCCTACATTACAGATTTTACCTACTGGTTACTGTTAGACAGCAGTTTTTCGGCCTACAATACAACACTGCCTGCTGTACAGCTTGTGTTTATGAACAGCTTTCAGTACTAGGTTGCTCATTCGTTTGTGCCTGCGCAATCATACTAACATGACTTTTTGGAACCTAATCAATTTTTCTGGTTTATATGCCTGCACTGCAGTTCTTTTGCCTACTGGTCCTTGTCTCCCTTCAGTTCTGCCTACAATGTAAAATGGAATCAACTTGATCACTTGTTGGGTGTGTTTTGCACCATGGATTGTGTAGCTCTTAATTGACTTGATGTGGCAGCTCCTGTTTTTCTGCTTAATGGGAATGCATTTTGCAGTGGTCTTGCATATCAAGATGTAGTGCTACCTAGTTAGAGACCATACATTTGGGATCATTTCCTTTTTATTATGACTGTTTGTAGAAGCAATAGTGCAATACAGTAGTAGATCTTGGAGAGTAATGCACAATAGTGACTTATAGTTAGTGATTTTATTTTGCAAGCAGAAGAGGCACGTGTCAGTGTGTTAAGGGAAAGGTTGTAGGTCTGTAGCTTGGGCCTAAAGTTAAGATACTTAATTGTTATGTGATTAAACGTTTGCTGTGTGTTATCTTGGTGCATTTTTTACTTTTTACCTTTCATTTGGATTTATTTCTGCACCAAGGTTTTACCCAACACAGTTTCTTTGGTTTTCTACCATGGGAGATGTGTCAACAAATGCAGATTCAAATTTAAAAGTGCTGCCTGGATCACCAGAGTTTGATTCAGAAGGAGCCCAGACTTCTGTAGTGACAGTAGATGTGGCCTATGACTTACAGTGTCAGGTATATCTTTTGAGGATCTAGGAACTTGGCCCCCGACTTGTTAAGGGATGAGTTTAGGGTAGCTGCCATTCATCATGGACCTGTACAAGTGGTGTTGCCACAGTTCCCAATCAATGAACAGAAAAGATTTACATCGGAGAACTATTTCCATATGCTGCCTAATGGGGAGATCATAACGCACCTGGATGACATATTCAGTCTCAAATAATGCATTGTTTTGCTTCACATGCAAATTATTTGGACATTCTAACCATCTTCTCAAGTCAGGTGATTACAGAGCATGCAGAGAGATGTCCAAAGCTTTACAGAGACAAGACCGAGCATCAGAGCATGCAGCATGCATGCTGAAGTGGAAGGAACTGGGCAATTGAGTAAAACGTAGGCAGACGATGGATGATAAAGTACAGTTTTGTACCTACCATAAATGTAGATGTTCGAAGATCCACATTGCTGCAGTCCTAACACTTGGGTAGTCCGCTGTCCCAGTCGACCCGAATACCAAAGTATAAGGCTGACGTCGGTCAAGGCGCACTAGTCTGACGTCAGGACGTCAGGGTACAAATGCGCATGACCGACGTCATATCCTCAGTCTTTTCTTGCCCCAGATGTCAGAAGACCCTAAAAAGATAAGGCCAAACTAAAAAACAACAACACACCAAACACCCCTGTACCAAATATATGTACAATATATACAAAGTCAGAAAGGTACAATCCCACCCACACAACCACCCCTAAACACAGAGGGGAAGGAGGGAGGGTAAATTGGACTGCAGCAATGTGGATCTTCGAACATCTACATTTATGGTAGGTACAAAACTGTACTATGTTCTTCATCTCACATTGCTGCAGTCCTAACACTTGGGTAGAATCCCAAAGCAGAGGTAAGGGAGGATGGCAAATCACAAAGAAGCAGGGGCTGCCAACATGCCCTGCAAAATAGCAGTGGCAAAACCAGCCCTAGATTTAGAGTAGAGAGGAAGGTGGTAATGCTTAGAGAAAGTATGCACTGAACTCCAAGTAGCTGCCTCCAAAATATCCTTAGTTGCCACCCCCCTTAGAAATGCTGTTGAAGTGGCAGTAGCCCTAGTGGAATGAGGCCTAATCCCAGCTGGAATCTCTTTGCCATGATGGGAGTAACAGAAAGAAATGCAAACCCAATCCACTTAGAAATAGTTTCTTTAGACACAGGCTTGCCCTGAGAAGTCAAAGCAAAGGAAACAAACAACTGCTGAGACTGCCTAAAATCCTTAGTCCTGCTTAAATAATAACGCAGCTGCCTGTGTACATCTAAAGTGTGCAAAATCTTTTCCCCCTTATTTTGGGGATTTGCATAAAAAGTAGGCAAATGAATAGTTTGGTTTAAAGCCACACTAGAAACCACTTTAGGCATAAAGGAAGGATTAGTACGTAAAGATACCCCATCCTTATGAAAAATCAAGAAAGGCTCAACCGCCATAAGGGCCTGCAATTCAGACACCCTTCTTGCAGAGGTAATGGCTAACAAAAAAGCAGTTTTCCATGACAAATATTTCAATTCAGCAGTAGCTGCAGGCTCAAAAGGTTGTAGAGTGAGTTTCTCCAACACAAAATTGAGGTCCCAAGCAGGAGTAGGAGCTCTACGTGGGGGTCTTATATTCTTTGCCCCTCTAAGAAATTGCTTGAACAAAGGATGAGAAAACAATGGTGGGTCACAATCATAGTGAGCTGAAATTGCTGCAGCATGAATCTTAATGGAAGAGAAAGACAAACCTTTGTCCAATAACTCAGTAAGATATTGAAGAGCCACACTCAAATTAGGCTCTGAAACATCCAAATCCTTTGCTGCACTCCAAAATAAAAATCTCTTCCATTTGTCTGCGTACACTTTCCTTGTACTAGGTCTCCTAGCTTCCATAATCACATTCAAAACTTGTTGAGGAAGTTGAGACCTGCTATGGTTCAAAACAGAATATGCCAGGCTGTTAGATGAAGAGAGTGAAGCTTGACATTGAGTAGATGCCCGTCCTTCTGAGACAATAGATGTGGAATCAAAGGTAAGGGCCATGGAGGCTTCCTTACCAGACTCCTCAGCAATGGGTACCAGTGCTGCCGAGGCCAATCTGGAGCAATTAAAATCATCCTTGGCTTGTCTTGTCTGACCTTTAGGAGTACCTTTGGGAGGAGAGGCAGAGGAGGAAAGGCATACACATGAAGATTTTTCCAACTGAAAGAAAGAGCATCCACTTTCCAAGCTGTGTAATGAAACCTTTTCGTGCAAAACTTTGGCAGCTGGTGGTTTAGTGGAGAAGCGAACAGATCTATGTCTGGAGTTCCCCATGACACTGTCAATTTTTGAAATACATGAAGATCCAGTTTCCACTCGTGGGGATCCATGATTTGCCTGCTTAACACATCTGCTAAGGAGTTCTGTGCTCCCGGCAGAAACCTTGCTTGAAGATTCAGCTGCAAGCTTAGCGCAGTCTCCCACAAAATCATTGCCTGCCTGCATAGAGGATATGAATGTGTTCCCCCTTGTTTGTTGATGTACCACATGACAGTTGTGTTGTCTGTTAGAATCAACACCTGCCCTGGAAGAAGTAAATCCTTGAAAGCCATTAAAGCAAACTGGACAGCTAACATCTCTTTCATGTTGATATGTAGATGCTGCAGTCTGGCAGGCCACTTGTCTTGTATCCACTTTCCATTCAGATGAGCTCCCCAAGCTGTGTCTGAGGCATCTGTCGTTAGAATCTGACTCGCCTCTGGCCGGGTCACAGAGAGTCCCTTGTTTAGGTGACATTCCTGAGCCCACCACAAAAATTCCTTTTGAATGCAAGGTATTATTTGAATGACAGTGTCCAAATCCTGGCAGTGCTGTGTCCATACATTTTGAGATACCACTGCAGCTTCCTCATATGCAGTTTGGCATTGGGAAGCACCAGAATACAAGATGCCATGAACCCTAAGGCTTGAAGGACTGTCCTTGCAGTCAGCCCGGACTGATGAGATAGTTGATGGAAGTAAAGAGACAGATTCTTTTGTTTGTCCGGGGTTAAAAGGCCATCTGGGTTGCTGTATTCAGTCTCACACCCAGAAAGCACATGTCTTGAGAGGGTACTAGACTGGACTTTATTTCGTTCACAGAATACCCTAGGCATCTTAGCACTGCTATCACATATTCCAAATGCTGAAGAAGCACGTCCTTTCCTTGAGCCAGAATCAGGCAGTCGTCCAAATAAGGATAGATTTGTATTCCTTTTAGCCTGAAGAAAGCTATCACTGGAGCCAGAACTTTTGTGAATACTCTGGGCGCAGTAGATAAGCCAAAGGGCAATGCAGAGAACTGATAATGAGAATTCCCAGCTCGAAAACGCAGATACTTCCTGCAAATTAGTCTGATAGGAACATGAAGGTAAGCCTCCTTGAGATCCAAAGTTACCATCCAGTGATCTTTGCCCAGCAGAGGTAAAAGCTGTTGTAACATCAACATTTTGAACTTGGGAATGTCCAGATAAGTGTTGAGGATAGATAAATCCAAAATTGGTCTCCACGTGTTCCCCTTTTTTGGTACTAGGAACAGGCGTGAATAAAATCCTAGGCCCCTTTCTGGCAAAGGAACCGGCTGAATGGCCCCTATTTGGAGTAACAGAGAAATTTGCTTGTGAGCCTCTTTTCTTTGTTGAGGAGGAATGTCTGGCATGCCTTTGAAAGGAGGCAAGGTATGGAAATGAAACCTGTAACCGTGGTGAATGATATCCAATACCCATCTGTCTTGGGTAATTAAACTCCAGTTTTCTTTGAAAAGTGCCAACCTTCCTCCCAAAGGTGCTGCCAGACGAGAAGATTCTGGCAGCTGAAAAGGCAGGTCATTGGGTTTGTTTACGAAAGGACTGACCCCTGCCCTCACCAGAAGACTGAGCAGGTGAACTCCCTGTTCTAGGCCTAAAAGAACCTTGAGCTCTGCCCCTACCACGTCTAGACCTACCCCTAGACTGGGAATCATAAGAAGGATATGTCCACCCCTTGGTAGGCCAATTTCTACTAAACTTCGGAGGCTGAACCTGCAAAAAATCTTTAACAGTCTGCATAGACTTAGCCTTGTCTTCCATTTTCTTTAAAACTGCTTCCACAGGCGAACCAAACAACACATCAGATTGTAAAGGAGCATCTAAAATCCTTGTCTTAACATGCTCAGCTAAATTCTGATCCCTCAGCCAGGCGTGCCTGCGAAGAACCGAACCAGTGGCAGCCACCCTCGAAGAGGCCTGTACAGCATCAAAACCACATTGCAAAGAATGCTTACCCACCTGTTCAGAAACATGAACTAAATCCTGCAACTCTTTACACTCAATACCTTCCGCCAGAGCATCTACCTTAGACTTTAATTGTGAAAGGAGATAATTTTGGTATTTCAACATGTGAAACTGGCAATTCAAAGCCCTCATGGCTAAAGTGGAAGAAGTATACACTTTCTTTCCCCATCTATCCAAAGTCCTTGCCTCTTTATCAGGCGGAACAGGATTTTTAACAACAGAAGCCTTAGCCCCTTTAGGCCCCTGAGAAACAGTTTCTGTGTCTGCCCTAGGACTCTTAAAATGATACTTATGAGCTTCAGGCACCCTATAATATCTATCCGGTTTAACTGGAGCAGGGGGCAAGGAATCAGGGTTCAGAGAAGCCTCTGCAAAAACATCTTCCACCACATCCAGAACAGGAGGTATAGCTAAAGGCCTATGTTGGGGTAGAAACAGAAATTCCCTAAGCCTTTTCCTGGAATCAGAGAAATCCTGACCTTCCCATTTAAAATGCTCCCTCATGGAATGAAGAGTCTCTGAAAAAGAAAAATCCTCAGGAGGAGAAGCAGAAGGAGTAGAATCATCCACATCAGAATCAGAGTAAGGAGAATACTCCTGCAAGTCTTCAGCCGAAGACTCAGAATCATCCGAACCCTGCTCAAAACTCCCAAGCTCAAGTTCCACCCTAGGCCTCTTATCAGGAGGGGGCATAGAACCTCTAATCATTGTAATCAAATCTTCTGCCATCTTAAGCATATGTTTCTTAGGCACAGACCCTGAAGAACTAGGGGTACCACCTGAAACAGAACCTGGCCTGCCCCTGGGAGAAGCCTTGGAAACAGCAGGGGAGGGCCTAACCACCTTAGGAAGGGAGGGAAGAACAGCTACCTGAGAAGCCCCTTCCGCCTGGCCTACCTCCTGAGAGGTCACATCTTGCAGTAATAAAGTCTCTCCCTGGGACTCCAAAGAAGCTTCTAGCTGAACCTCTGGCTCCACCGAGCCCTCTAAAGAACCGACGTCCGGTACGGACGGTTCTTCCAGCCTAGGCTTTGCTGTTTTGTCCTTGCGCTTTTTGAAGCGGCCGGAGCATCCGACGGCATTTTATAATTACACCACTTCCCAAAAACTAACCTGGCACAATCTAATCTTCTCTTTATAGTGCGTTTGTTAAATCTAGCACAAGAGCGACAGCCAACAATGTCGTGCTCAGGCCCTAAGCAAGGTATACACAAGGTATGGTAATCCCTATGAGGTATCTGTTTCCCACAAGAAATACAGTTATTCACTTTTTCTGACATCCGGTAAAATACTGAGGCAAGAAAAAACCAAAATATTCCCCAACGGGGTACTTAGCCAACTTGGATTCGGTCTGAAACTCCGACTTCGGAAAATCTCAGAACGCCAACCTGCACTTGCAACGCTGCTTCTGCATCGGACCATGCGGCAAAAAAGACTGAGGATATGACGTCGGTCATGCGCATTTGTACCCTGACGTCCGACTAGTGCGCCTTGACCGACGTCAGCCTTATACTTTGGTATTCGGGCCGACTGGGACAGCGGACTACCCAAGTGTTAGGACTGCAGCAATGTGAGATGAAGAACATCAGACAAGCAGTGGCTGAAAAGAGATAACTCACTGGCGTGGTGTGTTAGAATGCATTATAGCTATTATCCAGTACTTGGCGGAACAGAACATGGCATTCTGTGGTATGAGTGATGCCCTGTACACCTATGGCAATGGCAATTTCTTAGCCCAAGTGCAACTTGTCTCGCAGTTTGATTCTGTCATGGTTGAACATTTGCGTCTTATTAGGAATAAAGAAGTAATGGATCACTACCCTGGGAAAAACATATAGAATGAAATTATCCAGCTGATTGCAAATGTTATTTTAAGGTCCACTGTAGGGAAGATGAAGGATGCTAGGTACTTTTCTGTGATTCTTAATTGCACGCCAGACATTAGCAATTAAGAACAAATGACTGTAGTAATTACCAAGGACTGCAGCCATAGCTGAGGAACACTTTCTGGGATTTGTGCCTATAAATGCTACAACTGGGGCAGGACATACAGAAGCACTTCTTCAGACTCTGCAAAATCATCAGCTGAAAATTAACAACTGTCGAGGACAAGGATACAACAATGGCAGCAACATGAAGGGGAAATGAGCTGGAGTGCGGACCCAGATAAAACAAATGAATTCAAGGGCTTTTTATGTGCCATGTGCCTGCCATAATTTGAACTACAGACAGTGTCATTCTTTTGATGTCTGCAGAGCACTTATGTACTCTGTTCAGCATCAACGAGCTGATGGCAGATCTTGAAAAGGCACACAAACGTCACTGTGAAGCCACTGTTGGAGACTCACTGGGAATGCAGGATAGACTCTGTCAAGGCAGTAATATTTCAGTTGAAGGCAGTCATGGAAGCATTACAGGAGAAAGGTAAAGCTTTACGTGTCAGTGATGCTTGAATATATCAACAAGCAAGGGGACTGTGCTCAGAACTTATGTCATACCAGTTAATTGTATATTTAGTGGTTTGGTATGGTAGGCTGACAGAGGTAAATTGTGCAAGCAAAGTTCTGCAGAATCCAGTAGCTGATATTTCTACATATGTCAAAGTGATGGCATCAACTATGGACCTGCTGAAGAATTACAGCGAAACAGGATTTCAACATGCCATGGGTGAAGCCTCCAAGATAGCAGAAGAACTGGATGCTGGCACCACATTTCAAGAAAAGAGGCATAGGAAAGTAAAGCACTTCTCTGACTATGAAGGAGAAAATGAGATTGTATAGGATCCAATGGTAGAATCACATGTAGAGTTCTTCAATGTGCTGCTGGACACAACAATCCAATCATTTACTGACTGGTCTGAGCAGCTTTCAGAGTTTGATAAGGCCTTTGGATTTTTATCAAATATTAAAGCCTTGAGTGAAGTTGCAGAAGGTACATTGCTCCAACACTGCAAGGCTCTGAAAGAACAACTGACTGACAGGATACGTGGCCACTCTGACACTGATGACTCCGACCTTGGACATGAACTGAAAAGCCTCTCTCAAATGATTGATAATGAATCATCACTGCTGACTGTGTTAAATTTCCTCATTCGAAACTACTTGCAAGGCATCTATATAGGTTCATAGGTGTGTACTAGGCTAATGGCCCTGGAGCCTTTACAAGTCTAGCCCATAGGTTACCCTGGCATTGTGCCGCCCGACCTTAGATTCCAGTGCCTCTGTCGAGTAGAGCCACTGGAGTGATCTCCGGGGTGAATTTTCTATTTCCTATCCATTCATCAAGATTTCTCTTAGGTTCATAGGTTGGTACTAGGCTATCGGCCCTAGGGCCTATAAAAGCCTAGACAAACAATTCCCTGGCTATTTCTTCCCACAATATTTACTTCCCTGTACCCTTGTCTAGCAGGGTGACTGATGTGATCTCCGGGGTGAATTTCCTATCTCCCATCCAATCATTAAGGTTCCTTTTGGAGACGGCCAAAGAGGTGCTCTGCTTGACATGTATGGGCAGTCTTTTCCAGAGCCTGGGGAGTCTCTGGGTCAGGAACCTATCCCTCCAGCATGTTTTGTTTATTGTGATGGCAAGGTTTAGATCCCTGGAGCGTGTGGCTCTGAGGGATTGGGATTTCTTTAAGTGTAGCATGTCCAACAGTTCTGGGTTTGACGTGGCCTTGTATGTTAAGCGGAGATCGCCTCCGAGTAGACAATATGAGAGTATAGCTGGAGTTTTTTTAGACGATCAGCACAGGGCATCTGCTTTAGGCCTCTGATACTTTTAGTGAGGTATTTCTGGGCCTTTCCAGTTGTTACAGATGTCTTCAGAGGTACATACCAAACGGGGCATTGTATTCTATAGTGGATCTAATGAGAGACGAGTACAGTGGGACAATGACCTCCTTTATATGGATGAAATGCTCTTAGTGATGAGGTGTGCCACATAGAAGGATTTCCTGACTGTTTTGGTGATGTGGTTATCGAAGGTGAGACCACTGTCCACCTGTGTCCCTAAGTCTCATCACACTTTTGATGTGTTAAGTGTACTGCCACCTATATGGTAATTCACAGGTACATGTTTTTTCCCAACGGGGATAACTATACATTTCTTGGCATTGAGCTTGAGCCCATGGCTCTGGCACCAATCATCTGTTTCTGTATGGCCCTTTTGTAGAATATCCACATCATTTGGGGATTCAGTAATGGCTCCCAGTTTGGAGTCATCTGCGAACTTTGTTAGCCCAAGTCCCTTAGTGTTGGCCTCTACTTCCGAGAAGTAGATGCCAAACAAGAGTAGTCCCAGAACTGAACCCTGAGGTACTCCACTTGTCACGTGTCTGGAGCTGGATTTGGAGTTGGCTACTTTTACAGTGTGGGTTCTGTCAATAAGCCAGTTGGCAACCCATCGAGTGACGTAAGGATTAATGCCCAGGTAAGTAAGTTCATCTCTGATTCCAGAGTGGGGGATGGTGTCGAAGGCCTTGGTGAGGTCCAGATAGGCTGTGTGGACCTCCTTACCCCCGTCCACAGCACTGGAGACTGATTCGAAGAAGTCAATCAGGTTCAGGAGACGAGATTGGCCCTTCACGAACACAAACTAGGTGGGGTCCAGTGTTTGAAGGTTGCTAATGTCTTTGTTTATAAGTTCCATGGCCTTGCAGATCAGGCTCGTCAGACTGATGGGGCGGTAGTTCCCGGGATCCAAGGTGGATCCCCCTTGTGGAGTGGGATAACTGTAGCTCTGCATCACTCAGTGCGCATGAAGCTTGAGGTGAGGCTATGATTAAATGTGACACTTAGGTGAGATGCCAGTTCATTTTGTAGTTCATGTAGTAACACAGCCCGGGATATCGTCTGGTCCCATGGATGCTGTATTCTTTGCTTTGGAGAGTGCGTTTTTTACCTGTGTGGCCGTTATTACCAGAATTTGGCAATCTTCCTGTATTGAGATGGGCCCTTTAGGGGGTGAGAGGGGGGGTGAAGTTGGCACTGAATCGATTTGCCAGGATATTGGCAATATCCTTGGGATCAGTATATTTAATGGTACTCTGTTGTAGCTCAGAGCAGATATGAGCATTGCCATTTAGATTCTTGACACAGCTATAGAATGCCTCTTAAAGAGGGCCAGCAAGGTGCTCTGTTTGACATGTATGGGAAGTCTATTCCATAGCATGGGCAGTCTCTGAGTTATGAACCTGTCCCTTCTGCACGTTCTGTTGATTGTGGTAATGAGGTTGAGGGCTCTGGAATGTGTGGTGTGGAGGGATTTCTTTAGGTGTAGCATTTTTAAACAGAGCTGGGTCAGACATGGCTTTATAAGTCAAGCAGAGATCACCTCTAAGTAGGTGATATGAGTCAGAGAATAATTGGAGTTTTTTGAGTCTGTCCATACAGGACAAGTGCTTAAGGCCTAGGATCCTCTTTGTGAGATACTTTTGTGGCCTCTCCAGTTGTTGCAGGTGTCTAGTGAGGTATATGCCAAATAGGGTATTGTACTCGATGACTGGCCTAAGAGGGAAGAGTAGAAGGAGACGATGACCTCTTTCTTCCTGGATGCAAAACCCTTAGTAATGAGATGTGCCACACAGGAGGACTTTCTGACCACAGTGGCAGTGTGGTGGTCAAAAGAGATGTTGCTGTCAACCTGTGTTCCCAGATCTCTTATAATGCCTTCTGTGTTCAGTGGACTATCATCGATGTGGTAGTTCATGGGAACTGGGTTTTCGGGATGATGACACATTTTTTGGCATTGAGCTTAAGGCCACGGTTCTGACACCAGTCGGTGGTCTCAGTGAGGTCTTTCTGCAGGATGTCAACATCACTTGGGGAGTTAATAATGGCTCCCAACTTGCAATCGTCTGTGAACTTTGTCAGCCAGTGTCCCTTTGTGTTGGACTGCACTTCTGAGAAGTAGATACCAAACAGGAGAGGACCAAGGACCGATTTCTGTGGGACTCCATTCGTGACTGGTCTGCAGTCTGACTTGGAGTCAACTATTTTCACACTGTGGGTTCTATCTGTGAGCTAGTTTGCAACCCATCTAGTGATATAGGGGTCGATGCCTAGCTTAGTGAGTTTTTCTATGATTCCTGAGTGGGGAATGGTATCAAAGGCCTTGGCCAGATCAAGGTAGGCTGTATGAACCACCTTGCCTTCATCCACAGCTCTGGCAAATGACTCAAAGAAGTCAACCAAGTTGAGCAGGCATGATCTACCCTTCACAAAACCAAATTGTGTGGGATCCAAAGTTTGGAGATTCCCTATACCCTTGTTTATTAGGTCCATGATGACGATTCCCATAACTTTGTATATCAGACTTGTCAGGCTAATGGGGCGATAGTTCCCAGGGTCTGAAGTCGCGCCTCCTTTGTGGAGAGGGATGACTATAGCAGTGCTCCATTCGGTAAGGACAAAGCCTGAGGTGAGGCTGTGAATGAACAGGGCACACAGGTGAAGTGCCAGTTCACTCACTCTGTAGTTCATGTAGAACACAGCCAGGGATATTTTTTATCTATATATTTATTTAACATTTGTTAACCGGGAAAGTCCGACTTGGAACACAGCCAATTTTCAGAGGAGGCCCGGGGAGAAATGCTCCAGATGTATGTCTTTGTAATGATATTGTCAGGTCCCATAGAGTCTGTACTCTTGGCCTTGAACAGTGCTGTTTTAACCTGTGCAACAGTAATACTGGGTGCCTGCCAATCTACTGATATTGTGATTGGTCCGGGGGGGGGGTTGGCCAGTATATTGGCAACATCTGTTGGCTCAGTATAGGAGGTACCATTGTGCAGTAGCTCAGAGAAAATCTGGGTATTGTCGTGGAGGTTCTTTACATAACTATAGAAGGCCTTGTGGTTGTCTTTACTATCTGCTGCAATTCTGTTTTCATAGCTAGCTTTACAGGATTTGATGAGGGATCTCAACTTTTTGTTGAGGCTGATAACGGAGTTTTTCTAGTCTTGAGACTTCACCTTATTCCACAACAGTTTGCTCCTTCTGTTGTAGTTGTTTTATGGCAGGGGACCACCAGATTGGCTTCCTTTTTCTGGAGGAGAGCATCTTAATTCTATTGGGTATGGCGAGATCCATGCATTTGTGTACGTGTCTGTCCAGTGCATTTTTGTATGTTTCACCGGTCATGCAACTATTCTCCATTTGCATGGGTGCCGTGAAGTTAGCCACCTCTGTTCTTAGGAGCCTAAAGTTAGCTTTGGAGAAGTTTTTTATGGTGGTTACCCTTGTGTGTGTGTGTGTGGGGGGGGGGGGGTGGATTTCCAAGGTGATTAGTTTGTGGTCATATCTAACCAGGCATGAGTTGACTATTGGTGTAGAGCAATGGTCGCCCATGTTAGTAATGACCAGGTCAAGGATGCTGTTACCTCTAGTGGGGGTAAGAACGAGCTGGTCTAGGGCATTGGAATTAATGAATTCTAGGAAACGTTGGGCAAGTGTATTGGTACATGAGTAGTTTTCCCAGTTAATGGAGGGGTAGTTGAAGTCACTCAGTATGAGTGTGATAGGTTGGACCCTAATATTCTCCAGGGTGCTTAGGAACGTGGAGTGAGTGTCTTGGGACATGGTTGGGGACCTATAACAGGCTACAACCTGAATCGATGTCTCACCCAAAGTTAGCTGCACCTGAAGTATCTCTGATGCGTTACGTTGGGCTACAAGTCTGGAGGTGTGTGCATCCTTTACAAATATGGAAACACCACCACCTCTGGAGCTTCAGTCCAAGTTCTGGGGCCGAAAGGTATGGAATGAGTTACAGCCTGGTAGTGCAAGGGTGCTTTCTGCTGCCTTGAACCAGATCTCTGTTACAGCACAAATGTCGATGTTCTTCATTTTAAGGAGTGCTTTGAGCGAGTGCATTTTGAGATTTAAGACTTCTAGCATTGAGCAGCATGACCCTGAGATTGCATTTGTTTGTAGCTGTTACAGTGGTAATTTGGTCTTTGGAACACTGCCTAAAAAAGGCACTATAGGGCTGGCAAGAGTCTTGGCCAGTATCCAGAAGTCCAGGGATGACAGATGCATGCCATCTCTGGCAAAGCATTGAGGTCTGTCAATCATGTAATCCCAGGCAGACAGATACTGGATCCCATTAGAATGACAGCAGAAACTTAGCCAATTGTTGAAATCAGTGATTTTCTGCTTGTACTGTGGTATCATTCTGGGTGATGGCAGGATGCTGTTCAGGGCTAGGGTAATACCTGCCTGGGCTACATAATCCGAGAGCTCCTCCATGTCTCTTTTCATGTAGTTCAGGGAGGTACATCTCAGATTATTCACACCCACATGTACAATGACAGAGTCATATTTGTGCCTGTTGTTGAGGGACCTGAGTGCGCGCATTATATGGTGAATCTTGGCAGCTGACTGTTACTTTCTCCTTATTTAACCTAGTGAGTGGGACATCAGTGTGCCTCACTATCAAGTCACCTATACTAGTTTGCTGGGCATGCTGTTTTGCCATAGGGGCTTTGGTTGAATGGCACAGTATTTAGGAGAGTTGTGTGTCTCATGATTAGTGTTGTGTTGTGGTCGAGTGTGTTTCTGCCTTGGAGGTCTCTGCTGTTTGGGTAGATTTTTATTGACAGCCTCCATGAAGGTGGGTGTGTGGTTTGTGTTTTTATGTGAAGGCAGTGCTGGTGTGTGTTCTGGACGGCTATGTGTTCCATGTGGTGTGGTGCAGGTGTTGACCTTCTCCTCTTGACCAACTATTCTGGTCTTGGCTGGAGAGTGCATGGCTTCCAATTTGGAGTGTCAGGAGGTAAGAGGAGAAGGTTGTTGGTGTACATGAGGCAGTTGCTACATTGCCTCAAGATGCCCTTTTACTGCGCATTTTTTTGACTGCACCTGTTACAGTGGCTACTGCAGAATGCAGCTTTTCTAAACTGAAACTCATAAAGCCATACCTACGTTCATCAATGAGTCAGGAGAGACTTTCAGGCTTGGCTGTGCTCTCAGTTGAGCAGGAAGTGGGACAAGGTTTATCACACAGCAGCCTCACTGAAGACATTGTCCAGAAGAAAATTCATAAGATCCTAGTAAAACTCTCGTTATGTGCTCATATTTCCATTCCAGTAATCTTTTATAATGCTGTATGGCAGTAAATTTCAGGTAGCACCTTAGCTGGGCTTGTATAGTATGTTCTGTTTTCACTGATTTTTTTTGCTTAATCCAGCAGGTAGGACCAAGTAGTACAAGGAGGATGAAACCAGCAGAATTTGTTGAGGCAAAAGTAGCTAGGAGAGGCAGGATTTGTTGTGAGGCCAGTACAGTTGGGAGCAGCAGGACATGTCATGAGGCCAGGACAGTTGGGAGTGGCAGGACTCATCATGAGGCCAGGATAGTTCATCATGAGGCCAGGACAATTAGCAGTGGCAGGACTCTTTGTGAGAGCAGGACAGTTGGGAGCGGCAGGACTCGTGTTGAGGTCAAGACAGTTGGGCACAGCTGAACTCATAGTGAGGCCAGGACAGTTGGGAGTGGCAGGATTTGTCACAAGGCCAGGACAGTTGGGAGCAGCAGGACTTGTCATGAGGCCAGGACAGTTGGGCACAGCAGGACTCATCATGAGGCCAGGATAGTTGAGAGCAGCAGGACTTGTTGTGCGGTAGGACAGTTGGGAGTGGCAGGACTCATCATGAGGCTAAGACAGAAGCACAGGAAGAACAGATTGCTAATGGCACTAAAAGTGGCAGCAATTAGAAAAGCTGAGAAGGTAACTGAACACTGAAGATGAATGACACTCTGGTGGTCTTGACTTCACCTGTTTCTCTCTGGGTTTGAGTTTGCCTGTGTCAGACTCATTAATCCACTTTGCTCTCTTGTGCTTGGGTTTGAGTCTATCTGTCTCAGGCTCAGTAATCCCCATGGCTCTCTCATGCATTTCTTTTGGTTTGAGTCTATCTACCTCAGGCTCAGTAATCCCCATTGTGCTCTCTTGCGTAATTGGGCTTGGGCCGTATGTCATAGGCTCAGTAATCCCCATGGCTTTCCCTTGTATGTCTTGTGTGTCTGTAGTCTTTCCTATGTCTGTCCTATAGCTATCTTGTGTACCACTGCAGTGTGAATGTTCTGCATGTCAGTAACTGTCCTGTGTGATGGGGTCAGCTTATCTAATGCTGCTTGTTTCAGTCTTGCTGTATTGCTGTCATCGTCTTGTGTTTGGTACAGGTATCTCAGTTCTGTTTTGCGGTAGTGCTGCCTTCGTCTTGTGTGGGCTTCTATTCAGTCTTGCAGTAGTTTTGTCCTGGTCTTGTCTTTGTACTGTGGGGGTGGGTGCCTCTGTCCTGTGTGGGTGTTAACGTTCAGTCTTGTTGTAGTGCTGTCCTTATCATGTGTAGGTGTCTGTCCTGTGTGCAAAAGTCTGTGTGGGTGTTAATGTTCAATCTTGCTGTAGTGCTGTCTTTATCATGTGTGGGTGCCTGTCCTGTGGTCAAGAGTTGGTCTGTCTTGGTGTGCCTCTGTCCTGTCTTTGTTTTGTGTCTGTGATGTGTGCGAGAGTCAGTGTGGGTGTATTTGTGTACTTCTGTGGGACTGGCTACCTTGGTGCGGTACACAGGCTTGTAGTAATGTAGCAGCATTGCTACTAAATGCCAGATATAGCTCTCAATCTCATGGCACAAAAATCTGGACAAAGCCAAAGATAATGGGGGTACAGCCACAAAAATCAGGACAATTTTTAAACATTGATCTTATAAAGTTAAATGTTGCTAGAATAAAAGTTGTTACCATGCATTTTCTGAATGATATGAAGTCAAACTCAAATGCCTGTCGTTATTTATTGAATTCAGTCCTCAATGATTTGCCGCAAAAAAATCCAGAATGCTACAAATTTTGAGAAGCACACCAAAAATGAGTCACATCTGGACATTCTGTGAAAATCTGGGCAGTTGGAGTAAGCAATCTGTGTGTGCGCACCTGTGAGTGTCTGCCTTGCTGTGGTACTGGGGTTTGTCATATTGTAACATTGGTACTAAATGCCAGTCAGTGTATACACCTGTGAGTAACTACCTTGCTGTGGTACAGGGGTATGTCATAATGTAATATTGGTACTAAAGCCAGTGTGTACCTTGGCACATCAATTCTTAATGACCTGACTGTAGTAACACTATAGTGGTCGTTAAACGGTGCTGGATGAGCTTGACAGGGAAGGGGGTGCAACAACAATGTGGTCACACTTTCTCCTGAGTAGGACCCCCAACTTGAAACTTGCTGGGGGCCCCCAAAATGCTAGCACTGGCCCTGATTAAGAAAACCTGATATCTTTTGTCACCCTCCTTACATCTGAAAAGAGCAGCTTTTGCAGTGAGTATAAGGGGAAACAAAAAGAAAACATTTATATAACATTTTGAAATATTACTTAAAATGTTTTGAAACATAAAACCAGATGATTCAGATAATTCAATATATATATGGAACACACAAGTTAAAACAGGCATACAATTATCCATTGAAATACTGTGTAGAAAGGTAATGGAAAATTTGCATACAAAAAAAGTCCCTGATCAGATAGATAAACAGGCATGAGAAGTACTGCAAAAAACAGTCCATGAACTAGAACTGTCACAGAAGTCCAAAGAAATGTGAGACAGCTGGTTTTAAACATATAGTTTATGCTTAAATATCTTTAACCTTGCAGCAAAGTTAGTAGAAAGCTTTATGGTGGAGTTTTCTAGGGTCAAATGCTCTTGACTGAACAAGTGGAGTTCACTCCTGGTGCTTTGTGGGAATTAAGTTTTATCTGCCATTTTATTTCAATTTTCAGAAGCACAACATTTTTGTTGTCTTCTAATAGGCCCACCTCTAAGATGTCAAGTGTTTGGAATTTGAGATCATTATATTCAGGGAAGTCTAGGCAGTATTTTGCCAATGGATTTGTAAGTCTTTTAAGCATGATATCAGAGAGATGATGTGTAATTGCGCTTTTGAATTTACTGATTTTTCTCCACATAAAAGGAACTGCAGGTATCACACTAGGCTCTGTATATCACAAACTCAATATTACAATCACCTGTTACGGTACTTCACATTCTTTCTTTAGCATAGCGCAGTTAAAGTGGTTCAAGTTGTTGACGTACTGGCAAAAGCTGCAGTTAGGAGGCCCATAATCCTAGGTACCCCCGCTATCAGATTTGCCTTTGGTTTCTATCCACTTGTTTTTTTTTGAAAACAAAGGTCCACTTGCTTGTTATCTGTTAAAATGCCCAAATTGTCCATGGTCACTTTCCTGATTTCCTTATAGTCTTTAGTGAAAGACAAGGCCATACTTTGTTTTCTGTTCTCCTGTCTGGGGTCTCTGTTGAGGGTGTTATATTGTCTAGTGAGCCTTCCAGGACGGTCGTGTAGGGTTGGGTCATTGTTTTATTTTAGGGCATTAATCAGATCTAAGATTATTCTTAGCACTGTATCCCATAGCAAAGAAGTCTCTTTTTAAGTTCCAGTGGTTGGTACAGTCATCTACAAATGATTTAGCACCCGGTTCCCCACAAATGTGCAGTGTACTGCTGGAGATAGGCGGCCTCCTTACATCCACCTCTGACCCCAGTGACAAGAGGTGCTCCTTGCCGACCTTGTGGCTGGCTATCCCTGGACAACCGTAGATCCGCAGTGCTGCGGTACTGTTACGTTTAGGCAGGATTCTGACTTAAGAGACATTCAGTCATAATTCCATAGATGGCAGCTTCGCACCACTGGCTCCTCAGCCAAGCACATACACAGAATGTCTGAACCTGCGGTTCTTCTCATATTGAGCAGGATTACTATCGCAACAACACATCATCAGTGTGGTAAAACTAACCTGTCTCATGATGGTCTAAACCAAGCTCACATTCCATATTAGTGGGTGAACAATCCAACGCTTGGAGAATTCTGCTTCACAATGACAAGAAGAGCTGGCATTGAAGGATAAAAAAAATCACTGTTTTCTTTTCACAGTCTGGCCAACCTCATCTC
Organism: Protopterus annectens; assembly: GCF_019279795.1. Classification (NCBI taxonomy): domain Eukaryota; kingdom Metazoa; phylum Chordata; order Ceratodontiformes; family Protopteridae; genus Protopterus; species Protopterus annectens. Next base: position 693,653,709 of record NC_056743.1, read on the forward strand.
CTGGGACTTGATCACATTCCTTGCTGTGATCAGATGGTGGATGCTGTGGTTTTGTAAAAGCATGTTGACACTTGTAGGTGTTTGTTGTACAAGGTATTGCTACGGGTTCCACATTGGGGTCTGAGATCCTTGGAAATAGTTAAGTTCAAGAAACTGACTGAGGTTTTACTGTAGCGGGTAGTAAATTTTAGGAATCCAGTAGTGTTGTTGATAAAATTTTTCCAGAGATTTTTCATCCCCCTCCCAGATGATGAAAATGTAATCAATAAAGCACAAATAACACTTTAGCCACTCCTGGTAGACACTACTGTAAATGAAATCATTCTCCTACTTTCAAAGTGTTACATTTAGCTAGTCTCTGGGCCATGGCTGCTCCCATAGCTGCCCTGAGGATCAGCCTTTTGTAGCTGTGATTAATGTGGGAGTAGCTGTTGCTTAGGACTAGATCTAGTAGTTTTCCTATTATTTCTGTTTCACTAGGCATGGCCACTCTATCCTTCGAGTAGGCCTCTATAACTGCTTATACCCAATAGTCATATGGAAGCACTGTGTACAGGGCTTCCACATCAATGGTGACCAAAATTATGTTACTGACACGGATATTGTATATTTTATTCAGAAATTCCAGTGTGTCAAATATAAATGATCAGTTTTCCTCAGCTAGGGGGTTGATCTACACATCTAGGAAAATGGATATGGCTTCAGCGACTGCTCTTCACTAGCCACCACTGGCCTATATGGAGGGTCAAGCAAGATCTTGTGGAGCTTTGGTATCCGAAAATAAAATGGGATTTTATGATGTGATACAGTCAAAGCATCAAATGGTCTTACATTTAACAGATCACTCTCATGCATCATTCTGTGCGGCTCTTGTAAATTGTTGTAGGCTGCTTGAACATCATTTAACTCCCTTTGGAGTAAAAACTGCTCACTGTTGAGCATAATTTCAATTTTACTGTTATACTTGGCATAACAGTCAACAGAATATCCTCTCCCTTATCAGTTTTCATTACTCTATGAGACTTTAATTCTTCTTTACTAACATTGTAAAACTTTTTTGAGGCTTTACTTAGAATTTTGCTGATATCAGCCTCATATCTATTTTCAAAAACAGCAAGGGTGGACAGAAGAAAGGTTGATATATTGTGTGTGCAAAAGACCAGGTGGAAGGGAAGTAAGGCCAGGTGTATTGGAGGTGGGTTCAAATTGTTCTATCATGGTGTGGATGGGAGGAGAAATGGGGTAGGGGTTATCCTGAAGCAACAGTATGCCAAGAGTTTTTGGAGGTGAAAAGCGTGTCGGATAGAGTGATGTTTATGAAGCTGGAAACTGATGGTGTAATGATGAATGTTGTTAGTGCATATGCTCCGCAAGTTGGGTGTGCGATGGATGAGAAAGAAAAATTTTGGAGTGAGTTTGATGTGGTGATGACTGTATCCAAGGGTGAGAGAGTGGTGATCAGAGCAGATTTCAATGGGCATGTTGGTGAAGGGAACAGAGGGGATGGGGAAGTGATGGGTAGGTATGGTGTGAAGGAAAGGAGTGCAGAAGGTCAGATGGTAGTGGATTTTGCAAAAAGGATGGACATGGCTGTGGTGAATACGTATTTTAACAAGAGGAGGAGCATAGGGTGACGTACAAGATTGGAGAGAGATGCATACAGGTGGATTATATCCTATGCAGGAGGGTCAGTTTGAAGGAGATTGGAGAGTGTAAAGTGGTGACGGGGAAAGTGTAGTTAGGCAGCAGAGAATGGTGGTCTGTAGAATGACATTGGTGATCAAGAAGATGACGAAGAGTGTGAGGGCAGCACCAAGGATCAAATGGTGGAAACTGAAAAAGGGTGATTGTGATATGTGGAGTTCAGGGAAGAGTTACGACAGGCACTGGGTGGCAGTGAAGAGTTACCGAATAGCTGGGTAACTACAGCAGAGCTAGTAAGGGAGATGGCTAGAAAGGTACTTCATCTGGACAGAGAAAGGACGACAAGGAGACCTGGTGGTGGAATGAGTAAGTACAGGAGAGTATACAGAGAAAGAGGTTGGCGAAGAAGAAGTGGGATTGTCAGAGAGATGAAGAAAGTAGACAGGAGTATAAGGAGATGAGGTGCATGGCAAAGAGAGAGGTGGCAAAGGCTAAGGATAAGGTGTATGGAGAGTTGTATGAAAGGCTGGGCACTAAGGCGGGAGAAAAGGACCTGTACCTATTGGTTAGACAGAGGGACCGAGCTAGGAAAGATGTGCAGCAGGTAAGGGTGATAAAGGACAATGAGGGAAACGTACTCACAAGCAAGGAGAGTTTGTTGAACAGATGGAAAGAATACTTTGAGGGGCTGATGAATGAAGAGAATGAGAGAGAGAGAGAGAGAAGGTTGGAAGATGTGGGGACAGTGAATCATGAAGTGCAATGGATTAGCAAGGAGGAAGTAAGGATAGCTATCAAGAGGATGAAGAATGGAAAGGTTTTTGGTCCAGATGACATACCTGTGGAAGCTTGGAGATGTTTAGGAGAACTGGCAGTGGATTTTTTAACCAGATTGTTTAATGAAATCTTGGAAAGTGAGAGGATGCATGAGGAATGGAGAAAAGGAGTTTTGGTACAGATTTTTATGAATAAGGGTGATGCACAGAGCTGTAATAACTACAGAGGGATAAAACTGATCAGCCACAGCATGAAATTATGAGAAAGAGTAGCGAAAGCTAGGTTAAGAAGGGAAGTGATGATTAGAGATCAGCAGTATGGTTTCATGCCAGGAAAGAGTACTATGGATGCAATGTTTGCTCTGAGAGTGTTGATGGACAAATACAGAGAAGGTCAGAAGGAGTTGCATTGTGTCTTTGTGGACTTAGAGAAAGCATATGACAGGGTGCCTAGAGAGGAGTTGTGGTATTGTATGAGGAAGTCGGGAGTGACAGAGTATGTAAGAGTGGTACACGATATATACAAGGGTAGTGTGACAGTGGTGAGATCTGCAGTGGGAGTGACAGATGTGTTTAAGGTGGAGGTGGGATTACATCAAGGATCAGCTCTGAGCCCTTTCTTATTTGCAGTGGTGATGGACAGGTTGACAGATGAGATCAGACAGGAGTCCCCGTGGACTATGATGTTTGCAGATGACATTGTGATATGTAGTGAGAGTAGGGAACAGGTTGAGGAGACCCTGGAGAGGTGGAGATATGCTCTTGAGAGGAGAGGAATGAAGGTCAGCAGGACTAAGACATAATATATGTGTATGAAAGAGAGGGAGGATAGAGGAATGGTGAGGATGCAGGGAGTAGAGTTGATGAAAGTAGATGTGTTTAAATACTTGGGATCAACAGTTCAGAGTAATGGTGAGTGTGGAAGAGAGGTGAAGAAGAGAGTACAGGCAGGGTGGAGTGGAAGAGTGTCAGGAGTGATTTGTGACAGACGATTACCAGTAAGAGTGAAAGGGAAGGTCTACAAAAGGGTAGTGAGACCAGCTATGTTATATGGGTTGGAGACAGTGGCACTGACAAAAAGGACAGGAGTCAGAGCTGGATGTGGCAGAGTTAAAGATGTTAAGGTTTGCACTGGGTGTGACAAGGGTAGACAGGATTAGGAATAAGTATATTAGAGGGTCAGCCCAGGTTGGACGGTTTGGAGACAAAGCCAGAGAGGCGAGATTGCATTGGTTTGGACATGTGCTGAGGAGGGATGCTGGGTATATTGGGAAAAGGATGCTAAGGATGAAGCTGCCAGGTAAGAGGAAAACAGGAAGGCCTAAGATAAGATTTATGGATGTGGTGAGAGAGGACATGCAGGTGGTTGGTGTGACAAAGCAAGATGCAGAGGACAGGAAGAAATGCAAACAGATGATCCGCTATGGCGACCCCTAAAGGGAACAGCCAAAAGAAAAAGAAGAAGGGTGGAATGTAAAGGATGACTTTACATTACTCTTATTGCTAGCACTGTTCTCATTCTTTTGCTTATCATTGAAAAACATTTTGAGATTGAGATTTCTTACATATAACTTAACATTTATGATTGTTTCCAGAAGCCTGTTTCTACAGTGTGGAATGAAAAGTTAGATCCTTACATGGGATGTTCTCCTCTAGCATTGTGAGGGGCTTGGACATGTGGTTCCAACCCTCAGTATTTCTTTTCCTTGTGGCTTGTCTTTCATTTATTGCTGGGATATTTAAGGTCCCTCACTTCCTTGGCACGTTTTAATGTCTAGTCCTGGAGTCGACATCATGTGTGGGGATCCTAGGTTTGAGACTGTCCTTGGAGTAGGACTCTCTCTGGCTGTTCCGATTCATGTCTGGTATGGAAGACCCTGGGGTGGCTTCCTACTGTTCCTCCTGGTTCCCATTGTTGGTTAGTGGTCCTAAGTCTGGCCCCAACAGGTTGGGCCTCTGCAAAAATCCCACTGGTTAGCATTGGTGTTTGGTACTTCATGATCAGTGTGCTTGTGTCGCTTGTACTGGGACTGTGTCCTCTTCCCTTTGTGCAAACTACGTAAGTCTCTTTTTTGTAGTCCAACATTTGGAGAAATCTTATTTGGTTCTTTAAGATCCATTTTGTCCCTTTCCATTCTGTTGATTTTCTTGACTTTGATATTGTTCTCATACTCTGTGATTTTTTTGTCCTCCACTTCTTCAAATCTCATTACACTTACTTCTTAGTCTTTGCAGGTGTTCTCTAGTTCAAGATTTTTTTCCATGCTGGATTCATGCTATGTATTATTGTTCTTCAGCAGGATGTCAACTAACTTCAGGCTGGCTTCTTCCAGCACTTTGTCCTATTCCTGACTCAGGTCATCATCAATGTTGTTCCACACAGATTTCTTGAAGAGTTTGAGGCCCCTTGGGACATTTTTTTTTTTTTTTTTTTTATCTAGGCAGTTCATAAAGTAGATTTCCTCCCAGTGCAGCCCCTTTAGCTTTATTAGTTGTTTTTCTAGAAGCAGGAAGTCATTGTCCATTTTATCCATTAGTTCAATATCAATGGTGGTGCTCCTATATAATTCCTTACTGGGTACCTGAGGTCTATCCAGGTTGCAATTTTTAGCAGGTTTATAAGCTTTGAACCTTCCGTGGCCATTGTGCTCACTGGATCTGGTCTTCCCTAAGGTCTCTCTGAGGATTTCTGTGCTCCTGTGGACAGCTCCTTTGTAGCCCCATGAACAAACAGTAAAAAAGAGAAATCTTTGAAGCACTGATCTGGCATCTTATCCTGCAACCTCAACAGTCTACAGGACAAAGTAAAAGTTTAGCAATAAGGATAACTGTTCAGAATGTTGGATCTTGGCTAGTACTAACTTGGCAAATCTTAGCAAAATGTTTGCTTTCCAGAAGGAAAAAACAGGGTTTAAGCAGATCTTTATTCAATAATGGATGAGTGCTCTTGTCAGATTTAAAACTGACAACTGAGCAGCTTAAATAGTACCATTCCAGGGGTAAGAACCAGGTCAGCCTAGGTAACGGGCTATACCTGGCATCTCCATGAGACCCTGAATTTAAAACAATCTGGAAATAGAACATTATTTTTGCAAAGTTAGCAGCAGCCAGGATCCAACATTCTGAACAGTTATCTTTTTGCCTCATCATTTACTTTGCCGTGTAGACTGTTGAGGCTGCAGGTTGGGATATCAGTGCTGCAAGGATTTCTCTGTAGTTTTTTACAGTTATGAAAATACAGGCATAAATATGAAAATATGAATAATAAGTGATAAACAATTTCTCTACTGCACAACATCTTGCATTAACAATCTTAGTGTCACTTTAATTACCCCTTGCCTTTTCTAATACGGTCTATCATTAGATGGTATGTCACTTAGTTAAATAAGCCAGACCCAGCAAAGGTCTGGACACTATAAGGAGCTATGGGTGTTAACTGGAAGTATACAAAAATGCGCTACATGCTTGATGGATATATATATATATATATATATATATATATATATATATATATATATATATATATATACATACACATATACATATATATATGTGTGTGTGTGTGTGTGTTTGGGGATGTGGGTGTATATATAATCTTGGGCAAAAAGTAACAATATTCATACAACTCCACAGGATAAAATATTTTTTATATAAAATAACATTTAAAAATATCCAACTTTAAATGACCTTGAAACAGTAAGTAATCTGCACTGTGGATGGCACAGGATGCTAAGGCTCTTTTTAAGAAACATCATCATGGCAGCTGCCCTACTCAATGAACAGTAAAGTAAGAAGTGGCTAAGGTCCCACATATTGATGAGCAGTTGGCATGGTTATTACAAATAAGTGACAAGGACCTGTAGGCATATTTAAGGGGAACCTACCTCCCATAAAATTTAAAAAATACTCCTTTTACATTATGAGTTCAATTGAATGAAGGAGTGAATTCATCTTGCAGTGGAAATAAATACTGGGATGGAATAAATATTTTAATAATCATCTCAAATCCAGATAAGAATATAACTGTGTATTTGTAACTTTCCAAACTACATTTTGTTAACTAAAGACAGAAATCATATGTTATCATATGAAATTACGAAGGTCTGTGGAATAACAAGTTGTCAAGAATGTGAATTTTTATATTACTGAACTGCAATGAGCATCTTGGTTAGTTTTGTACAATAAAATTGTGAACATTCTTCTGTATCATAATGTTTGATGGATTTTTCAGCTTCTCCTATATAATCTTGAGTAACTACAACTGTCAGCCACATGTACCAAAATCACTAACCAACCCATGTATTAATCTACTCATTTTTTTAAAATTAAACAGATTTTTGTAGTAATGGATAAAATGCACCAATTATGTCCTGTGATAACTAAAATTTGTTTAGTTGTTTTCAGGCAAGAGGTTTAGCCATTGTATCTTCATTTTTTATTGTACATCTGATAAATCTTGTAAAGGAGTTTCTAACTCCGTTTTTTTAAGTTAGCCACCAATCCTTTACACTTTTTTCATAATTCACTTGCAAAAAGTTAGGCAATGGTTCAAGGTAAAGATAATACAGATCATGGTGTTTTATTCTTATTTACAAATTGTGGATTAACAGAATGTGCCCCACTTTATACTGTAAGGGTTATCAAATTAAAACTATTTGAGCAATATTCATCTATAGATTTCTGATAATTTAAATAACATTTAAATAAGTTTTAGAACTGAAATAACAGTTAAACATGCAAGGAATTTCATTTATCATATTAAATAGTAATGTGGAATATTCAGAAAACCTGTCAGTTCACTGCAGAATGATAGCAAACAATGAGTGAGACCGCTCATAGATGTATGTATATCCCCAGAAACATCCCCCCACATGTATAAAAGCAATACTGAAGAACAAAAATAAAAAATATTTTTTTTAATAAAACGGACGAAGTTTAACCGCAGGTGCGCGTATTTGCCCATCGCTTAGCTACAGCTAATGCAGGTTAAATAGCAAAAAGAGGATAAAAAGCAAGATATATGCAAATGAAGCAGTACAGCAATAATGCAGTGGGCAGAGCATTTGCTTTACAAACCGTCATTCACGGTTCGAGTCCCACTGCAGTGCATTCCATTTTCCCTTCCAAATCACTTTTTATGATAAATATTTTTATTTTTACATAACCTAATAAATAACATATATTTCTGAACTGCAGTATTGCATTTAATGTAGATGTGAGGTGTCAGTGTCATAATGTTGCAAAGTCCACAGATAATCATGTGCCCCATACAGTATCACAGATACAAATGGAAGGTAAACTGTGTAATGAATTACAACTCCATACATTTCTTCAAATTTCCCTCCTCCCAAAGAACCATTGCACTATTACTGTCTATAATGTAGCACTACTAGGCGGTAGTAAACATACTGAAGCACTAGTAAGTGGGTTTAAGCCCATTTGCACGGGGGTAAGCAATGCGCAAACAGGTGAAGCAAGATTGAAGCTAACTCTCTGTAAGCATATGTAACCGGAGGTTAGCATTGCTTACCTGTGAGCAAACCAGAGCAAACACGTTTACAATTGCTTAAAAGTGCCTTAATCACTCCGTATGTATCAGTTGCTGTTCTGGGCAGAAAAAAAAGTAACCAGCCTTTGCAGGTCGTGAACCCAGCACCTTCTACATTACAGTCATAGTAGTTAACCACCAAGCCATCACAGCAGTACATAAAAAATGAGGTTTCAACAAACAAATCCTCACCATAGGAAAATCAAACTGAACATGTGAAAGGAATCTATACACAGTGTGATGTTATACAACATAAATATATGAACTGGGGTACTGCAGTAAGGCCAGATGTGAGGTGTTATTGTAATAAAGTGTTGAAGTCCCCAGGACCCCATACAGTGTACGTACGCATGAATCATGGACACAAGACACATATATAATATGTAATGAATAATAAATCAATGCCAAAAGGCAAATATAATGCAAATTAAATATTAAGCAATGCTAAGCATTGCACAGCTCCGCTTAGTTGGTGTAAGCAATGTGTAGGCTAGCTAAATCAATCTGCCCATTGATATAACCCTTTAAGCAATGCCAACTCTAGGTAAGCAGGTGTGCCCATAGCTTAGCCTTGTCGAAACCATCCAATCGTGGAAAAGAGAGTGAAATCGGGTGTACTTAAACTCCACAGGCGGGAATACTTCCCATAACTGGTTGCAGCTTCCTACTGCTGGCAGAATTGCTGGAGTTGGGAGGGCACTCGATTCTGAGTGCAGCGCTGGGGCATCCAGGAGTCAAAATTCATGGTATGGCTCCTTGTAAAACACCATGAGCGGAGACTCCTGCAGGGCCAGTACCAGGGCTCCCAGTATAAAGCGGACAGTCTTGCCCGTGAACTCACTCACTAGTGCCACAGGTATCCCCTGGACTGGTGAGCAGGTCCGGCATCACCATGCTGACCTGAAGCGGTGTAGGGGGGATTTATTGGATCAGTGGAGCCAAGAATCCAGGCAGATGGATGATGCCGCAGTACTAAGTACTCATTCTACCACGTAGATAATAATTGCCTAGCTTGTGTATACTATTGATAGGTATGGCTAAATATCACTGTATTTTTCCGACAGCTGCAGATGAGTGGGCTGCGAGCCAGCAAGCCCATGATGCTAGGTTGCAAAGGCTGTGTCGCGAGGCAGGTTAGTAATTATTTTGCATGTACTGTCATAACACATAAATATAAGAGTCTTAGAAAGTGTTGTACCAGTATAACTAAAGGTGTAATATCCTGTGAATAAAGGTATAACCCCTGGAATACTTCTGTTTACTCTGCTTTCATATGTTGTTGTAGTGTTGCATTCTATAAATAGTACTGTTGTATTAAGCAGTGTTACCCACACTGTGGTATGCAGATAAAATGTGTATGAAGTTCTGTATAATAATGCTGGAAGTGCCAAGAGGTCAGTCATGTTGTACATCTGAGGGAGACTTAGACAGAAAACATTGGAAAGCTTCACATCAATTCCCTGATAGCACAGTGTATTGTGATGTTAACTGTAATGTTTTTTTCACACACGGCAGGAGTTTGAATCCCGGGAGTGCTAGTAAGTTGTATGCATAATCATACCCCATAACTGTACAGATTTTGTTTGAATGTTCAGAAAGAAATCTGTATGCATAATTAGACCCCACAACTGTACAGAATTTGCTAGAATGTTCAGATAGAAAGGTGTATGCATATTCATACCCCTCAACTGTTCCAATCTGTCCAGCATGTCCAGATAAATGGCCCACATCAGCTGCCTGGTACCCTGTTTCCCTGACAAATCAGTGTGATGATCCAAGAAATGTAGGCAGCCTTTAATGATATATAACTGATAGTCAGACCTGTACATAGTCAGAGAATGTATATGAAAACAAACATGTCCTTCTAGCATGTCACCAAAAGTGTATGAGAGTAATTCTCAAAATATGTTCCATTAAAACCTGCATCTTGTCAAGCCTGTACATAAGACACAGGTTCATACGTAGGTACTATGCTATCAGCCCAAGGGCCTACGTAAGCCTAGCCAACAAGATTCCCTGGCTTACGCCACCCAAGAAAGTTATTTTCCTTTGCCACTGTCAAGCAGAGACACATAAGTGATCCCTGAGGTGTATTTTCCTATTTCCCATCCACTCAAGATTTTTCTTGAAGAGTACTAATGAAGAACATTGCTTGACATAGATGGGTAGCCTGTTCCAGAGTATGGGAAGTCTCTGGGACAGGAATCTATCCCTCCAGCATGTCCTGTTTATTGTGGTGACAAGGTTTAGGTCCCTAGAACATGTAGCTCGGAGGAATTGAGATTTCCTTAGGTGTAGCATGTCCAACAGCTCTGGGTTGGACATAGCTTTATATATTAAGCAGAGATCACTTCGGACTAGGCGATATGCTACGGAGTAATGCTGGAGTTTTTTCAGGCAATCAGTGTAGGGCATTTGTTTGAGGCCAGTAATCCTCTTTGTGAGGTACTTCTGTGGCCTTTCCAGCTTCTGCAGATGTCTTGTGGGGTACATTCAAAAAGGGGCGTTGTACTCTATAATGGGTCTAATGAGTGTCGAGTAGAGGGGAACAATAACCTCTTTTTTCCTGGATGAGAACCCTTTTGTGATGATGTGTGGCACATAGAAGGATTTCCTGACTACTGTGGCGATGTGACCATCAAAGGAGAGACTATTGTCCACCTGGGTCCCAAGGCCTCTTATCACGCATTCGGTGTTAAGTAGATTGCTGCCTATGTGGTAGTTCATGGGTACAGAGTTTTTGCCAAAGGGGATGACACTGCATTTTTTGGCATTGAGCTTGAGGCCACTGCTCTGACATCAGGCATCTGTCTCAGCAAGGCCCTTCTGTAGGATGTCCACATCATTTGAGTACTTGACTATGACTCCTAGTTTGCAGTCATATGCGAACTTCGTTAACCACAGGCCTTCTGTGTTAGCCTGTACTTCAGAGAAGTAGATACCAAACAGGAGAGGTCCCAGGACGGAACCCTGTGGTACTCCACTTGTCACTGCTTTGAGGTCAGACTTGGATTCTGCAACTTTTACAGTGTGAATTCTGTCAGTGAGCCAGTTGGCAACCCATCTTGTGATGTAGGGATTTATACCTAGTTTAGTGAGTTTAGCTATAATTCCAGAATGGGGGATGGTGTCGAAAGCCTTGGCGAGGTCAAGATAGGCTGTGTGAACCACCTTACCCTCATCTACGGCTTTGGTGACTGCCTCAAAGAAGTCGATCAGGTTCAGGAGGCATGATCTGCCTTTCACAAACCCGAACTGGGTGGGATCCAGAGTTTGGAGGTTACCAATGTCTTTGTTTATGAGTTTCATGATGATACGTTCCATGGCCTTGCAGACCAGGCTCGTCAGGCTAATAGGTCGATATTTCCCAGGATCAGTGGTGGCTCCCCCTTTGTGGAGTGGGATAAATGTTGCTGTGTGCCATTCAGTGGGCACAAAGCCTGATGCAAGGCTATTATTGAACATGGTGCTTAAGTGGAGAGCCAGTTCGTTCTGAAGTTCATGTAAAAGGCAGCCTGGGATGTTGTCCGGTCCCCATGGATGCTGTGTTTTTGGCTTTAGAGAGTGCAGCTTTTACCTGCATAGTTGTGATTACAGAGACTCTGCATTCTTCCTGTATAGATATGGGCCCTTTAGCGGGTGAGAGGGGGTTAAAGTTAGCACTGAACCTATCTGCCAGGATGTTGGCAATATCAGCTGGTTCTGTAATTTTCTTGCCTTTGTGCTGCAACTCAGAGCAGATCTGGGTGTTGCCTTTCGAGATTCTTGACATAGCTATAGAATGCTTTGTGGTTGTCCCTGGAATTAGTGGCAATTTTGTTTTCGTAGCTAGCTTTGGAGGATCTTATAAGAGATCTCAGCTTCTTACTAAGGCTGACCAGGGAGCTCCTCCACTCATGGGATTTTACTCTCTTTTTCAACAGTTTCTTCCTTCTGTTGTACAGTTTGTTTATGGCAAGGGACCACCAGATTGGCTTCCTTTTTTTTGAAGGACAGCATCTTGGTTCTGTTTGGGATAGCACGATCCATGCACTCGTGTTAAGTGCTTATAGAGTGCATTTGTGTAGGATTCAGCAGTTGTAACTGTATTGTCCATCTGCATTGGTGTCATGAAGTTCACCACTTCTGTCTTAAAAAGCATGAAGTTGGCTTTGGAGAAATGTTTTACTGTGGTTTTCTTAATGGGGGGTGGGGAGGGCGGGATGTGGATATTAAGGGTGATTAGCTTATGGTCGGATCAGACCAACGAGGAGTTGTCTTCAGGTGTGGAACACCAGTCACTCATGTTGGTAATGACTAGGTCTAGGATATTGTTGCCCCTGGTGGGGGTGTGGATAAGTTGATCCAGGGCACTGGAGTTTATGAATTCCAGAAAGCGTTGAGCTAAGGGGTTGGTACACAAGTAGTTTTCCCATTTAATGGTGGGGTAGTTGATGTCGCCCATTATTAGGGTGTTTGGTTGAATCTTAGTATTTTCCAGTACATCAAGAAAAGAGGAGTGGGAATCCTGGGGCATGGTGGGGGATCTGTAGCAAGCTACAATTTGGATTGCAGTTTTGCCCAGAGTTAGTTGCACTTGGATAACCTCGGATGCATTATGCTGAGCAACTAGCCTGGAGGTGTGGATATCCTTAATGAATATGGACACACCTCCGCCTTTGGTGTTTCGGTCCAGGTTACATGGCCGAAAGGTGTGGTATGAGTTATAGCCTGGTAGTGCAGGGGTGCTCTCTGGAGCCTTGAACCAGGTCTCAGTCCTGCACAGATATCGATGTTCTCCATTTTAAGGAGTGCCTCGAGTGAGTGCATTTTGAGATTTAGACTTCTAGCATTGAGTAGCATTACCCTCAGTTTTTGCTTCCCTGTTCCTGTTATGGTGGTGAATTTGTTATTTGAACCTTGCCTAAAAAAGGCACTATAAGGGTGGCAAGAGCCTTAGCCAGTATCCGTAATCCCAGGGGCGACAGGTGCAGGCCATCTGTGGCAAAGCATCGTGCTCTGTCGACCATGTCATCCCAAGCAGACAGATACTGGATCCCCTTAGAATGACACCAGAAGCTTAGCCAATTGCTGAAGTCAATCATTTTGTCCTTGTACTGCGGTATCATTCTGGGCGATGGCAGAATGCTACTCAGGGCTAGGGTCATACCTGCCTGGGCTACAAGATCGGAGAGCTCTTCCATGTCTCTTTTCATGTAGTCCAGGGAGGTACGTCTCAGGTCATTCACACCAACATGGACAATGACAGAGTCATATTTGTACTTGTTGTGGAGTGACATGAGTGCGTGGGTTATGTGGTGGATCCTCGCACCCGACAACAGCTGACAGTAACCTTCTACTTGTTTAGCCTGGTGAGCGGGACATCAGTGTGCCTGACTATAGAGTCACCTATGACTAGTGTGTTGGGTACATTGTTTTGCCTTATTGGCTGTGGTTGAGTGGCACACTGAGTCTGTGGGCTACATGTCATTTGGGTTGTGTTGCGGGATACAGGTTGCTTGCATTTCTGCTTTGGAGGTCTCTGTTGCTTAGACAGATTATTATTGAGAGCCTCTGCAAATGTTTTTGTGTTACTATGTGTGGATTTTGGTGGTGTAGATTTAGTGAGACTATGTGATGAGTGTGGTGTGGTGCAAATGTTTACCTTCTCCTCACGACTGTCAAGTTCAGTCTTGGTTGGAGAGAGCTTTACCTTCAGTTTGGTTAGCTAAGTGCATCTCTCACAGGTTGTAGTGTTGTGTGGTAGGAGGAGAGGGTTGTCTGCGTACATGAGGCAATTTCTACATTGCCTCAAGATGCCCAGATTCATCAGATAGACAGGAGAGAACACTGGGAGCTGACCCCTGGTCATGCCTGAATAAAAAACTATTTTCCTCTAGATAAGTGAGGAAAGTGAGTACAAGAGCTGTTTTTCTCTAAGCAAGTGAGAAAAGTAAGTACAAAAACTGTTTTCCTCTAGGTAATGAGGAAGATTGAGTGCTATAGTAATTAGTAGCTTATTTAGTGCTTACAAGTCCTGGATACAGCAAATCTGTATCTGGAACACTAGTTACAGGAAAGGCAGGAAATAGGCTTACAGTTTTTTTTTTTTTTTTTTTTTTTTTTTTTACAGAAAAGTAGCAAAAACAGTAGTAAAAACAATTCACATGCAGTGCAAGCTAGCACATGAGTATGTAGCAATATTAGACCAAACACCGTTTAAAAAATGCAATTAAATGAAAAAGGAATAAAAACAAGTGCAGAAAGAGTTTAATAGGCAGAATGTGGTAAAGAGATGGGACTGGGGGAGTGTCCCAGATCAAATCTACAGTGGTGCGAGCAACTGCAAAAGCCACCAAATTTAAACATAAATACTAATCTACAAACATACCATTGTACAAATTAAGGCTATTGGGTAGTGTAATAATACATGTAAGGGACACATCACTGCAGTGACTAAGAAAGTTGGGAAAACTACAGGGACATATCAGTTGTTAATTGACCTCTCTCTCTCACCCCCACCATATGTGTAACAATAACCATATTACACACCTCAGTGGGTATGTTTACACTCCAAACCTTTGTTAGGACATACGTCCTATTGGTTTATAAATATTCACATTTGGTTCTGTCCATGTGCCATGTTAAAATACTCCCATATTAGTGGCCTGTTGCCTTCAATGAAACCTGCATGCTGTTGTAAAGGCCACTGTTTTTCCATATAAGCATGTGTTTTGCTCGCTCTGCAACTGGTGCAAATTTGGTGTCTTGGGTTAATGGGAATACCTATGCATGCTGCTATAACTAATCATGAATGCTGTTGACTATTACTAACCCATATCTTTCTTTAAACTGCAACACCATAGCTCGTATGGGAAGGCATGGCGGTCCCAGCAGACCCACCTGTCCCACCTCAGCTGGCCATGGCACCGGGCACCAGCACATCTGGGGCCCAGCCTGGGACCTCCTGCTTCGTTGGCCCTGCACCACCTTCGAGTGGAACCACCGCAGGGGATGGGGCGCGGCCGTCCTGGGAGCGGGGGCAGAGAGGAACTTGTCACCTGCCATCAGATCCAGGCCATGGTGTGTAGGGAGCTCAACAGGGAGTTCCGAGACCAGGTACGCCAGCTTGAGGGCCATATGACACAATTAGAGGGTCAGCCTGCCCCCCCTACATGGCCCCCAGCACAGCAACCTTTGGGGCCGTGAAGGTACAGTGGTGACTGCCCATGGGTGGGGACCTCAGTCCCACTGTTTCCATTTGAGGGCTCATGGACTTGCAACTTCCAAACACCCCTCCCCATCCAAGGTGTCCCACCCACATATGTCATATACTGCCCCTGTATGCTGTCTTGTCTGTTTTCCTCCCCAACCTTCCTCCCCAAATATACCTACTATCCCCCCACAACATCCCACTCTCACCTTAAAAAAAGGGCAATCTGTTCCCAAAAAAAATCTCGCCCCATACATAGCTGCCCACTTTGCACACGTGTCCACTGGACAGGTAATCTGGTCTAACTGGCATCACAACATATTATTGTTGTCCTCACCCCTCTCTCAGGGATTGGAGTTGTCCATATGTACTTCCAAATTCATAGTATATGCACAGCTGTTGCTGCAGAAGAGATGGGCAGCTATGGACCTTCTCTGCACCTGTCCTGCACATCGCTAGCTAAATTTCCTAATGTCTTCCCCTCTTTGTGCTCCCCTATTCACCACTTTCCTATCACCCCTTTTTCTTTTCTTTCAAAGAAATTAGCGCGGCGGTAAGCGTGAGTAAGCACCTTTAAGCTGCGG